>NW_005353838.1:2457919-2469450 GCF_000412655.1 Myotis brandtii | reverse complement strand
TCCTTTCTGATTGGTGTTTCTGTTTTCTTGGGACATATTCCTAGAAGTGAGATCACAGGCAAAAATGGGAGTTCCATTTTTAGTTTTTTGAGGAAACTCCATACTGTTCTCCACAGTGGCTGCACCAGCCTGCATTCCCACCAGCAGTGCACGAGGGTTCCTTTTTCTCTGCATCCTCACTAGCACTTGTCATTTGTGTTAACAATTTTTAAACCCATAATATCTCCACAAGTAGCATATTTGCACATATGGACCTTTTGTTTACTAAATTCTACATGAAGTTTTCAGTTCATTTAATCAGGTGTGATCTTCACTGCAACTGGTTTCTGTACATGGTTCTGTACAGAATAGACTTGGTATATGTGTTAAAATTCATGGTGAAATTGTCCTATTTTCAGACGAGTTAACCCATCTTCAAAATTGCAATGGAGGTTTTTTAAATTGACTTAGAGTTTGGAAAATAGTTCTGTTACTGTAAAATATGTCTATGATTGTCATAAAATGACTTTTTAAATGATAGTGATCTGAAATATTGGACTCATTTCAGACACATGCTTTTCTTAGAAATTTAACTCCTTTATTTTACAGTTATAAAGTTATATTTACTTTTGTACATAGATTGTTATTCTCACAAATTTATAAACGTATCAGCTTGGCTTTAATGTACATAATGTCTCAATGCTTTCTCACTATGTTTTCTAGTTATCTATAACCTATTTATTACCTGTAGCTCTTAAGTATTTCCCTGCCCAGTACCATATAAAAGTTTTTAGTTGTTCAATTTCATTGTTTCCTAGGAGAAATGTTTACCAAAATATGTTTTTACATAGTGTTTGCTAGGCCTCACTCAGCCCCACCTATCCCCAAAGTCTGCTGCTCCCACGTCTAAATCCGGGTTTCAGTTACAGGGTATTGATGATGATAAAAGGCAAACGAGCCAAAGTAACTCTCTTTGGGCTTTTTTCTAAAAGTTTACAAAAGTAAGTATTATTGTCTTCGCTATAGCTACACACTCATACAAAAATTAAATTTTGTGTAGTTTTGAGAATGACTGGCAAGTAAGTTCAAAACTAAAATAAAGATGGATGTGAAAAAAAAACTTTCACATGTGAGCTGGCTAGTGGGCTATGCTGAATTACTGAGTGGGCAGAATAAACATGCTTGTGCATCAAAAAGTGAGTGAGAAAGAGAATAAAAGTTAAGTTCAGCTTCAATTAATTTACCTAAAATATTGTTTTCTGAAAATCCTGGAAAATCTATTTTAATTTCTCTTTGATGTAAAATGTACGTATTCTGGCTTAATATTGTTTTTACTTTTAGCCATATGTGTTAGGAAAGGGGCACCCATGCTTTGTTTAATTTTCTTTTGTTGTGTTTCAATGCTCAGAGGCTATACGCAGAGGACATGTATTTGCACCAAGTCAGGCCACACCAGTCAGGCAATAGTGCATTTCAGGTCAGATAACATCAATATGTCCTCAGCCAGGCCAGCCAGGTCTCAGATGGGAGGAGATGTCAGAGGAAGTCGTGCTAACTACCCTACACAGGCCCTTGGGGCTCAGGGCCCTGAAGGGTAACTTTCAGTATCCACATAAATCCAGGTCTGTGGTGTCTCCATGTCACTGGAATCCATAGATCTATCTAAGCTACTACCATAACTCAGCTCTTGGAGATTTTACCTGCCAAAGTGGCACTTCTTTCTGGTTTGATTGTCAGTGAAAACCAACATGCTCTGGTTGGGCTAGGGAGCTAGGAAATACTTCCTTCCTTGGAAAAGAAGGTAAATATCTCCAGGCCACCCCTTTCCTAACTTGAATTCCTACCTTCACCAGGGGCACTTTCTTTTCCTCCTCTTTTAGCCACTACTTTCTACCTCCATCAGTAGATTCTCTACTAAATGAGATGAGCAATTCTCTGCTGGGGGCTTTTAACACAGAGCAAATTCTAGCATTAACATTTTATGTGCTGAAAGAAAGATTTGTCTCCCACCAAAAGTTCAAAAAAATACATCTACTTACCAAGTCTCTCAATCTCCAACGATAACATTCTGTTAATGAACTAACCCAGAATGTTTTCATTTAAAAAGATGCGAACAATGTCTTAAATAAAACTATTGTGATGCTAGCAAAGCTTTTCACCCCAAGTAACACTGTTGATATGAACGAGCACATTTCTCCTGAATTCTGGCCTTAGTTACAAGATATTTATGATGATATGAGTCTTATACAATGAATGTAGGCAACACTCCAGTTGACTTAATCTGGCAAGATTTTCCTTAGGGATGAGTATGAGTTTGGGCCTTGAGCCAGCAATCAAAAGGGATTGTAAATTTAAATGATTACATCATCTAAAGAACTCTGCTTTTTGGCTGGGACAGAGGTACCTTCTCTGAAATTTATTCAGAATACATTTAAGTCATTATAGCTGTGTGACCTTGAAAAAATTACTTCATCTTTCTGTAGCTCTGTTTTCTTCATCTGTAGAGTGAATAAATTATAAAATTTGCCTCATGGGCTTACTAAACAAGTTAACATATGGGAAATACTAGGATTATCTGGTACATAATAAAATCTATGTAAGTATTAGCTATTTTTTTTACTATTATTATTAGATTGATAGAGGGAAGTTGAAAAGGTTTACATTTATTATAAACCCATGTAATTATCTAGTTAATACAGTTTCTACTTTGAGAACATTTTAAGACACATTTTGTATATTTAAACATTTTCCAAATAACTAAATATAAACTCCTTTGGAAAGTTTCTTTCTTTTTTTTTTGGAAAGTTTCTTTTTAAATAATAATTTAAAAATGCTAATGAGTGGCTTACCTATGGAGGATGAAGGGAGAGATAAAAATGGGAGGGATATAGACTGAAAAATCTTGACAGAAACTCATAATTACTACTTGGGTCTTAAAGTTTTATTTTTCATTAACCTACATAAATGCATAAAAGTAGCCACAGTTAAATATCTTGAAAATTTCTCCCATTTACTTTTTATTTACTTTAATATCCTGTGGGGATTTAAAAATAATTTAAAATACTTTTTAAAGTTATGAGATACCTTTGGGGGGAAAACTTTCCAGTTTAAAAATGTAGTCTTGAAACTTAAGGTTTTTGCCACAATGGAGTATTGATTGGTCCCGGACTCTTTCTCCTAGGGTAAAACACTTAGAAAACTGGGCAAAATATTTGAAACGACTCTCTTCAGATATGGGATTATAATCAGTACAGGACTGTTATCCCTGAGAGAAGGAAAACAAGCAAGGTCGACCCTACAATTACCCCGACTTACTGCATTGAGGCTCCTTCCAGGCCATGGGGTAGGAAGGGAGAACCAAAGCAAAACACAATAGTCTCATTGAGCAAAGATGACATCATCGGAGATTAGGGAAGCTGAGACAGCTAGAATTTGTGGCACAGAAACCAAGAGAAAAGGGAACTACACAGAACTCTTCATAGGGATTCCTTGAATTGGCTGAAATTAATCTGTAGATGCATAAGGTGATACTCAACAAGCCAGGCAAAGACAACCATGGAGCTCTATAAACTGAAGAATCACTAGTGTTTCCACAGAACTAGAAGACATTTAAGTTCTGTACTTGAGCCTGAGTGGAGAGACTTCCTTTAACAACTGGGCATTCAATAGTGGCCCAGAAAGACTCTGTATTGAGAGTAAAGCTAAGTTACCACTACAGTATAGGTTGCCATAAATGAATCCATCACTTCCAAGAGAAAAAATATTTTAAAATGGTTAAAGTTTTCTAGATTTAATTAAAAATATTAATCCAGAAATCTAAAGTGCTCAGCATACTCCAGGCAGGAAAACCAAGACAATGACACATCATGATCAAATTGTTGAAAAAAATTTTATTATAAAGGAAAATTATTAGTATTAGTTAGAAAAAAAAGACTAATTACATACAGGGGTGTGAAGATAAGAATATCACTGACTTTCTAAAAGAAACCATGCAAGCCAAAAGATAATGGATGGCCATTTTTAAATGAAGAAAATGAAATCTATTAAACTAGAAATCTATTCCCAGAAAAATTTCCCAAATACTTGGAAATGAAAACATATATACTAAATAATCATGAGTCAAAATATCATATAGGAAATTATAAACTATTTGTGCCAAGTGATAATGAAAACATGACATATCAAAAATTATGGGGTTAGTAATGACAAGGAGAAAAGGTATAGTTTTAAATACATGAAAAGAAAAGAAAGCACTTTTATTGCAAATCAAGATTTTACCTTAAGAAGCTATAAAAATAAGAGCAAATTACGCTAAAAATAGAGAAAATAAAGAGGAAATCTGTGAAATAGAAATAGGGCAAACTATAGAGAAAAATCAATTAAATTAAAAGTTGGTTCATTGAAAAGGGAATGAGAATATTTGAACATGTTTATTAATTTTATATAAACAACAGATATGATTAAAGTAACCATTAAACACTGACAAAAATAAAAGGTTATATAAGATAAAAAGAGGACTAAAGGTATATGCAATAGAAAGAAAAAGAGAGATGGGCTTGTGTTTTTGTTCTAATATAGAGTATGTATGTGTGTGTCTGTTTATTACATATAATTATAGCCATGCTTATTATTTATATGTGATTATAGCCAGGTTTCTCATTGTTGGTCAAAAATTTCCTTGAGAAAATGGCTGATTTCAGGGCTTGGGCAGGGAAATGGCAAAGGGAGCCTGGAACATTGTATTAGTTGGCCACTGCTGCGTAACAAACCATCACATACTTAGCAGCCTAAAGTACACCTATTTGTCCAGTTTATTATCTCACCATTTCTGTAGGTCCAAAGGCCAGGTTCAGCTCTAATGGATCTCTGCTCAGTGTCTCACTAGGTTGAAATCAGGGGCCTATCCGGGCTACTTTCTCATCTGGAGTACGGAGTCCCCTTCCACACTCGTGCAGGTGGTCAGAAGAATTTAGTTCCTTATGGTTATAGGACTGGATTCCCATTTTCTTTCTGGCTGCCAGTGGGAGTTGCTCTCAGCTCCCAGAGGCCACCCTGAGGCTGGTCCTTTGCAACCTTTTGTAAAAAAATGAATTTACAAAACTAAGCAAAGCACTAATGGACTTAACAGAGGGAAGACAGACAATTCCTTGTCGTTTTTAATGGTTCGATTTCAATAAGAACAATGGGCATGAAGAGAAAAGAAAAAGTAAGGGAAACAGGAGACTGGAAAACTGTATAGAAGAACACAGTTCCTTACTCATCTATTGACAATGTTGGCAAGCAGTCATTTTTAACTGTCAAAAATGTAAGTGGAAGAGCTCTCTTAGGAAAAGGGAAGGCAATATTACTAAATCTAATCTGTCAATCAATACTTATTTGTAGAGAAATGCGGAGAGGAAAGGATTTTAAGTAAAAAAAATTATACTTGTGATAAAATTAAAAACCAGGAATTTGGGGATATTCTACTTCTATATTTTCCTTAGGACATTTAATTTAATAAGTTGGAATTATATTTGTGACTTTAAAAGAAGATCTCACAGAAATATGAAGTTACTTCCCATTGAAGAAAACTCAAACAGCAAATAGTGAGCTGTCTGCATCTTGTTTTCTTTTTCTTCTTATGAAAAAGAGAAAAGTAACACATTAAAAAGCTGATAGTACCATTTTATCGGGAAAAAAAAAAAGCAAGCAATTTCAGGCCATATTACACAGATTTTTAGAATCCTTATTTTAGAAAAGATACCAGAAACTTATATATGAACTAGAGGCACGGGTGGGGTCCAGGGCCAATCGGGCCAGGCAGGCCAGGGGGAGGGGCTGCGGGTGGTTGGCCAGCTGGCCCTGCCCCCTGGTCAAACTCCCAGTAGAGGGGACAATTTGCATATTAGCCTTTTATTATATAGGATAACTGGAGAAGCAACAAAAATCTAAAAATAAAGCTGTACCTTCCACCCCCATAGTACTGTATGCTGGCAAGAGATTTGTATGTTCTTGAAGATCAGAAAAATTCTAGAGGTCAAAAGGAACCTATAGAGATAATGAGAATAGTGTCCAGAACTATCTTAACATAGAACATGTTTTTCCTCATCTTTCGAACTTCTTTACTCATTTCTCAAAGACTATCCATTTGTTCATTTTTTTCAATTGAAATATAAGATTGAATTCACTGAAACATAATTTTTATTTGTTGAACTTGGCTTCTTAATGTGAAATGCAATACTTTCATAAATGCACATGTGAAACCCTCTAACATCATGCAACTAAAGCATAACAGGTTCACTGGATGCATGAATGCATAGAAGAAAAAGCCCAAAGATATTACATGTAATTTCTTGTTAATTAGAAAATTGAAAACAACACAGAGCACACAGAATTCATGTTTTAGTTAGGTATAATACTGAGGATCAAAACAATTCCATATATAACAATGCTATATAACTGTAGCATTAGGTTGATTAAAAATTATAGCTACATGCACTTTAATCCTGATTAAAAAGTAAATATGCCAATACTATAATTCTATTCTCCAAAAACAATAGTAAATCATACCGACAGAAGCTTAGTAAAAAAAAAGCTAATACCTATCACATTTTACATTTAGATTGAAACTATTCAGGATGAATGTGACCAATATTTCTTAATAATGACAAAATATTTCACAGAATGTGTGAGATCAATCAAAGACCTGGCAAATAGAACAGAGATGTTGGACATTCCGTGGGCTCACAGAATGTCATTGTAAAATGTAGTTGGCCAGAGGAGCATACCAAGCCTGACTCAAAGAACGAAGCTTCTCTAACAATGTGATAGATGAGTGTCTACCAAACATTACCATATTTTGTTCTGACTCCTTCCAAAGTCAGTCAGCTTATTACCCTACATTCCATAATGAATAATGGAGGGATGGGAAAGCTTGTGATGTCTAGTTTTTCATGGACTTTAAGCATCTTTTCAGACATACTAACTCACGTTTCAACCATTTCAAACTCCCTAGGGCCTCCTGATTTTACATGAAAACTTAACTATTAGAGGAGCCTCTCAGATATTCTGCAAATCCTTCATTAGGACAAAGGACAGATTTTTAAGTTTCCTGCCTGTAAACATGGTTTTCTCAAATTCTGATTTAACACTAGGTCTGTAATAAGATTCTTCCCTAGTAATTACTGTTTAAGTAAGTTTAATTTATCTTAAGGGATTTCTTTTTAAGAGTGGAAAACATTATTTTTCTTAATATTCTCCCACTAACTGAGAGAGAGAGAGAGAGAGAGAGAGAGAGAGAGAGACCAATGAGAGAGAAACATCGATCGCCACCCCTCACATGCCCCCTACCAGAGATCCGCAACCCAGGCATGTGCCCTGGACCTGGAATCGAACCAGCAACCTCTCAGTGCATAGGACAACACTCAACCAACTAAGCCACGTTGGCCAGGGTTAAGGGCATTTAGCTTTTAATTCTTTACTCTGTCAAAAATCTGGATTCTAACAGTCTCTTTAGAAAAGTCCTGGCAAACGCTAACTGGCCCAGGACCGGAGAGGAACCCCTAAGAATCTCCCCAATTCCTGCCTGACTGGAGTTGATGCAGAGCCATCCTGAGGGCTTGTCCTTTCTGTGCTGTGACGTCCTTTTAGCAGTGCTCTCTGATCAGTTACAATCTTCTCTGCTCACTTAAGTGAAGAGGACACCTAGAAAGAGAACTAGCTTCCTAGAAGTACCAAGACCGAGGAATTAGTATATAGAAATCCAATTTTGCTTAATACAAAGGGTTATGTCTCCTTACACTCAAAATCAAAATTTTAAAACACAAGATTTTATAATATTTACTTGAAAATCGTATCACTCTTCGGTCAATCTCTCTGTAGATCTTCACAGAATGAGATATACTCACAAATGCCTCGTAAGTTTTCTTTATCATTTTGTTTGTTTAATGAAAGTTAAGAAAAGTTTTTATCTGGGCCAATAGGAACAGATAAAAGGTGGAGATGATCTCTAAGCCCAACAAAAGGGGAGTTCAGAGCCAAACAAGTTTGCTGGGAAACACAGACATCCTGGGGAGGGCACTGGGCTTTTTAAAGCGCATGGATGGGGAGAAGGAGCCTGCCAGCCCTGGACCCGTTGCCCCAGATCCCAGCTCTGTGTGCAGAGGGAGGCTGGCTGTCAACTCGATGTCCCAGGCTCCTTGTGGCTGCTGTTGATAGCTGTATTCAGCTGATAGGAGGTGTGAAGGAGCTTAGAGGATTGGAGGAGGGAGAGGCCAGGCTCTTTGTCTCCTTCACCCTCTGCCTTGGCACATTTCTTCCAGCAGCTGCCCTGGGTGGCGACGGGGGGATTCCAGGCCGTCAGACCCAGTGTGAGTCCAGTTTCCCTCAGGTGACCTTTCGTCCTGCCCTTGTGACACCACCCCCTCCAGCCTGCACGTGGTAGAGGCTTCCTGCTGTTGCTAATCTCTGGGTTGCTCTCGGGTCCCCACTTTGGCTTCTCAGCTTTTTTATTTCTGTGGATAATGACTTCTCTGCATTCAAGACTCTAAATATTCAGATGGTTTCTGCTTCCAGGTTAGACCTTAGCTGGAACACTGCGTGGTTACAGACCAAAACAAACAAACAAAAATGCTAAGTGGTTTACATGGTTTGAGGAATTGCCACATAATAGACTGTAGGGCGACAGGGCTCTGCAGAGACACATCTGAGCCCCGCAGTTCCTCTCCGGACACAGTGAGCACCGGGGGCGATGACTCCACAGCGAGGCTTTCTCTAGCTGGGGCTGGGACAGAGTATGTGGAGCCCAGGGCTCTCCTGAAATGTTTTGTCCCATCACACTGAATTTCTGTTGTTCAGCATCTATTTATAGGTGATAAAACATCCCATGAATAAAAGACAGAAGGTGATAGCAGCAGTGAATCTCACTTTTCTCCTCCCAATCATTTGGTTCTGGTCGAGATTCACATATTTCAATCTGTAAAATAAAATACTGCAATTAACCCAATATCCTTCCTTGGAATGTAGGTCAGTAATCAACTAGTTATACACGTACTTCCTTCGGAAGTTTCATCTCAAACCTTAAGTTCTGAAGAATAGCAGAATACGCCACGCCAAAATATGCCACTTTGGCATAAGGATTATTTTGACCTAAAGGCAACTGAGGAGAAAGAAAAACCCTCTCCCCTCTCTCTATTTGCCTAAAATTGGGACATAAGTTTGTTAAGGTGTCCTCACTCCTCTCTCTACCAGGAACGATAAAAATTAATCAACAGAGACAATTCTAGACCCTTATCAGCCCAGAGACAATGACATCAGAAGAAACTGCGTAACAAACTTTAGTATCCAGCCCTCATCTTCCATTAGTTCTCCCATAAATTTGTCCTCCCACGGTTTGCAGCCCTAGACACCCAGTCTTTTTTCTTTGTTCTGTCACTTCTCTAAAAACATATTGTTCTTAAGATGCTACATAAGTCCAAGTTCTAACCACCTATTTGAGTTATTCATCACTCAGTGCTCCCATGTGTGTAAGCATGTTCATAAACTTCTCTTTGCTTTTTTTCTCTTGTTAATGTCTCTTGTTAGTCTAGAGTTTACAGGGCTCCAGCCAGAGAACCCAAGATGGGTAGAGGAAAATGAATGTTTTTCCTCCCCTATAATTTTTTAACAAAGCATCCCTTTCAAACACATACAATACTGTGCTTAAAAAGAGGTCTTAAAAAAATAAATAAAAGGAGGTCTTGATATATGCATTTCCCCCATAGCATTGCATTTGCATGATGATTTGACCCCTGAGTGGGATTCCATTATTGATCCTGATTCTTCACCCCTTCCTGCAACTCCACCTTTGCCATGGCCTCAATGCCAGTGGACTTTTTCCTGCCTTTGACTTTGAACTCACTATATATGACTCGTTATGGCCAGTGGGAAGAAGTGACAGTGTGCTTGTTCTAAGCTTTAACCATAGGACACTGTGAATCTTTCTGCATTTCCTCTTGCATCTCCACCTTCACCCCACTGGCCCACCGGCCCAAAGGGAATAAGAAAGAAGCAGAACAGAGTTGCTCCATCAGCTGATCCACAGCCTTAAGAGCAAACCCAGCCAAGATTATTGGGATCATTAAACTCATCCAGCAAAGATAAGCCAGTCCCCATCAGCCTGCAGACACATTAGTGAAAGAAAATAATTGTCATTTTTAGCCACTAAGTTTTGAGGTTGTTTGGTGTGCACCAGAAACTGACCAATATAACCCTCCTATATGTTGGCAGCCCAAACACGTGTCCAGCTGGTTCACTCATTAATCTGGCTTGGGTGTGGGCTTCAGGTGGTGAGTGTGACAGGTCAGGAAAAGAGCAGGGATTACCTGAGCAGTTCTGCTTTGATCTGAATCTAGCCAATCCCAGACACAGTAAGTAACTTCCTTCACGGGTCCTTTAGAGACTTACGTAAAAAGGCAATAATACTACATGTGTTGACTGGGAGGACAAATTTATGGGAGGACAAATTTATGGGAGAACTAATGGAAGATGAGGGCTGGATACTAAAGTTTGGGGTGTTGGGGTGTTGACTGGGATGTGGGCAGAATTCTGTGTGAAGCAGGGATCTGACCTTAGCTTACTGATAATGAGGGCAACTGTGTGAGGCAACAAAATGGGATAGGGCCTCAGGAGGCTTCAGGCTGCTACAGGGGACATGGTATGCATCCATCCTGCTAGTTTCTTCCGTATCACTATATTCCCACAGAATGCTGGACTTCTAAGCCAACTGGGAAACAAAACCACTGTAACATCACTTGTTCCGGGTCTGAGACTTTACAACAGGAACCTACAAAGAGAGATGAGCCACACCATTTGTTCCAATGCCTCAGAGATAGGACTTGTTTGGAGGGATTTTATAATTCGGTAAACATGTAGTATTATTGCCTTTTTACGTAAGTCTCTAAAGGACCCGTGAAGGAAGTTACTTACTGTGTCTGGGATTGGCTAGATTCAGATCAAAGCAGAACTGCTCAGGTAATCAAGAAGCTAGAGCAAATTGGCATACAGCTGTGGATAACAAATAGTTTGGCTCAGAGGTAGTAGCTGTGAAACGAAGTCTCATACCCAAGTGGGGGTAAGTCCACATCCTTTCTGGTTCAGTGTTCATTCCTTGCTGGGGTGTTGACTGGGATGTGGGCAGAATTCTGTGTGAAGCAGCCTTATTCATGTGGAGGGATAGAGAACTTGCAGTTGCCATGGGTCATGTGGACAATATTTAGCTCCCAGTTATTGTGAAGATTAAACAAATTGTCTGTGTAAATCATTTGGCACAATCTTGCCTGATATGTGCACAATAAATATTAGCCTTTATTATTAGCAGTATGACTAGAACCCCTTCTGTCAGAATTATCAAGTAGGGATCATTAACTATAGAAAACTATGTAACATTTTGAAAAGCTGGAGCCAATCGGATCATCACATTACATTCCTAGTGAAATAAGAAATATTTTTGAAAATTATAATGAAAATTATAATGCTTACAACGAGCATGCCAAACTCAAAGGCTAACACGGGCCAAATAAACAAGGTTTAAGTTT
>NW_005353838.1:2438678-2457695 GCF_000412655.1 Myotis brandtii | reverse complement strand
AAAAACAAAAGCTTCAATTTTCATAGAAAAGTAGGTTTATTTCAATAGAGACATGCTGAATACAAAAGGCTGAAATAAATGAGTAATATTTAACATAAAATAATAGAACATTTTAATAAAAATTAATATTTTTCTTGAACATTAACTTACCAGACACTGAATAACTACACAAATAAGCATAACGCAAATTAACCTATTTTTCTTGTTCTCCAAAAGCTAAATATTTCCTGTTGCGCACACCAAACAAGTCAGTACAAGACTAATGACATGGCAATTGGCTGCTAACATATTCACTGCTAGTATTAGTGGAGACAAATGGTGTGCCTGCGCGTAAGGCAGGTAAGGGAAATGAATGCAACACGATCACAGTAATCAGTCATTAGTGAACTTTGTAGTTCGTTATTAATAACTAGAGGCCCGGTGCACGGATTTGTGCACTGGTGGGGTCTCTCAGCGTAGCCCACAGGAAACCGCTGTGAGAGCACACTGACCACCAGGGGGCAGCTCCTGCGTTGAGCATCTGCCCCCTGGTGGTCAGTGCACATCATAGCAACCGGTCGACCGGTTGTTCAGTTGTTCAGTCGCTTAGACTTTTATATATATAGATTATGTATAAGAGGATATTGTAAAAATTAAGTTATAAAATTTTTATTAAAACATTTCTTACATACCGTTATAGTGACTGGGCCGCAAAAATATTCGTTGTAGGCCACATGCAGCTCATGGGCCATAAGTTTGACATGCTTGACTTACAACATGATTCAGAGACAATATATTAATGAAACTGTAACAAGTAACTATAAAAAAGAAACTCATTGAGAGTAGGAAAGTGCTCTTGGAAATGCAAATCCCAATTGCTGAGTTATAAAAAATAAGAATAAAATATGATATAATTATCTATATATATAAAAGCCTAAGCAACCAGAATGCCGGAACGACCAGAATGACCAGTCGCTATGATGTACACTGACCACCAGGGGAAAGACGCTCAATGCAAGAGCTACCCCCAATGTGCGCTCCCACAGCCAACCTCCCATTGCCGGCCAACCTCCCGCAGTCCCTCCCCCCGTCCGGCAGGCTCTGGTCGGCAGCTGGCAGTCGGCAGCCGGCAGGAAGGCCCTGGCCAGCCCTAATGGCCGGCCAGGCCTAGGGACCCCACCCGTGCATGAATTTCATGCACCGGGCCTCTACTATGACATAAGTAAACAAATTAAATATGATAAAATATTGACTCAGGGAATTAGAAACATGCTTAAAAATTCTCAAAATTTAAAAGGAAGAAGAAAAAGAAATTTAAAATGATGAAAGAAAAGATTAGAGACAAAACTGAAAGACTCAATATCTGTTTAATAGGAATTCTAGAAAGAAAGAAGAAAGCAAGTAGAAGAAAAAAAATAAAGAAGTAATAGAGAAAAATAGTTGTAACCTGGGGAAAAAAGTGTAAGTCTTAACACAGAAAGGACTCAGCAAGTACCATTCAAAAATTATGGGCAAAAGATAAAACAAAGAAAGAAAAAGTGGCATTATTTGTATCAAAGTAGAACTCAAGATAAAAATCATTAAATGGAGCAAGTAATCATTTTATATTGATGAAAGGTAAAATCCACAACAAAAATATAGTATTTAATAAAATTTATATGCCAAATTATATACCTTTAAAATATATCACCCTAACCGGTTTGGCTCAGTGGATAGAGCGTTGGCCTGCAGACTGAAAGGTCCCAGTTTCGATTCCGGTCAAGGCCTCTGTAAAAAATCAATAAAATATATTTTATATATATATATGATTGATAGATATAAAGTGAAACCACTAGTGAGGATATTTAATATACCTTTACCTGATCAATTAGACAAAAATTAATCAAGGAAATAGAGAAATTGAAAAAATCAAGTATAATTCTAAAGGTATACAGAAAAAATTTTTTTAAATATATATTTTTATTGATTTCAGAAAGGAAGGGAGAGGGAGAGCCATCGATACAACAATGATGAGAGAATCATTGATCAGCTGCCTCCAACTGGGGATCGAGCCAGCAACCCGGACATTTGCCCTGACCAGGAATCGAACCTAGACTTCCTGGTTCATAGGTTGACATTCAACCACTGTACCACACTGACCAGTCCAGAAAATTTTTTGAATCAGTTCTGCCAGAGGTCCCAATTTTCTATGTGAATAAGAGAGAGAGAGAATGAAAATGTTCAGTGTCTAATAAGAAAACAGCAGATAGAATGATGAATTAACACAAGTCTGATAAGTTTATTTACAGCTAAGTGAGCAAATGCAAATTCTTACAACAAATACCTTAAGTGGTATGCTGGTAAAGTTTTTATAACCAGCTATCCAGGGGGAGAAAAGGGCTCTGATTTGTAGTGTTTTCCCATTTCTGTGGTGTAAGAACTCCTATTATGGGTGATTTCACACTAACAGTGTGAAGTTACTAAAGGCAAAGTGGTAAGACATATATACCCAATTGACTCTCACAAGCCAGTCTGAGTTAGCTCTAGCATATGACTTATGACTTAGATACCAGACACATTTTCTTTAATAAATAAGTTTAAGAAGTTTTCTGGTCATTCAAGCTTTTTTGGATAAACAGTGCATTCTTGGGAGATGTAGCTAAAACTTTACAGGTAAACAGTTGAATATCATAAAAATCCATTTACCCCTGTCATCACACATTAAAAAAAAAGGAACTGATAATAATGCTAACGAGAAACAGAGCATGTATAGATTTAAACTTACTGCTTCCCGTCCCTAATTTCCAATGGTGTTCCTTGTTTATTGTATTATTGTGGCCACCAGAATACAAGTACATCTAAAAAGAGTAATTTTAATTTAGCACATGAATACTTATATGCATAGATTATTTTCTTTTCAAAGCTTCTTATCAGATAAAATTGTAACCTAAAGTTTATCTTTTTTAAAATTATATATGCACATAAAGATTTACATCCTACCAAGTATACATTTCCTTTGAATATTAATTGTTGGTCAACATGCAATTTAACAACCACAAATAGTGAAAAATTTAGAGAGGACATGATGAGATTGAATTTATAATATATAGAGGTATACCCATAGTATTGCTTATTAATTTTGTTGTGGAGTAGTATTGATTCAGGATATGAGGAGAGGGATGAAGGCAGACTACTTTAACAGGAAGAGATGAAATTTACATTCATGTGACAGATGGAAATGGTGGGTAATACTGATCAGAAGAAAAATGTGTTAGGTTAATGATAAGTACATAAATGTATTTGCTTACAGAGTTTATAAGCATATAATTATGCAATTATGTATTTTTGTGCATATTATGAGTTATGTGGCAATAGAAACAGAATGTACAAAATTAGCGCATTTATGAGAACATGTCTTGGTCAATTAGATGTATGAAGACACTGGCAGGATAAAGAGAAGGCAACCACTTGTTTATAATCTTGTAACCACAGAAATGAGACACAGTTGGATTTCATCAAACTGGAACAAAGGGTACAGCTAGGACTTAACTATTCAGACACCATTTATTTTTTTAAATGTCAGTAGTTCCTTTACTTAATATATTATGTTTTGCCAGGATATTTTTCTGATACACTTTGAGATGAGACATTGTGGGCTCATTAATTTCATGCTCATATTTCTTTATAATCAATCAATCAATTAATTAATTAATTTTTATAGGTGACAGAATTACAGATGTTCTCTCTCCTTTGCCTCCCTCCACCAAGCCCCCACCCCCAACAATTTAGTTAAAGATTAGGTTCCACAGAAAACCCAAACTAATGGTTACCTCAGATTGAAATGAGCACTTCTTTCTTGTAGAGCTCCGGCAAGGTGATCCGGGGCAAGGCAGACATTCTCCCTTCCACTCTCTCTAAAAATCAATGGGGAAAAAATCCTCGGGTGAGGATTAGCCAAAAAAAATATCTACTTTTATAATTTATTCAAAATGGTAAGATACATCCACAACTTGCAATTCTTTTTAGATTTGGAAAACCTTAGTCATGAAAAGTTTGATAGGCCTGGTTCATTTTAGGAAAAAAGGAATGTGGGAAGTAAGTATGCGTTCAGAATCAGACAAAAATATAAAGCAGATTCCATTTCATTGTCAGTCTTTACCATTTGTATTGAATTTCTGCCAGTTTGCTTTTACCTAATCATTAGAAATTTTACCTAATCATGAGAAAACTTAATTGACTTGAGTTTAGATGCACAATACTTTCACACACATATGCACACACACACACACTCATATACAAATTTTCTCCCTCTACAAAGTAAATCTACTTTATGTGGTTCTTTGAAAGTTTACATAGTGTTAGCAAAGAAGTGCTGTGGAATTTCTATCCAGTATCTTTTCTCAAGAAAGTCTTGAAAACTATGTGGATATATGCCAGTAGAAAATATGTTTGTATGTACAGACTTATACATGGTTAAAATAGTCAGAGTTTAAAAAAACAGAGTATATCCTGGAGATCACCTCCAATCTTAGTTTTATACAGATAACTAGGTCCAAAAAGTTAAGGAATTTAAAAAAATCTAATGCTGGTCATTTTTTTAATTCAAGTAAGAATTTCACAAACCCTATGAAGTAGATATGATATGGTGGATTGGTAGTTAATATCTATCCTATCTTCTTGTACAGTGAAGGATGGAAAACTAACTATACTTCCCAGAATCCCTTGCAGCTAGGGTTCTGGATGTGATTTTGCATCAACCAATCAGATGCTCTTACCACTGTGAAACCTTGGCTGTGCTTCTGCTGCATTTTTTCCCCTCCACTGATGAAAAGAAACAATGATAGAGAAATTTTCTTTTTCTTTGGCAGTGTTAGCTAAAATCACACTATTCAAAAATCACTCGCTGGCTTCTTATGACAAGGTGTGGACTGTTTGTATCAGCTCTGGCACAACCGTAGAGCCAATAGCAGTCATGACACTTCTTGACCATGGCAGCTTCCTCCATCCTGTGGTTTCTTGATTGTGGTACTTTCCTGATCTTTTAGTCTTATTAACTAAGGAAGTAGAAATGTGGTTCTGGAACTGGAGAATCGCTGACTGCAAATGCTTCAGCAGCTCCCTTGGTGCCTGTATTAGTTTTCTAGGGCTGCCCTAACAAAGTACTGTGAACCGGTTCTTTTAAAACAACAAAAAATTATTTTTTCACAATTCTGGAAGCTAGAAGTCTGAAATCAAGGCATCCGTAGAGCCATGCTCTCTCTAAGGCTCTGGGGGCAATCATTCCGTGCCTCTTCTGTTTTCTGGTGGTTGTGGCAATTCTTGGAATTCCTTGGCTTGCAGATGCCTCACTCCAATCCTTGCCTCCAGCTTCCCATGTGCTGCTCTCATGTGTCTGTGTCACTCCTGTTTTCTTTTGAGGACACCAGCCATTGGATCAAGGCCGGCTCTCATCCACTTCAACCTCCGCTTAACTTGATTACATCTGCAAGATCCTATTTCCAAATAAGGACACATTTCAGGAAGACATGAATTTTGTGAGGGGGTACTATTCAACCCAGTATGGTGGCCCCGTCCTGCAATATAGTTATTGGAATCTTTTCTGAAAGTGCAATCCAGACTCAGTCCCTTCATTCCTGCCCCCAAATCTGGGAAGCTTTTAATATCCTGTAATAAATACTTTTCTTTTTAGCTAGTTAGAATGTATTCTGACAATAGGTCCTTATACGTTATTTTTCCTTAAGTGTTCAACTTAAGATTTTGCTTTGTATCATAGGCATTGGTAAAAGAAAATGCCTCCTAATTTGAAACCTAAATCTTTCATAACCAGTATTTTGAAATCTCAAGAGCTTTGTTTATAATTGCTACTTCTAGGTCTATCAATAAAGTCCTAATTAGATACAGATGGGAGGAAGAGAACCAGCATTTATTGAGAGACTACTATATGCCAGATACTTTATTGGTTAATCCGGCGGTGCAATTTGTTATCTAAATTTAACTGAAAAGAAAACTGAAGCCCAGAAAAGAGAAACAATTTTAACCATATTTTGCAGCTAAGAAGTGGGCGTCTAACTAATTAAACAATGATGTTCTTTCTATTACTCTATTGTTCCATGAAATAGTTTTTTGGAGAGAGAGAGGGTAGTCAAAGGATTTTAAGTATTCCTGGCATAAATGATGTAATTATCCAGAAATGGAACCAATTTAAAATAAGAAGTAAATCTAAGGGAATATTGTTCTGTTTATATAAGTCAAATTGGGAACTATGTGAGAATTTCAATTATTGCCCCAGGTATTTTATCTCATTTAAAAAAACTCTATTGTTGAAAATATTACATATGTCCCCCAGTTTTCCCCATTGACCCCTTCTAGCCTGCCTTCACCCCTTGCCCTAGGCATTTATCACCCTATTGTCTGTGTCCATGGGTTATGCATATATGCATACAAGTTCTTTGGTTGATCGCTTCCCACTCACCCACCCCTGCCTTCCCTCTGAGATTCTACAGTCTGTTCCATGCTTCTATGTCTCTGGATCTATTCACAAGTTACAATAGCTAAGATCTGGAAATAGCCCAAGTGCCCATCAGTAGATAAGTAGATAAAAAAGCTGTGGTACATTTACACCATGGAATACTATGCAGCAATAAAAAAGAAGAATCTCTTACCATTTGAGACAGCATGGAGGAATCTGGAGAGTATTATACTAAGTGAAATAAGCCAGTCAGAGAAAGACAAGTATCACATGACAGTCATATGTGGAAGCTAATGCCTCAGGTATTTTTAATCTTTTCTGTTGGAATTGCCATTAGAACTGGAGTCACATTCGTTTGAATATCCTCAATGGTAAGTTTTCTTTTCCTTTATGGTTACTTTCTTCTTAGAGTAGCTCTGATTTTAAAGACCAGCTAAAAGTTGTTCAGAGCAAAGTGTAGTGAATAAAATGATCAAGCAATGATTTGTGAAGCACACGATCCCACAAATGTTTTAGAATTTCTGCATAATAAGCCTGACCAACTGTTTGACCTTGTAGATTAATTCAGCATGGACAATACCATTGATGTTGAAGAAACAAATTGACATTGTCTTCATTTGTGATTCAGGCAGGCATACTTTCTTAGATCTTTGGTTTCTTGGAGTTTTCCACTTGAGATTTTGGCATCTTCTTTTGGGTCATACTGGAAATATCAAGTTTCCTCAAGTTTCTATTGTCCACAAAAACAAAACAAAACAAAACACATTACTCTGTCCAGCTTCTCTTGAAAGGTCAAAATAAATGTCAAGTCTTCTGTGTATCTGTTCATCTCTCCAAATGCATGACACAGTCTTCACAGTACCTTTGCTTTTGCTCAAATTTTCTCTTGGAATGAAGCTGTTTCAGGTCTTTTAAATATAGGAAGAGATGCTCAGCATCTCTCAAAATAAGAAAAACCAAATTAAGGCTAGAATTACACTCTTTAAATCTACCTGATGAGCAAAGATCAAAAAGTTTAATAACCACGATATACTTCAAAAGAAGCCTTCAAAAATTGTTAGCAGGAATATAAATTAATACAACACCTATGGTAAGTAATTTGTCAAAATCCTTCTAAATTAATAGTGATCCAGAAATCCTACTTCTAGGAATTTTCCCATAGGTATATTTGAACACATGCAACATCATATGTATACATATTAACCGCAAAAGTGTTTATAACAGCAAAAGAATCCATCAATAGAAGTCCGGTTAAATCAATCATGGCACATCCAGTCAATGGACTACTTATTCGTTCTTAAGAAGAAGAAAAGAATCCATCAATAGAAGTCCGGTTAAATCAATCAATGGACTACTAATTCGTTCTTAAGAAGAATAATTATTGAATATTCTATACCATGTGTTTCAATTCTCAAAATGTATCAAATTGAATCTGTGCATCTTAGTAGATGCAATTTATACCTCAGTGAAAAAAAGGAAGAAGCATGGATAGCATAAGACGTAGGTTAATGAACGAAAAAAAGTTAGGATTCCATGATATCCTTTCCAAGACATTTATTAAGTGAAAAAAAATGGGGTTAGGGATCAGTGTGTATATTATAATTAGTATAGAAGACAATATGTGAATATAGTTGTAAATGTGTAAGTATCTCTTGAAGGAGGCAAGAACAAGATAATAGTAGTTGCTTCTAAGAAAGAGAACAACTTGGGTAGAAAATAAGGGCAGGAGGGAGATTTAGTTTTCACTCTGTACCCTTTCTACCTTAAAATTTTATAACTTGTACATGTAATATGTATTCAAAAGGAAAAGAATTTATTTAAATGAAGCACTTTCATAATCTAAATTTGTCATCAGCCACTAGTCCCATGGTTCATTGCTTATTTGAAAACATATCTCTAATTCTGTCAATAGATAAATGAACCCTTTGTGTTACTGGGCTGCTACTTTCTACTTCACAATAAATATTCTTGCTATCTTTTGTTAAAATGTTTGTGCCAACAAAAATTTTTGACATGATATCACCTCCGTAAGATCTTTCTTTTAGTATGGGGAGTATCTTACTCGCTGAATTAAATCCATACAATATCTATGGAAAATACAAAATGGGCCACACATTTTCATGAGAGAGGATGAGGTAATGTCCATTCTTTATGTACACAGTTAGTTAAGACAGTGTCCAACCTGCTTTGACAACTCAGCCCCAGGAACACAAAATTATAAGCTTTCTATGATTCTCAATATTTAAATAATATATGAGTTAAATGACTTGAAAAATAACAAGAAAACCATAATTTTTCTTTCTTCCAAAGTTTTCTGTTATGTTTTAATGTAATTTTTAAATGAATGAAATGAAAACATTATTGGGTTATTTATTGAAATGTGTTTCAAAGTTCTTTAATATTACCTGGCCGTTTCTAGTCTCTTGAATTATTTATATTTACCACTATCCTTTGTATCTGATGAACAATTGATTTGAAGATTATTCACTATTGACTGAATTAACTGCTCCATTTAGTTAATGAACCACTGAAATACTGTTATATAGCTTTTACTTGATTTGGAGACCAACCTAATAAATTATTTTTATTGATAATTCAAACTAAGAGTTATATTAGCATTTTAAAAACATATTAACAATGACTGTTGTCCACAGAGTGTTGTCAGGGTACATAAAAATAGTTTTGGAACTAATATTCATAATATTTGGGTGGAGGAATAGAAGTACATATGGAATATTTTTTTCCTGTACTCTGTTCTTGGTGATTGTTTCCTGGCTATCTATGCAGACTTACCTTCTGGTTTTATTGATTTTTAGAGAGAGAGAAGGAGAAAGGGAGGGAGAGAGAGAGAGAGAGAAAGAGAGAGAGAGAGCAAAACATAGAATGGCTGCTTCCTGTACACCCCCTACCATGGATCCAGAACAAAATCAGGAATCTAATCGGCAACCTTCTGATGCACAGGACAACGCTCAACCAACTGAGCCACATTTGCCAGGCTACCTTCTTGTTTTAAATGTCATTAAACTACATAGCACATCAGTAATCAGTTTTAATTAAAATTCTTACCTTCTGGTTTTATTGATTTTTAGAGAGAGAGAAGGAGAAAGGGAGAGAGAGAGAGAGAGAGAGAGAGAGAGAGCAAAACATAGAATGGCTGCTTCCTGTACACCCCCTACCATGGATCCAGAACAAAATCAGGAATCTAATCGGCAACCTTCTGATGCACAGGACAACGCTCAACCAACTGAGCCACATTTGCCAGGCTACCTTCTTGTTTTAAATGTCATTAAACTACATAGCACATCAGTAATCAGTTTTAATTAAAATTAAATTGTAATGTGATTTAATATAATTTTGTTTAAAAGTTTTAATGTAATGATAGTAAATATGTCTTTGTCAAAAGATAGAGAAATGTAAGTTTCAGGTTTTGAGGTTGAACAGAGCAAATTTGAATCTTGGCTCTGCTACAGATAAGCTGTGATTAGTGTTTAGTTTAAGTTACTTAACCATTGTGACCTTCCATTACTCCATCTATAAAAATGCACAAACTGTGATCTACATCAGGTTAGATAAAAATCATGGAGACTATGTATTGAAAATGCTCCCTACAGTGTCTTCATAACCTGTAGCTATGATTGTTGTAAAAGGAAATGCTTTGAATTGTAGACATTTCTAAAAATTATCCTAAAGCAATATATGATCCAACATTATTTTGTTATTGAGGATTACAATTTCACTTACTCACTCACTGGAGGCCCGGTGTACAAATTCATGCATGGGTTGGGTCTGGCTGGCCCACCCAGACGGGAGCCGATCAGGGCTGGGCCAGTGTGGGGGTAAGTGAGGGAGGCGCTGGAGGTTGGCAGGCCTCAGTGGGCATCATAGCGACTGGTCGTTCCAGTGTTCTGGTCACTGGCTTTTTATATATATAGATGATTTGTTCACATGTGGGTCTCTGAAAGAGAAAGTTACACTGATGTCTCCTTTGTATCAAAGAATAAAATCTCTTCATATCAAGGAAAAAGTTTAATTTTGTGTATACACCTGATTAATTTATGGTAAGAACATTTTTTTCAAGACTTTTCATTTTTGAACCCTTCATATATTAACAACGTCTGAAGTATTGATTATTTTCAGTGGTCCTTCCTCTTCATATGCTCTTCTCTCTGAGCCTCAGGGGTCTCCCCATCAAACCCAGGCCACTAGACACTCATTAAAATAGAACCCTGTGGTCCAATAATTTGAATGTTCTAGTTTTGGAGCCTTTGAGGCAAAACTATAATCTTACTCACATGACCAGTCTTTCTCCCTATCCCTGATGGACAAATTATTTTTCTACATATCTGTCCCCATTAGCTGTTAATCTCCTTTAAGAGTAGGGACATGTCCCATTCATCTTTCCATCATTCCACCGTGCCATGCAGATAGCTTGCACATGGTAGACACACGGTTTGTTTCTTTAAAATAAAGCAATATATATTATTTTATTCTCTTTTGATGACAATATTTAAAAACAATAATTACTATTTCAACAGTTACTTCAATTTTCTTATTTCAAAAAGACTGAGTCCCTTTTAATGGGTATTTTGCATTCCTTGTGATTTGTTTGACTAAAGCCACCAGTGACCATTGAGCCTTTGAAGGTTGTCACCTTGCTGGGAGCTCCTTGCCTCAGCTGCTTATCTAGCTGTGGCTTTCCTGTGTCACAATGATGTTCTCAGGACGATCACAGTTATTTTCCACTCTGGCCGCACAGCAGAATGATCTAGATGCCCAGTTTCTACATGCAGGTTAAGGTTTAGTAGAATATAGGTGACACCCAGGCATGAGGAGATTTTTGTTGTTGTTTTGGGGGCTTTTGTTTTGTTTTCATTTTTGTCCTCATCTGAGGATATAGTCTTTAGTTGATTTTTTTTTTTTTTTTTTTTTTTTAGAGAGGAATGGGGGTGGGGGAGGTGGAGAGAAACATCAGTGTGAGAGAGAAATATCCTTGGGTTGTTTCCCATATATACCCAGACTGGGGTTCAAACCTGCAACCTGGGTATGGGCGTACCTGCCACTTTTTGGTGTATAGGACAATGCTCCGGTCTACTGAGCCACCTGGCCAGGGCAGACAGGAGGACGTTTAACAGGCTGCGCAGGTGATTCTGATGCCCAACCAGGCTGAAAAACACTTGGATCACCTGTGCTTTACTTTGGGAATGACCATAGTGCTGTTCTCCCTGGTCTAACCTGAGTGTGGGCAAAGGCTGCAAAATGGTGTTCTACGGGTCTGATGTGGACTACCCAGGTTTGGCTTGTACCATATCATTGTTTTATAATTGTGAAATATTTCACACATACAGAGCAGTAGGAACAGTAGTGTAATAAAAACGTATGAACCTACCATCCAGTCTAACAAACCTTATCATTTTACTATATTTATTCCAGATTTTTATTAAAGCATTAAAACATTACAGGTGCCACAGGAGCCCCGTGCATGCCTTTCCCCTGCCTCTCCTCTGCAGGGGCAACGACTACCCTGAATTTGGAGTTTATCTTTCCGACCCATGTTTTACTCAATATGTATTTATTCAAAGACTGTGTTTGGTGTTTTCTTGTTTTTAAACATTATGTATGTGGCATTAGATTCTGTGCAGTATTTTATAAGGTTGGGCCAATATTTAAAAACTGAAACATTTCACATAACATCAGATTTGTTGGCTTCTCTTGAAAGAACCAGAAGATCTGGCAACACTAGGCTGGCTTTCTGGCACGACGGCGTGCCGTGCGGGGCCAGCGCTGTTCTGGGTGACACGGTCCCACTGCTCACACTGTGGAGACATATGTGCCTGCACCTGCACTGTGTCTCCGTGGAGGCAGGTTTGGCCCCTGATTCTGAACTTCCTTCCATTACGATTCTTTTCTTTCTTCAAGGCCATTTCTGCTGTGCTCTCCTAACTGCTCAATACCAAAGGCACTTACCTCTCAATGCATCCCTCGCCACCTCTGATATCCACCTCTCCTGCTCGGGACTCTCGTTTGCCTGGTGTTCATTTTAATTTTCTTGCCATTTCCTGCCATTTCTCTTGGGATTCTTGACTGCAGTACCAGAAGGGCATGTGTTTTTGTTTTAGACTTTGCCAGTCAATAGTAAAAGAAGTTAGTTATTTCGGTCAGCAAACGAACCTGTCATATTACATCTCTGTAACCTCTGGTTTTGGCAGCTCTCCCTGTCTTCAGTGTCATTCACATGTTCTGGTAACCTTTGGGGCGCTGGAAGACTGGACATTGAATAAAGTGGGGTGTATGCATTATACAGGTTTTAAGTACTGAAATAATTTTGTCTTTTATTTTCCTACAGCATTTGGCAAAGTGCCATGCAAATTAGAGTCCCTAACATGTATTTACTGAATGAAAGAATATTAATATGTTCAATTATAAGTGTGTAACCCAAGATGCCTCTCCTGAGAAAGCTCTGGGCTCAGCAGGGAAGCCACAGAGGCCGAGAAGGAAGAGCAGTCAGGGTTGGTGGATGGTTTTGGCGGGAGGATTTTTTAATAGAGAGGAAGAACGAAGCTTTGAGATGGACATTCTTGATGTTTGGAAAGTGCTGAAGGTGAGAGGGCTGAACAAAATATTTTCAGGATGTGCCGTTTTGTGTACTGAGTGGGCTTAGTATTTGTGGTTCTTCGATGGAAAGAGGACTAAAGAATTGACTTGCTTTTAATTACATTTTTATGACATTCTACCTGGGACAGGACTATCAGGTTTTAGGCAGATAACACTGTAAAAGAAATATGCGCGCTGAGCAGATTTACTCTAGTGCCTTTGGATGTTTTAGCAAAAGACCGGCCTTGTTAAATACAGAGGCCTTCCCCTGTGGGCAGAGAAAGTAGGGCTTCTAGAGAGACCTCTCTCACCAGGATTCAAATCCTGGTCAGAATCCTCTGAGATGAATGAAAAGGCATTAACTGCCACCAGAGCAATTCTGTCTGTAATATAAAATGCAATAGGAAGTTAATTTCAAGAGCTGGTTGGGAGATAAATGAAAACACATGTCTGGAAGTTATCATTCATATAAGTTTAATTCCTTAAATCACACGTGACCAATTTAAAACCGTGTCTTTGCAATAATTCAATTTAAAATAGATTTAAGCCTCTCTTTTCATTTATGGCTGGGAAACAGGGACTAATGACACCTAAACACTAAATCGTGTTGTACCTAATAAAATCAAATCACACCAGCTCTGGGCTTTGGAAAATTGGTGGCGGCATCAGCCATGTCACTAAAAAGCTCCTGACATCTCTATCAGTCCACTGAGTGTATGCTGAACTGGTCTTCAGAATTGGAAAGGTTCATATATTCTCGAATACATTTTTCAGATGGACATTTGCTATCTCTGCCAATAATTCATGCACATATTGACTCTCCTGTGGTTTTTATAAAAATTAAAAATAACATTAAAAACAAGTTGCCCCGCTGGTATGACTCAGTGGTTGAGCATTGATCTATGAACCAGGGGGTCACTGTTCGATTCCCAGTCAGGGCACATGCCTGGGTTGCAGGCTCGATTCCCAGTAGGGGGCGTGCAGGAGGCAGCCTATCACTGATTCTCTCTCACCATTGTTCGTTCTCTCTCTCTCTCCCTCTCCCTTCCTCTCTGAAATCAATAAAAATATATTTTAAAAAACAACAACAACAAAAACCCCCAACAAATTGTAAAGTCTGGAGCTTTAGCGGGCGGCTCCAGAACAGTGGCTAATTTCTATTAGTGCTCATTGCTAAAGTTGGTCCAATAAACTACCATTCGCTAAAGAACAAATTCTGTAATCCCACTGTATTAGCTCCCTGGGCTGCTGTAACGAAGTTCTACAAACTGGGTGGTTTAGGCTCACAACAACAGAAACTTATTCTCTCACAGTCTGGAGGCTAGAAGTCCAAGATCAAGGTGTTGGCAGCGTTGGTGCCTACTGGAGGCTCTGCGGGAATCTGTTCCATGCCTCTCTCCTAGCTTCTGGTCGCTGCCAGCAGTCTTTGGCACTCCTTGACTTGTCGACATATCACTCCAATCTCTGCCTCCCTTGCAGTCACATGGCATTCTCCCTGCGTGTTTGTGTCTCTGGGTCCAAATTTCTTATAAGGATACCAGTACTTGGAATAGAGCCCAGCCTAATCCAGTATGACCCTAACTCAATTACACTTGCCAAGACCCTATTTGCAAATAAGATCACATTTACAAGTATCAGGGTTTAGGACTTCAATATATCTTTTGGGAGGACACAATTCAACCTAGGATACCCACCTTCCCCTGAGACCACCACCCCTGCATCCCTCCCAGCCATGAATTCTGCAGCCTCCACTGTACTAGAGGGTGGGCTGTGGGTCAGGTGTATTGCCCATACCAACTCGCTTCATCCTTATAGCAACCCAATCATCCTGGGATGGCTGTCCCTGTTTTAAGATAACAGGATTTTAGAGAGTTTAAGCTGCCAGCTAGTAAGTATAGAGCAAATATTTAAATCTAGCTATTACTGATTTAAACAGATTCCTTTTCTACTATGCCCGGCTATCACCCTAAATTAAACAAAAAACATTGCATCCTTGTCTTTGGAAGCAGTCATTCAAGTCAAATTCAACTCTTTAACAACTTTTTCCACCCCAAACATAGTTACTAAAACAGTCAGTAGGAAGAGCTGGAGATGGAAAACATCGTGATAGATTTTTCTTCACAACCAAGAACATCTGGTCTTCCCCACCATGTAATGGCAGTGACTTTGTAGTAAATTACAGGTTAGCCATGGGAGAAAGACCACCTGCCAACCAAGAGAGCCTCCTATTCCTTCAAGAGATGAATTTCTAAAACATTTTATGAATTGTACTTGTGTAAATCTTTTTAATGCATTGGGGCAATTTGACTTTTAAAGGAATCTCATCTGTCATCAAGTTCCATTTCTCTGTTCCTTAAATAATTCTTAAATCTACCCCCTCATCATTATCTTCTGTATCATGGCTTTATTCACATACACATTTCTCTAACTTGGCTACTGCGTTGGCTTCCATATAGGTCTCTCCACCTCCACTTTCCTCCCAACTAAGCCACTCTTGACATTGCTGATTCATTAAAATGCTTAAAAGCATGTTTTTATACACATTTAAAAAGTGTTACATTTATTGAACAAATATTTACTGAGTATATTATGTGCCAGATGTTATTCTAGGAACTGGGATATACCAGTGAACCAAAGGAACAAAAATCCCTGTCTTCAGGCATCTTATATTCTGTACAGTTCATGATTGCTGTTATTATATATCTTTCTCACACATCTTGAGAAAGATATATAATAATGTTATATATCTTGTTATATTTTGTTACAAATCTTGGCAGAGGAGAATAATGATGATGATGATTATGCCATCAATGAGGGTTTTTATTTTACTGAACATTTACTGTATGTCAGCCATTATGCTAAGCTGTTCACACATAAATGATGTTCTAACAACTCATGTGTAAGTTATTGTGATGCTGATTTTGTGAATGGGAAAATTGAGACTCAGAGAGTTTAAGTCCAAGGTCAGAGATAAGAAAATGTTGGAGTCATAATTTGAATATGACACCTTCTTTCTTTAAGGCCTTGGTCCCTACACTACGCATCTTCTCTTAGTTGTTCAAAGTGTTTTAGAGGATGGACACACTTTTCCTCTAACCTCTCAAATTTAATAACTAGGGTGGTTAGAATTGAGGGCCTATCTACCATTTTAAGAAAGGGTGATGAATTGTGAAGTGACTAGGCAAAGGAAAAAGGGATTTGGGCTCCTAGGCTGGATAAATTGTGGGAAGGTGACTAGGAAATATATGGGGAAACTAAGGGTAGATAAGGGTTGTTTATGCAGACTCATCTCAGTGCCAGCTCTGGCGATAAAAGTCATTCTCCTCTTCCTGGTATGGGAGGTGTGTGTGTGGGGGGGCCTTTAGAAATGGAAAATTCCTTTATAAATGAAAATTCCATTTATAAAAGTGAAATTTATACCCTACTTTTAGGCAATAGGGTGAGGGCAGAGAGTTCTTCCTGTGTCTGTCCTCTCTTATTGCCTTTATCTCAAAATAATCCTTATGCCAAAATAGCATATTTGGGGGTGAAAAATCTGATCCCCTTCAGGATTTATGAATACATACCTGAACACTATTTAAGCTCCTTATAAGGAGCTTTATAAAGCAAATAATCTGCAATAATCTGTTTATAAAATGACAAACATTTTTGACAGTCATGACTGACAACGGGGGTGCTGCTGGCATCTAGTGAGTAGAGGCCAGGGGAACAGACCTCTACAGCAGAGACTTATCTGGCACTAAATATCATGGCGCTGAGGCTGAGCAGCCCTGACATATAATGTGGCAGTTATACACACAACAACATGTAGACACACTTTTTTCTACCTGTTAAAGTCTGACTGAATGTATTCTTTATGTATTGAAATAGATCTTGTTTATATTTTAAAGGTTTCCTCCCCTGCCATCTTTCAGTTTAAATTTAGTAATGGGTTTTCCCTGAATTCACTGCATATCAGTTGAATACTATTTATATACATGTATTTCTGCATTGTAAGTACCATTTCACTCAATTGCTTATGGAAACATTAACTGAAAATTCTAATCTAATGCCTTTATGTAACTTAAAAATATAATTCAATTTCTGTTCTTCATATATAAAAATGATACCAAAGGCCACTGAGAGTAGCCATTCTTTAAACTGACGTACTGGTGGTGATGAGTCATCAGTTCTTGCAAGTCATCATCCTGGTAGCCATTTGGGAAGTGATGGGCTGGGTACAAATATCTGGTATGTGGCTAAGGGACAGTTGTTTTTTTTTGTGGGAAACTAAATGATCTGTGTTTGATTCAAATCTGTGCTATTGACTTTTTAACAAAATATTATTTTTAATTGATTTTAGAGAGAGGAAAGGAGAGGGAGAGATAAACATCTTATGCGAAACACTGATCAGCTGTCTCCCACACAACCCCTACTGGGGATCAAGCCAGCAACCTGGACTTGTGTCCTCACCAGGGAATCTAACCTGTAACCTTTTGGTGCCTGGGAGGAGCTCAGCTGACTGAGCCACACTGGCCAGGGCTGTGCCATTGACCTTGAGAGCATCATATTTTCCTATTAAGTTCCCAAGAACTTTCCTGGACTTCATAGTCCCATTTCATGGTCTGAAAGTGAAAATTTAAATTCATATCACAAAATGGAAGTCATATTCATTTAATCATTTTTCTTTTTCCTTAAAAATAGTTCTTAGGAATTCTTTGGGGTGGGGATCAGCATTTGAAAAGGTGAGCAGGTATAGAAAGCTCCCCTGTTCCCTGTTTTTCTCCACTTAAAACATCAGAGGCCTAGAATTTATTGGTTATAAAGTCCATTTCTTGACAGACATTAAAATCAATATACATGAATACCCATGAATAAAAAATGTACACTTAATACAGCATAAATTTCTGCTCATAGAACAGAGTATCATAGTTGTTTTATGCCAAGTGTACCATATTGCTAAGAGATTAAGCACACTCATTTTCAGTTTACATCAATGTTTTGATTAGACATATAAGGTTTCTTCTAACGAATTTCTGGTTTCCTCTGAATTATCTTTTTTTTTTAAAGTAAGGTATATTTATGCATGAATGCAGGAGACAAAGTTTCACAATTTAAAAAATTTAAATGTTTATTATTCTTATTTATTTAATAGTCGTCACCATGAAAAGTACATAAGATAATTTTGGACAAACGACCAATATGAACTTTGGTTTACTGCATCATTTCAGCTTAAGACAAGAATGGTATAATTTTGGTCATCTCAACGAAGGGAACACAGAGAACATTCAGTGTTAAATACGACACCTATAATTAGGAAGACCTATGGTTATACCATAGCAATTTTAAGGATGAGGTAATTTGGGGAGAGTTGAAAAAGCAGCAATTAATTAAAAGTTTTCAATGCAGTTTATTTATGCTGCAGTACATTCGTTGCCACCCAGAATGCTCTGTAAAAGAAACGCCCGCTACCTGTTGTCCTCCCGGGTTAATGTGGCATGTAATTAATGGTATAGAAATATATCATGTCTTTCTTATTCCAACTTCACAGACCCCTTGCATCCCTTCCCTAGGATCCAGGCGGCTGGGAACAAACGAAAAAATTCTGTGCAACAGCCAGGGGCCCAGGGAATCAAGTTTCACTCAGAAAAAAAATAGAAGGGCCGCGATTAGATTAGGCAAGGTGGGAAAGTGATATTGGCAGGTAGAGCGTTGGAAAGTTACAACTTTGGTTATTTTTTAACTGGCGTCCTACAAACCGCCCGCATGTAGGTGTCTCACTCGCTCACTTGAACATGAACTCCAGGTTTCATTGAGTTGGGGCGACGGCTGAACCTGAGAACCTGGTGGCGGCGCACCCACCTCACCCTCCGGGTCCCCAGGGGGCACCTTCTGGAGAGCCCGGCTGTCTGAGCCAGGGCGCAGGGACAGCAAGGAGTCCCGGGCACGGGGCACGCGGGCCCCGAAAGCACACACCCACCGGCCTCGCTCCCCGTGGGTGGAACTTCCCCGGCCGCGAG
>NW_005353838.1:2345370-2437308 GCF_000412655.1 Myotis brandtii | reverse complement strand
CCTGCTGTCCAGCCCGGCCGCCCGGGGAAGCCGGCGCCCTGGCCTGATGCCCTGCACCGGGCGATGCTTTCTTCTGGTACAGGGCCGAGCTGCAAGGGTGAAACCCGAGGCTGTCGGTGATCTGCTCCCTGCCTTCCATGCCTTCTAGTCGGCTCACAAATATCACCTAATCTTACATTTTTAAAAACCTGGCAAAGTCGACCGGCAAGAAGCCTGAGTTACTTTTCCGTGGGCCAGGCACGTGAAGGGCCAGGAGATTTGTGTTGACCCTTCACTTACTTAGAGCCTCCCTTGTTGGGTCATCCTGTTGGAGAGGCTTGTTGAACCCAGTCAGGGAAGCCTCCAGGTAAAGTGCGCCCTCCCTCAGCTAATAACCTTACCGGGGCTGGGATGGGATGGGATGCTGCAGTCCCACATCTTGATAGTTAAGTACGGCGATGAAAAAGGAATTCAGAATATTTATCTTAAATGCTTTTTTGCTTTTCATTAAAAAAATTCTTCAGCGGGCCTTTATCACTTGCTACAGTGTGAACGAAGCATAGTGCAGACTGAAATTATATATATGAATATGATAGGCAGAACATTTAACCTAGGGTATAAGAGCTTCAAATAACCTAAAATGGCATCTCTACATAAAATTCTTTAAAATCCCAGACCTTCCATAACTTTTGACCAAAGGCTTTCAAGGGCTGAGTCTTGGTCACTGCCTGGATTAAATAACTTAAAGGGTGTCTGAAAGCCTCGAGTATTCAATGAAAATCCCTTGAACCGGCATACAAGCCCTTTCATCTTTCCAGTTTTACTGCCTACCCCTCCCATATTCTGCTTATATTAATTGAACCTGGAATAGTCAGCTGTCCTAGGACACATCTGGCCTTCCATTCCTTGCCTTTGCATGGCTCTTCTCTAAGTTCCCATCTTGGTAGTGAATCCCTCAGCTTCCAAGGCGGCCACAGTGCATGTTCTCGAGAAGCCTGCTGCTTCTTTTGCTCTTTTTACACACCTCATAGCATGTAACCCTACAGTCTTTATTTTTTCTACAAACTCTGCGGGCCTACTATGTCTCAAGCATTGTGCTAGGTGTTCACAGTATAGAAATGAATAAAAATAGTCCCTGCCCTCAGGGACTTCAGGTATTGGTGTAAATGATTGTATAGGATGTGCCTTGTGAGTACTGGGAGAGCACAGAGGAGGGAGTGACTGCTAAAAGAAGGAAGCAGAATATTCCACAGAAGACCGTGGAATTTGAGCCAGATTTTGAAGTCTGAGTAAGAGTTTGTAAGGTGCTTTAGTATTTCTGTTGCTGTCCCCCCTAATCATCTGTGAACTTAAGGGTGGTCTTATTTATCCCTTTGCAGCGTGTAGGGATGGTCCATAAAAGTTGAGTGGTGCTATCTACCCCATAGGTTCCCATAGGGTTGGGACCAGAATTTACTTATAATCAACTTATATGCTTATTTTATTTAATTAGTAGGTTTAAAATCCAAGCTTTGTCTTTTGAAAATGTAAGACTTAGTTAACCAGTTTTGTGGACTAAGGAATAAAATCTTATTTTAGTTTAAGTGATGGTGTTAATTGCATGGCTTCTTTTGCCTTGCAGTAACAGCATTGCTAATTATGATTGGTCAATTTAATAATAATGAAAAGAAATTTAGCTGAGGAATTTGAGAACAGGAACACCTGCTCATCACTTCTATCCTGATTTGTTCACTGTCACACTGTGGGAAGAACTTTTGAATATTTTCAATTTATCTAGCTCAGTTGGTTTGAGCGTCATCCTGATACACGGAGATTGTGGGTTTGATCCCCAGTCAGGGCACATACAAGAAGCAACCAATGAATGCATAAATAAGTGAAACAACAAATCGATGTTTCTCTCTCTTTCTCTCTAAAAATCAATAAACTTAAAAAAAAAAAAAAACTAGCCTGGCCGGCGTGGCTCAGTGGTTGAGCATCGACCTATGAGCCAGGAGGTCACGGTTCGATTCCCAGTCGGGGCACATGCCTGGGTTGCGGGCTTGATCCCCAGTGTGGGGTGTTTAGGAGGCCGCTGATTGATGATTCTCTCTCATCATTGATGTTTCTATCTCTCTATCCCTCTCCCTTCTCTGAAATCAATATATATATATATGTATGTATGTATATGTATATATATGTGTGTGTGTGTATGTCTGTATGTGTGTGTATATATATAAAATAATATATATGTGTGTGTGTATATATATATATATATATATAACTTCTAAAAATAAACAAACAAATAATTTTATCTCATATTTTCCAACTAAAAGAGATGGCTTATATGGAGGACATGTTATTGAAAAATCAAATTGTTGAAATACGATTTTATAAGGGTAATGTTTATAGGGAATTGCAAACCCATTTCCGTTTAGTGTGTAATGCTAGTTCAGTAATTAAGAGTGAACTGTGGTTAAGCCCTTTTGCTTAAACATTACACGCAAAAGTTAGTAGTTCAAACACTGAACCAGTTTAGACATGAATGTGGGTGGACAGCCTTTGCCTCTCCCCGCCATGCAGCAGATGACATCTGATAGGGCTCCAGCAGCGAGAGCTGTGACCAGGAGGAGGCTCAGGTGTGCGTGAGCAGAAAGCCAAGGTGCTTGAACTTTCCAGCGTGGCACAGCGAACTGTTTCTTCATTTCCTTCTGGGCAGAGGTTGGGGCCCCAGGATTAGGAGAGAATAGGTTTGCTCACATCCCAACAAAGCAGGTTCAGTTTGACTTCTGTTTTAGAAAAATAAACACAGGATTTTGCAAGTCTAAAAATAAAGTTTTCTCTTTGTTGTATTGTTCTTGTGTGGTAAAAGATCAATGGAGAATTTGTAATGCTCTTAGGGGTAATCTAGTCAGAAGGTTTTACATAACCTAGGAATGATTAAAATCTGTGGGAGGGAGCTTTATACTTAGAGAGGGGTTAGCAGTGTTGTGAAATTATTAAATTTTCTTTTAGTCATTGGTATTCTTGTCTTTGTAGATTTCAAACATTTATGTCTTCTGTACGAGTGACTGCTCTTCAGAGGCTTTCTAACCTATTTATACTCTTCAGGCTCGTTACTCTTTGTTCCTTACCTTTCCCCCCATCTCAACCTCAAATTCCTTCTTTAGAAGTATAAGGGGTACCCACAGATAGGCCAACTGAAAAGTTAATTTGTTGGCGATATTACTTCTATATCACCTTGATTCGCTAAACAAAGAATAAAAGGTGAGTCATCTAAATGTTGACTTGGGCATCCCAAATGGAACTGAACAACCTGAAGGAACCTTGCTGTCAAAGACTGGTAGTCATTGCAGTATCAGTTTCTGTGTTGGAATCAGACAGTCCTGGCAAGGGCTGTTATCTTTGCTGATTTTCCTCAGAGAAATCATAAATACACCTGTGCCTCAGAGTATGTTTGATTGTCTTAGATTTTTTGCAGGAAGAGCCATTCTGTAGTTTTGCACTTGATTTCTCAGTGTTGTTTCACTTTTGTCCTGGGTGGTCATTTAGAATGAATTAGAAGTTAACACCTAAACAAAAAAATTTGGTTCCTAGGCTCCTAGCCATACTTTGAGGAGGACGCCTCTGGGTACTTCGTTCCATTCTCTCTGAGGCTTTGTATAACCATTCAGGTGTGTTTTCCTCAGGCCCAGATAATAGACATATGGCCAACTCTTTAAGGAGCAACAGCCTTTCTTCCCCAAATGAGACCTGCTTTGCTCTGTGCCCTCAGAGTTTCTGTGGAGTTCTGTGGTGTAGGGATTGGCTCTGGTTTTGTAGATGTTCTGGAGGGATCTTGAGAGCAGTAGGAGCCATACTGGTCACAGCTGTTTTTGAAGGACCTCACAGGGCCATAGCACTGAGTGGGTATTCTGCTCCCCCAGTCCTATAAACTGCACTTGCTTTGCTGCTGCTGCTGCTAGTTTGTAAGTTTGGCTGTTTTTATTGGTTTGTTTGTTTTAACCTTCACCCGAGGATATGTTATCTATTGATTTTAGAGAAAGAAACATTGATGTGAGAGAGAACCATCGAACAGTTGTCTCCTGTAAGTGTCCCTACCGGGGATTGAACCTGTAACCTAGATATGTGCCCTTAACCAGGAATCAAGCCTGCAACCTTTTTGGTGTACGGGACGACCCTCCAACCAATGGGGACACCCAACCAGAGTGGCATTATGTTTTTTGTTTTTAACTAAAAGAGGCTTGAAATGCTTGGCCTAAGACAGGGCTTTTGATTTTCATATTATTTCACTTTTTTTTTTTTGTAAAGAGAAAAATGTATCTAGAAATATTCTTTTTGTATTTTTTAAATCATTGTGGTAAAATATGCAGATATACATAGAATTTACCATTTTGACCATTTGCTAAGTGTATAGTTCAGTGGCATTAATTCCGTTCACACACAAAAAAATGCTCTTTTAAATGTACTATTCAAACTACCACGTGCGAAAATCTCTAGGGTAAGAAGAAACTTATGGTAGAATTACTGCCATACTTACTTTATTTATGCATTTGATTTGTGACTGGTAACATGACTTTTTCCCTGACTCGGATAGTCTTTTGTAGGCTACATTTTTTATGGTATTTGAGAGTAAATTAAAACATTGCGGGCTCTGGAGTCAGACGGCCTGGTCTATTTCATATCTTGGCAATGGCAGTCATTGGCCTTGAGACCTTGAGCAAATTACTTAGATGTGTCTGCATTCAGATTCCTCATTTGTAACATTGAGATGATAAAAATAGGGTTGTGAGGACCGAGAGAATGTAAAGCACTTAGAATAGCGCCTGGCACAGTGAGTGCTCTCAGTTAGTCGTAGCCATAACTCCTCTAAACCGCACTTGCTAATCAGATTCAAGGCTATCATGAGAGAACACAGTCTGTCTCTTGCAAGACTTTGGAGTGGCTTGAAGAGGTTCCTGGGCTCAGTTCCTACCAGGGAGGAGGCAGGAGGAAGAGGGTGCCTGGACCTCTCCTCCTTCCGGTGGGTGGCTAGGAGAAGGTGGCTTTCTGGGTGGGCCTGGCTTCCCCTCGCCTAGCACCTCTGCACCTCAGCCGTGGGAGGAAGCTGGAGCGGCCTGTGGAGCTCCTGGCGATTTGGCCGGCTCCTGGGTGTAGGTGCCAAATGGCCCTCTGACAAGTGGTGAGAGCATCCTGCGGGAAGGTTGCTGGGAGGACCAGCCCGTCATGAGAGGGCTCTCGGAACAACCTGCTAAGACTGCACTTTTCTCCCACCTCTGCGTCTGCCCCGCGGAGGCTGCCATGCTGGCAGGAAATGCTGCTGACTGAAAGAAATATCCCCTGGCCCAGTGAGTGAAAGGACGGGCATTTGTTTTCAGATAAAGTCATCACTATTGCTCCCCTTTCTCCTTCCTTCCCTCTCTGCTTTTCCCTTGGCTTATTGTAAATATTCTCAAGTCTCTCCCTCTTATCTTGAACCACAAAAGAGAACAAAACAAGACACTCTTACTATTCCTTCCTCCTCAAGCTACTATCTTATCTCTTTTTTTCCTTTCACAGCTGAGCCCTGGAAAGAACCTCCCATTCACTTCTCAGCCCACAGCCACCTGGCTTCTGCCCTTTGCTAAGAAACCAAAATTGCAGTCTCCACAATCGCCATGACCTGCCTGAGGCCAGAGCCTGCGGATGGGCAGTCCTCCCTTCTTTTCTCTCTGCAGGACTTGACACCATCTGTCCATTCTCCTTCTCCTCTCCTGCCTGGCCCTGCCCGGGGGTCCACTTCTCTACCTCTCAGAGGCTTCCACCACCACCCACAATGCCTGATCGTTGGGTTGGTGTGCGGGCTTCCTTTTATAAGTCTTTATTTAGATACTAGAGGCCTAGTGCATGAAATTCGTGCACCGGTAGGGTCCCTAGTGGCTGCCGGCCGGGTACTCCTTCCCTTCCCCTGGCCATCTGCTGCCACAGGGGCCTCCCTCCCTTCCCCTGGCTGGCCCCGCCCCCTGGTCGAACTCCCAGACAACTCCTGGTTGAGGGGACAATTTGCATACTATGTTTTTATTATATAGGATTCCATAGAACTTCATACTCAAACTCACTGTCTCCGTTTTTGCTTCAATCTTAGTTCTACCCCTTCAACATTCTCCACCTTCTTTAAGACCCTTGGGCGTGAAACAGAAACATGGTCATCCTCCATTTTCCCGTCTTCCTCCGTCTCCCACATCTCTTTGGTCATCAGTCCTAAATATTTTGCATATTTGATGTCTTCTTTGATCTGCCTCTAACTCTTCCTCTTGGCCATCTCCAGTTTAGTGCAGGCCCTTATCAGTTCTTAGTTGGATTATAAGTTCTTATTAGTTCATTAATAACTTCCTAACCAGGTTCTTGTCTCCATTCATGCTTCCAGCTCTAGCATGCCTGGCTCCAATGTGATGCTGCTATGCCAAACTTTTTATCAGTTACCCTCTTGAGTGGCTTTCCCATCATCCTCAAGATTAACTCTAAGCACAGTGTGGAAGGCCTTTTGGGAACGGTCTCTTACCTCCCTTTCCCGTCATACCTTGCCATTGCCGTTCTTAGCACAGACCTCCAGCCGGTGGGAACCTTTGCAGTTGCTGAAATGCTTCCTGCTTTCCTAGCCTCTCCTAGGTAAGTGCTCTCCTGCTTGGAAAACCATTCCACCATCCTCCCCTTTCATCATCATCCATTTAACGCAGAGCTTTGTCTCTCCAGTTGTCTCATCTTTATTGAGGTATAATATGCATGTGGAGAAGTGTATGCATCATAAATGTATAACTTGATACGTGTTCTTAAATTGAACACACTCTGATCGTGGCTCCCTTTTAGGACTGGGAGTAAATAATCCCTCTTCACAGAAACTTTCTTTTGCCGTTGAGCCTCCTTTGCCTCTGCCCCTTGCTTTGTTGGGTATTTCACTCCCTGCTAGTGCTCACACTACAGAATGTCCCCCAAAAAAGGTATACACATACTCTGAATAATTATAAAGGCAGTGTTTATTAAAATAGTCTTCCTCCGTCTCCCACATCTCTTTGGTCATCAGTCCTAAATATTTTGCATATTTGATGTCTTCTTTGATCTGCCTCTAACTCTTCCTCTTGGCCATCTCCAGTTTAGTGCAGGCCCTTATCAGTTCTTAGTTGGATTATAAGTTCTTATTAGTTCATTAATAACTTCCTAACCAGGTTCTTGTCTCCATTCATGCTTCCAGCTCTAGCATGCCTGGCTCCAATGTGATGCTGCTATGCCAAACTTTTTATCAGTTACCCTCTTGAGTGGCTTTCCCATCATCCTCAAGATTAACTCTAAGCACAGTGTGGAAGGCCTTTTGGGAACGGTCTCTTACCTCCCTTTCCCGTCATACCTTGCCATTGCCGTTCTTAGCACAGACCTCCAGCCGGTGGGAACCTTTGCAGTTGCTGAAATGCTTCCTGCTTTCCTAGCCTCTCCTAGGTAAGTGCTCTCCTGCTTGGAAAACCATTCCACCATCCTCCCCTTTCATCATCATCCATTTAACGCAGAGCTTTGTCTCTCCAGTTGTCTCATCTTTATTGAGGTATAATATGCATGTGGAGAAGTGTATGCATCATAAATGTATAACTTGATACGTGTTCTTAAATTGAACACACTCTGATCGTGGCTCCCTTTTAGGACTGGGAGTAAATAATCCCTCTTCACAGAAACTTTCTTTTGCCGTTGAGCCTCCTTTGCCTCTGCCCCTTGCTTTGTTGGGTATTTCACTCCCTGCTAGTGCTCACACTACAGAATGTCCCCCAAAAAAGGTATACACATACTCTGAATAATTATAAAGGCAGTGTTTATTAAAATACATTTCATTTTCAAAATTGAGCTATCAGCTATTGAAGCATATATACATTTTTTGGGACACCCTGTATATGAACCTGCTTGCCCATCCTGACACTAGATGTTAATTCTTAATTCCTCCTTGAGTACGGCATCCCTTGCCTCCATACTCCACACCCCATGTTAAGAGTCCAATAAGTGTTTTCTGGATGAAAGTCTGAATTCTGGGGACAAATACTCCCTCCCTCCTTGTGGAAGAGGAACATTGCCTGACTTCTAAAAATTTGTCTCTGTGGTTCCTGAAGATTTGATCTTGTCCATGGCTAATGATAATGCTGATTTAGTTGCGTTTGGGCCAATCAGCTTAAAGGGCTCTGTAGAAATTAGTTCATTAATCCTCCCAGATCAAGAGTAAGCACTTTGAGTGCTTCCACCTGCCGATGCTGGGCAGGCAGGCAGGCAGGCAGGGGCCTGGCTCTCCGGAGGTCATCTGACGGTGAGGTGGCCTCTCTGGATTAAAGGGGCCGAGCTCCCTGCCACAGTTGTGCTGTGCTTTCACTTAGGCCAGCGGTTCTCAACCTGTGGGTCGCGACCCCTTTGGCGGTCGAACGACCCTTCACAGGGGTCGCCTAAGACCATCCTGCATATCAGATATTTACATTACGATTCATAACAGTAGCAACATTACAGTTATGAAGTAGCAACGAAAATAATTTTATGGTTGGGTCACAACATGAGGAACTGTATTTAAAGGGCCAGAAGGTTGAGAACCACTGACTTAGGCTTTGCCGAGTGGGATGGGGAAGTCCCAGCAGTGCTCTCCTCTTCTCTAGAGCTGTGCTTTCTTCTTCTCCCCTCACCTCCACCAAATCAGCATTCATTCCTTCACTCATTCATGCATTTATTTTACTTTTCCCGTCACCATGTATCCCCTCTGTGCCCTCTTTCACCTCCACCCAACTCCCTCCACCTCTGCAATCACCACACGGCTGTCCATGTCTCTAAGTTCTCTCTCTCTTTTTTCTTTTTTCCTCAATCCCTCAACAACCACCGCCCACCTCAGAGCTGTCTGCCGGTAGAGCTGTCCTTTCTTAAGTAGACCCATGCCCTCGCTTTTGTGTATGTATTTATATAGAACAACCTTGAGGAAGTCTGCGGGGCCTCTTGCTGGGTAGAACTCAGGACTGCTGGAGAAGATCAGGGGTGCCGGTGACACTCAGGAGCAGACTATCAGGACAAGTGGTTTTCACAGGTTATGATGGCAGGAGTTGCATTTTTGTAAATGACGAGTGACCAAGGGTGATAGGATTGGCGTGGTATATGCTAAACCATAGAACTGGGCCTTTTAAAGTGAAAACCAATCTAATAGGTATTATAATTCCTTTATGGTTTATTTTTTTGGGGAAACTTATTTTTCTGTTTAAATAGAATTCTCCATGTAGTCATGTGAGATTTTACATCCCTCTGTCCCTTCGCCCAAGGACAGCTTTGTTGAAATTATACCCAAACAACTCCAAGATGGTTGAAGTAATTCAGTTGTTTCTTTTCCCAGATCTGCTACCCATTGGTCAAGTTTCTGCTACTAAATAAGAATTCAATATATTGATTAAAAAGACATTTTACATTTGGCTTAACTGGGAAGCCAAGGACAAATAGCAGTTCTTTAGAGAATGGATTGGCAGTGCTTTAGCTCTAGAATTGATTTAGATAAACACTTTGGAATCTGATGTGAGTAAATGCTGATATATTTCATGTTTCTTCTCACTTGCCAAGCAGTTATTTGAGAAGAAAGTCTGGCTTAGCTTTAAGAAACTTCTTGGATATTGAAGCGTGAGATGAATTGACCTTTTAAGCTGATTGTATATTTTGAGCGATGGGAAAACATCACTTTAAGATAGTTTTATTTTCAAACTTCTAAGTAAGTGGCATTTATTATCACTCTCAGAGGCCTGGTACTGGGGGTGCTCATTCAGTTCTTCCGTTAGGTGAAAATAAATATTTTGGTGACATTTATAGGGTTTATGTTTCCCAATCTTTAGGCACAAGTAGAGCTAGTTACCAGAAGAACTGGTGTGGTGAGTAGGTTTGACGCCTTTCTGTCATATGAATGATAGATCTTCATTCGGGGAGTATTTTGAAGCCAGTGACTTGTGACAATTCTGAGACTTCTCACAATCACTCTATTGATGGTTGAGGTCCTAGAAGAATTTGTGATCTTGTTTTGAACTGGTAGCATCAGTTTGTGCCAGGGTTTGTAACAGGGGTGTTCCAATTGCTTTTGTTCCTGGCCTGTTTAGTTTGGGGATTGAAAAAGTATTGTATTTTCTGGATTAGTGTCTATTGACCTATCTTGTGTTGCTTACATTTTAATTTGAATTATCTGGTTTGTTCATTCTCCCTTTCTCCTTCCCTATGGCAGGCTTCCTCTTCTTCCTCCCTCCCTCCCTCTCTCCTTCCTTCCTTCCTTCCTTCCTTCCTTCCTTCCTTCCTTCCTTCCTTCCTTCCTTCCTTCCTTCTAGTTGGCAGTGTCACCATCCCTTGGCTTAATTGTGGGGTGACTCTAGAAAGCAGAGGAAGAGAGTACTTGGAGGAAGGAATGAGGTCCGTGCTGGCTATTCTAAAGTCAGCTCCTGGGTGAGGAATGGCATAGAACATAGAGGGATACTGAAATTTAATCTTGGAAGGGACTGAAGAGAAAATCCATTCCTGCTCCTTCTCTTTACAACTGAAGACCCTAACATCCTAATTTGAAGTAATTTGTCTGTGGTCCAGAAGTCCTTAGAATCTCAGTCCCAGGATTCCTACCCAGTCCACTATTTTCTTCTCCTTACACCACATTGAGTCCTCACTGGTGGGAAGGAAGAAGTTAGAAAAGTATCGATTCAGTGAATTTTATAACTACCATTTTAATAAAGTTAAAAATATATCTCTCGGGAATGTATTTACTGTGTAGATATCATAGTAAATGTCTTATTTATTCATTTAGACATACTAAAATTATATATATATATTTTTCCTTCACCAGGGCATGTTTATTTAACATGTAAACCAGGTGGTATGTAAACATAAAATAGCTTCATTTCAAGCTTCATCTTGTGTGTGGTTTGTTACAATACTGTATTTTTAATCTATGGTTATAATCTGTCAGTGAGGAAAAGGAGTGGGTGTGTGTGTGTGTGAAAGTGAAAGGCTGAGGAGCAGCAAGTTGAGAGGGAAGAAAGCACGTGAAGTAGATGAGCCTCGGCTGATCGTTGCTGGAGCCAGATCCCTTCTGCCAGGCTGATAACGTCCAGCGGAGTGACAACAGCATTCCTATCAGACTGTCTAGTTCCACGCTGTCCAGTGTGGTAGTCACTAGCCACATGTAGCTATTTAAACTTAAGTTAATTAAAATTAAATAAATTTGGGGAGGAGAGAAGGGTGAGTAGGCAGAGCACAGAGTATGTTTAGGGCAGCGAAACTGCTCTGTATGATATTATAGTAACGGATACGTCATTATACATTTGTCCAAACCCACAGAATGTACATGCGTGAACCCCAATGTAAACTATGGACTTTGGGTGATAATGGTATGTCAGTGTAGGTTCATCGGTTGTGACAAATGTACCGCTCTGTGTGTGGGATATTGATAATGGGGGAGGCTATGCATATGTGGGGGGAGGGGATGTATGGGAAATCTCTAGTTTCAGTTTTGCTGCGAACCTAAAACTGCTTTAAAAAATAAACTCTTTAAAATAATTAAATAAAATATAGTTCCTCAGTTGCAGTAGCCACATTTCAAGTGCTCAATAGGCAAGGAACTGTACGTTATTTATTTCCTTTTACATCTGCAATTGTCATTACTCTATAAGGTACTTTATTGGGTCTTGCAGATACAGACTATTTCTATCACCATAAAGCGTTTTGTTAGACAGCGCCTGGTGGTCCTTTCTCAGAAACGTTACCTAACGGACTGAATGTCACTGTGGCGGCTGTAAGTGGCCCGAGGCCACCTCCTGATGATACGCGAAGGCAGGGCCACTGACCTAGAAGTGCAAAAAGGGGTCAGGCAGTGCTAACCTGATTAAAAAATCATCTTTCGTTTTTACTCTGTGTCCTGTTTGAAAGCCAGTTGATTCATATTTTCAGAAGAGCAGCCATTCTTTTCTGTGTGTGGTGAAACAGACACCCCTGTTGACGTAGGAAGATGGTTACGAAGCATGAGTTTTTTTCTTACCCACTTAACTCATTCTGGGGTACTGTGATGACCGTAAACACAAGAGACTCCCCCCAAATGAAATCTGGTATAGTCAGAAGTATCAAAATGTTACATTTTCTTAAGAAATCCCCAAAGAGTCTTGGGATTGGATGTGGTAGACAGAATTACATGAGTCTATCCTCTGTTGTGCTGTGTAGAAGGAACTGACGAGGGTTTTTTAAAAAAAATGAAATTTCTAAAACGTTGTGAAATTAACTCGACTTAGAAAAAGCAATACGTATATCACTTAAACCATGAGTTTGAAGCATGGTTCTTTCCTTCCTTTGAGCTTAAAACATGTTGGTGTTTGAGTACTTAAAAGAGGAATGGTTTAGCCCAAGTTATATATCACAAAGTAAATAAAACATCCCATATTCAGTCATACCTTAATAGAAATTCAGACTCAGCAACCACTGTTTGGGCAGGATACCTGCTTTGTTAGGAAAGGGAATTAATAACTGAGGTATGAAAAAAAAATCTGTGTAGGGAGATTAACTGGGTTTAATTTGGGGCAATTCAGGAACAGTCTCTACTTTCTCACATTTAGCGGCCGTGGGTGACTGGGGCCGTGAAAGAGAATGTTTTACTATGTAATCCTTTCTTATTTTTCCTTGTAGTTTTCCTTGCCCTTTCAAGTTTCTGGAGCCCTAAACCCAGTGCCTGACCTTCAACAAGGGTTGACGTGGAAACATTTTTAATATGGCATCTTTCCTGGGCACGTGGGTGGCTGAAATAGGGCTGGGGGAAGTGTTTCTGTGTAGTTTCAAGTTGTGATCATTAGGACAAACTTACTGTTTTTGGCATAAGGCAAGATTGGAGCGAGGGTATTTATCTTTACTAAAATAAATATTCATCAGTTGTTTAAAAAGTGACAGTCTCTCGGGCTAAGAGATAATGAGCCTCCCAGTGTATCCATAGCCATCTTCCTGTTTCCATAGAAGCAGCAAGACTTCTTTAAGGGCTATAATTTCATGTCCTGCTCTTTAATGCCCATTAGAAATATAGGCAGCTTTGTAACTTATATATTTGCTTAAATAGTTTTAAAGGTAAAGGGGGATAGCTGAGGTGCAGTCACTAGAATAGGTAAATGTTGCCCGGCCAGTATGGCTCAGTGGACTGAGTGTTGTCCTGTGCACCGGGAGGTCAGGGTTCGATTCCCTGTCAGGGAACATGCCCCCATTGCAGGCTCAATCCCCACTAGGGGGTGTGCAGAAGGCAGCCAATCAATATTTCTCTCTCACAGCTATTTCTATCTTGTTCCCTCTCCCTTCCTCTTTAAAAATCAATAACAACATTTTTTTTTTTTTAAAGAATAGGTAAAAGTTCCAACCAGGCAGTTGTCCTGCTGTGCTTATAGGTGATAGCCCATTTAGTTTTCCAGGTTAAGAGTGAATTTTTTTCATTTATATGTTGTTGTTTAAAAATTCCTTTGTCTCTTGGAGCTACTTGGAAGTAAGAGAGTGACAAAAATATGAAGCGTGATTTTTATGAAGGATGACTGGCTTTAAAATTTTACTGTATCACAAGTTATTATATATAAAGTATTGCTTCCTTCAAGAGAACCTGGTGGGAGAGAATCCACTTATACTTTATAGTTAAGTTTTATTTTAAAGTTGAAAAATTACCCATTTCTATCAGCCCTCCTGTGAAGAAATGGGACTGATTTTCTAATGTGACATTAATTTGCTCTTCAGATAGTTCCAGAGATGTTTTAAGCAGTTGTGGCTTTCCCGGAATAATTACTCAACATTACAAAACGACCCTAGCCTGAACAGTGCTGTTAGTTGTTTAAAGTCAGTGTTGTTTACACTTATTTTTAATAGATTCAGCATCACTACTTCATGGAAGTAATGAGATTATGCAGGACTGATGTTTGTAGATGACAATGAGCTGTTTGTCTAGAGGTAGAGACAGCAAAAGCAGAAGCTGGTGGTGGACTAAGAGGTTGAGGGGTAGCATGGGGAGTAGGATTCCAAAATCAGATCTGTAAGCCAGAGACAAGACGGGATCTGAAAGACAAAGACTAGCCCACGGCCTCCGGAGATCTCAGACCTGAGCAGGAGTAGGAAGAGAGGAAGAACTCAGGGACATGTCCAAGCTTAAAAAATCAGGGGTTCAGCAAAGGGTCAAGGCAAGTAGGGGCAATGTAATTTTTTTCCCCAGAGAGTTTTAGTGGCAGCATTTTGTTGAGGTGGGCACCTCATTTGAAGGTTTGCCTTCAAGGGTGCCTCTGACATCCTGAAAGCCTCCTTTCTCTGAGTGCGGGTTCTGATGCTCCCTGTATCAGCTATGTATAGCTGTGTAACAAACCACCCGTTTTATTTGCTTACAGTTATGTGGGTTGGCAATTTGGGCTTGGCTTGGCTTGGCTGGCCAGTTGTGCTGACCTCACTTAGGGCAAGTCCTTGGCTAGCTGGGCTGGGGGGCACCTATTTTAAGATGCTCTTACTTGTGTGCATAGTGGTTGGTGCTGGCTGTTGGCTGACCCTATCTTTCCACTGATTCCTCGTTGTCAAGGAGGCTCGCCTGTAGTTTTTTCCTTGTGTGTAGCAGTGTTCCAAGATAGCTGGAGCGAAGCTGCAAGGACACAGTGCCCCTCTGCCTCATTCAGTTGGTTAGAGCCATCCCAAGGCCGCTCAGATTCAAGGGAAATTGATTCCCCCTTGTTGGGAGGAGCGGTGGAGTCACATGGCAAAGGGACACTGAGCAGGGAAGGGAGGAATTCTCTGGCCTTCTTTGCCAGCTCACTACCACAGCAGCCTTATTTAGCTCAAGGAGGATGCATACACATTCTTAGTCGCTCGTTTTTTGTTTGAGATGGGGGAACTAAATGCCCAATGATCTCTCCCCTGATTGCTGTAGTGTGGTTGATTATAGGTTTCATAAACTAATTTGTCCTGTGCACTATCCATCAAAGTGATTTTCACTCGAAAAGTGACTTTAAAAATGTTAACTTGCTAAAAAATCTAAAGACGTTGATTCTAATGTGACCTTTGAAGGGTGAAGGGGTGTGTGTGTGTGTGTAATACTAGTCCTTTCTAGCCTTGAGGTGTTTTACTCCAGATTGAGATTCTTAAACCCCAACACCACATTAAAAATATAGATTGTTTGCATGCATATGTGATGATTTCTCCTGCCACCTAGAAGTTAGTGAAGTAGAGTTATCACAGCCCTAAAAATGACATCGATGCATCAGTTTTTGGGTAGATTGGTGGTAGATTGGTGCTTAGACAGCTGTGAACATTTCATTACTTTGAAGTCAATCCAGCAACATTTCACTACTAGTTCTATGATCAGTTTCTTAAAAAAAGAATTGCCAGCCTAATAATTATTGACAGAATATGCCCATTTTTCTTTAGTTTATCACATGCTAGTGGAAGGAATAGTAGAAAGGCATGAGATGTGCAACTATACCATTTATTAAGTTGCAAAGTTTCTGGTAAAAGCCCTTATAAAACATATGCTTTTAGATATGGGAAGAGGATTGAGTGTTATCTTTAGAAATTTACAGATTTAAAAGCTGTGACTCTCCCTTTATTTCAAGAAGGAAGATAGATCTGTGCATGGATTAGAATTGTGGCGTGCCCTTTCTGTGGTTAGCCAACATTTCTTTCTCATGTAGAGAAGAATGAGACAAGAACGTTATCTAGATCTTGGAGTTATTAAAAAACAAAACTACAAACAAAAAACACAAACAGAAAAAACCCCAACAGCTCCAAGCTGATTTATTTTAAACTTCCTAAATATTATACAAGTAATTTAAATGATCACTATAGAAAATTTGTATAATACAGAGGAGTAAAAAGGGGGGGTGGGGATCACTAGTTACCTTGTCACCCAGGGCTACATACTGTTTGAATTTTGGTGTAAGAGTGTAATTTTAAATGGGATAGGACTTTTTTTTTTTTTTTAAGAAAAAGTAAATTGATATTTTTAGAAATTGATACTTTTTTTTTTTTTAGCATTCCCAGCACTTTCACATTTAATTTGTTTAGAGTAAGAAAAATAAAATAAAAGTCTTAGATTAGTACTTGCTAGGCAATAGTGATTTGTTTCTTGAGAATTTGGTGCACATTGAGCATCTAGCATACTTTATCATTTCTGGACAAAGTATGTATGTGTATTTTTCTTACACTTAAATGTTTGCAGAATCCCAAAGTACATTTATAAACTAATCCTAACGCCTGTGTTACAGTTTATTATTTCTTAGAGGTGTCTGTTATCCTTTGCCTTTTGTCCTCTGAGTGCCATGATCACCTTATTGTGATATTTGGTACTTTGCTGAGCGGAAGTTCTGGGATAGAGGGAAGTTAAGAGTAAGTAACTTTCTCATTGTTTGTGGGTACATTTGAGCTCGGGAATGACTTCTAGATTTCACACTGACCTTTCATACTAAACATAGAGATGAGAATTTTCTAGGGTTGTTAAATATGTGATCTCTTTTCATAGAGCTAGTTTTGATTTCATGGGAATGTGGGAAAAGTGAATCTCTACGACTTTAATTTGATGATCTGAATGCTGATTTTTTTTTTTTTGTCTTTTAAATGTCAAGGATTTCATAGCATTTTGAACAACATTGCTACTGGCATGATTAGTCTTTATTTTATTAACAAAGTTTTTAAACTATAGAGATACAATAAATACTTCTGTATCAAGTAGGTGAAAATAAAAGCCCTCAATTTCTGTTTCCCAGAGATTCCCTTCATTTTGGTGTGTATCCTTCCAGATGTTTTTCTGTGCATACCTAATACACAGGTTTTTCCAAAATATAATTGTTTTACATGTAATGTGGTAGCTAGGCATACTATTCTTTAAACTTTGCTTCTACAAAATAACATATATTACATGTATATTTTACTTCTGTGTATTTTCTGAATATCTTTGTAGTAAAATGTACACATTACAAATATTCACAGCTATCATTTTAGGTCATTTCTCATAGATCCACCTCATTAAAAACTATGCCAGTTTATTTCAATTCTGGATTCACTTCTATTCTGTGGATCTATTTTAATAATTTATTGATTAACTTATTGGTTGCCTTCAGTTTCCATATTTCTGTCAGATGGTATCCAGAAGAAGGATTGCACGGACAAATGGCATTGCATTTGTACTTTTGATGAATACTGTGAAAATTACCTCCAATTGCTTTGCTAATTAATTACCTTCTTAGTTGTTCCCATTTTTGCCCTAAAGGTAGAAGGGAATTAGACTTAGAAGGTCTCTAGCCTTATTTACTACTTGACCCAGACCTAATATATGTAAGAGTGTGAGGAGAAAAGGGTAGATGGGGTGGGGTGGTGGTGGATTGGAAAAAATAAAAATTGGCATCTGAGTTTAGGAAATGAAAGTTGCATCATTTTATGGACCAAAAATATGAAATGTCATGACATTTAATACTATGTACAAATTTATGAAAGTATTTTTTGAATTGGGAAAAGTCTAGTATAGAAGGAAACAAATTTGGTTACAAGGACCAGGGACTCACTAAAATTACCCACAAGTAATAGAGCATCTATACTAATAAAAGAGTAATATGCTAATTAGCCTGGGAGACCTTTAGGATGTCCTTCTGGACAAAGCCATGGTGGCAGGGCCTAGGCAGAGGCAGTTAGGAGCGATCAGGTCGGCAGGGGAGGGCAGTTGGGGGCGATCAGGCCGGCAGGGGAGGGGGGGCAGTTGGTGATCAGGCTGGCAGGGTGGTGCAGTTGGGGGTGAGCAGGCTGGCGGGGGAAGGGGGGAAGTTGGGGGCAAGCAGGCCAGTGGGGGGGTAGTTGGGGATGAGCAGGCCAGCGGGGGTGAGCAGGCCAGCAGGGGGGCAGTTGGTGGCGATCAGTCCGGCAGGGGTGCCAGTTGGGGGCGAGCAGGCCGGTAGTGGGTGGCAGTTGTGGGCAAGCAGGCCGGTGGGGCAGCAGTTGGGGGTGCTCAGGTCGAAAGGGGGCGTAGTTGGGGTTGATCAGGCCAGCAGGCAGAGTGGTGAGGGGTGATCAGGCAGGCAGGCAGGTGAGCGGTTAGGAGCTAGCGGTCCCGGATTGCGAGAGGGATGCCCAACTGCCGGTTTAGGCCCAATCAGGGGATCGGACCTAAACCGGCAATCGGACATCCCCCGATGGGTCCCAGATTAGAGAGGGTGCAGGTCGGGCTGAGGGACACCCCCCTCCCATGCATGAATTTCATGCACCAGGCCACTAGTTTCTTATAAAGATAGATGTGGGACCAGGAGACAGGAATCTCATCCTTAATACCAGATTTGCAGCAGCCCAGGAAATACTAAGCATCCAGGTCTTCGGAAATTGCCATCAACGGTGTTCTCATGCACCTCACTTCTCGGTCCTCTGACTTGGGTGTGACTTAGCCGACCACTGTGGGTCCGTCTGCCTTTGTTCATCTCTTTCTATCCTGTTATTTCTGCTGAGTCAGAATTTTAGCTCATCCAGAACTCTTATGGCCCTTCTTCTTCTTTCTCTTTTAGCCATTGCTATAGCTGCTAATTGCTTTATTTCACAACTTTAATCCCAAAGATTGAGAATCCAGTTTTTCCTAGGGTCCCCTGTATGGGGCACCTGCCAACCAATGAATTGCTCGCTAAGTCCAGGTGCTATCTTCCTGTAAGGGTTGATAGGGGGTAATAGGAAAAGCTCTTGCCTGGGAAGGGGACTTGGGTGTTGTGGTAGGTCCTACAGTTAGTATTTATGCATTACCCTTAGGTAAGGAACCTCTTCAAAATATAATCCTGAATAATTACTTTGTTGAAAATATTTATTCCTATGATGTGCTTCAAAAGCAGTTCATTCTTTAAAGTCAGTAAATACCTCCCTGAGAAGCATCCTCCCCCTTTCCTCGTGGAGTGTAAGCTGGGAAAACTTGTGCCCCATCTCAGTTGTCAAACGTCTTCAGTTCTGAAATTCCGATGCCTGGATTATGAGCTATGGTCGTGCCTTTCTGCTGGACTTGAAAGTCCTGTGAAACAGTTCATTCAGTTTATGTATGACAGTGAGGTTCTGAAAAATGTGCCTGGAACTGATACTGCTGGGGCAACTCATTTTCCTATGTGAGTAGGTTCATTATCCCACATGTATCTTCTCCATATATGTTGGGAGGAGTATTGGGCCCTCCCTAATTTTAGTAGGTGTTTGGCACTTCATTTTTAATATTTCTCTGCAAGATTTCTCTTGGATGCTTTGTTTTCTTCCTGAGGGTCATGGTCAAGTGTACCCCCTTTTTTTTCTATTCTCCCTTCTCAACCCCAGTTTACTTCTCTTTCAAAATAATGGCTAGAGGATTGAATGAGTCACTGACTTTTTTGTTACTCCTCACCTGAGGATATTTTTTCCATTGATTTTTAGAGAGAATGGAAGGAAGGTGGGGAGAGAGAGGGAGGGAAGAAAGGAGGGAGGAAGGGAGGGAGGGAGAGAGAGAGAAAAAGAGAGAGAGAGAGAGAGAGAGAGAGAGAGAGAGAGACATGGATGTGAGAGAAACACATTGATTGGTTTCCTCCTGACCAGGGTCATCGATTGAACCTGCAACCCAGGTATGTCCCCTAGACTGGGAATCAAACCCTCGACCCTTCGGTGTTTGGGCTGACACTCTGACCACTGAGCAGCACTGGCCAGGGCAAGATTCAGTGACTTGCATTCTTGAGCCCTTTGGTGTCTTTGTCTCTCAGCATCTCAAAGGGAAGTCCTCCTGTTATTTTAAAAAACGAGAACCATGCTCATAAAATACTGTTTTAGTTTGGTTTCAGATCACTTGAAATGTAATCTGATTTGAGAGGCAGCAGTTAAGCTCCTGTTTACGAAAAGGTTTTGATTATCGTTTCGTAGGAATTTTTGTTGGGTAAAAGAAAGACATAGTCTTACTTCAATTTGGAAGGTTTCTTTTTACTTCAGTTTGGAAGGTTTCTTCTGGTGGCCTTGAATTCCGTGCTTTAATCTGCTTAAAAATGCCCATTAGAACATAAGCAAAATTAAACATTGTTTTATTAAAGTCTGTGCAATGCTCTTTATTATTTAGGAGAAAAATATATTTTAATTAGCCGTGGTAAGAACATGTGTAATTTAAAGCTTTCATTTTGACAGACTGATTTTAGCTGATAGGCATGTTAATCTCTATTTGATTGCTTCGGTGGGGAGTTGAAAGTGACCTAGAGCCTGGCTTAGAGTGCGTTTATAAATGTGCTTTATTTTGGTTTTTATTTTGTGAAATAATACAGTACATTTTCTTGCATGTTGTCTTATTATAGATTTGAATGTTTATCTGATTACCAGATTTAAAGAAAATGTTAGTCATTTTTCCTTTGGGCTATATGTCTCCTTGTTTACCCCCCCCCCCACCTTTTTTTAAAAATGCTGGTATATGTGTGTATGTGTAGCGAGCTGCACTTTAATCACTTTGTAGCTTGATGGTGCTCCAGGAAAGTGAGTTTTCTTGTTTTATAAGAATTTCCCATTCTTTTCTATTTAGTTTTAATTTTCATTATACTCTTTTCTTTTTCCCTTTGGAAGTGCCAAAGAGTGTGCAAAAAGATTATATATAGCATATATAACTATTTATCATTTTTATGTGTATAGAGGCAAATGATGTATGTGTGTAAAGTTATTTATGATTCAAGAAAAATTATTTGCAATAAAAGTTATTTGACTCCTGGGGGAGAATTTTATTACATCTCTTGAGATATAGTAGTCTTTGGGGGAAAAAAGTTGAGAATTAAAATTCTGGGAGGGTTTTTTTTCCTCTATGCCACGAAGATTTGAGGACATGTAAAGGTGATTCAAGCCGACAGGATGATTCTGGTACAGATTTTTGGAGCACTCGCTGTGTGCCAAGGACTGGACTAAGTATTTTACACACTTCATGTCTCATCCTTGCCTCATTCCTGCCAGGACTGGTATGATGATCCCAATTCTACGAATTAGGAGGCAGACTTGGGCGATCACATAATCTTTTGAAGGTCACACAGCTGGATCTGAACCCAGTGACGTCTGGTTGCAAAGCGCCTGCCCTTTTCCTGGCTCCCTTTACCTCCTCTGCTTTTGCTATCTGATCTGCCTTTAGGATTCTCAGGCTATCAGTGCAAGGAGTTAATTTCTAGAAGAAGGATCCCTATTTTTAAAGCAGCATCACGTGGCAGTTGGAGCTGAAACTTGCACATCAGGCTGACCTGGGCTTGGATTCCTTCGGCGTCATTTACCAGCTTTGTGATTGAGCCAGTTTCTTAGCCTCAATGTGCTGCATGGCATTTCATCATCAAAATTAGGACCATCATATCGACCTTATAGGATAATATAATGCATAACAAATAATAATAATGATGATGATAGCATTTAGCATTGAGGAGCTATTATGTGTCAACCCCCCAGGCTAAAGCTTTTCATAGTTCATTTAATCCTCACAACAACCCAGTAAGGTGGGTTCAGGTATACCTGTTTTACATGCAGAATTCTCACTATATTAAGGCTGTTTTTACTTGTGTTTCCCACACCTGTGTACCCTTCCATTGGTATAGAGATGATTTAGTATTCGCTGACTCAGAGAATTCACTGTCATTCAGTAAACCTATTATATGGTCATTAAGATAGATAGCATTTCTCCCTGCAAGCCTTTTATTTTAGTGATAACTTTCTACATATATAACTAATGTTCTAACAGGTTTCTCTTGTATTGTTAAAAAGCATTAATCTCATGATAACTTAGGCACAGATTTAAACATTTCACAAGTGGAAGATCCACGGACAGAAGTGCCTGTATCCCAAACCAATTTTTATGTGTCCTCAGAATAAATGAATGCTACAGCCTTGGTAGAAATGGCTCTGGAAATGATATGAGAGGATGAGGAATATTTTAAAATGTCCTCTACTATCCGACCTCTCGGCCTTTCTTCTCTAGCATACAAAGTACCCTAAGAATTTAATCGATAAGTAGTTGCCTAAAGCAGCAGCCCTCTGTCATCTACCTGAGTCACTGAAGGAACATTGAGTGGTTTAAAAAAGTTATTAACATTAATGCTAACGTGTTGACAACTGTAAAGAACACAGAATTCTGGCAGTGAACCCAGATACATTTCATTATAGAAGAGAGAAAATGGTAGGGCTTTGCTCATGGACTTCCCAGCATTGAAACCTGATTAAAACATTCAGCCAAAATACCAGGCTATTAAACATTTAAAAGGAAAAAATCATACAAACACGTCACTCTCCAGACACTCCTGCAACACCCTGGAGCCGCCTGGTAGGTCGTCGAGGCTCGGTGTCGGTTAAGGAAGGTCTGGCAAGTTGGGAAAGTGGAACCATGCTTCTCAGAACTCAAGGAAGAGGATGGGGAGCGTGATGAGTCTGTTCTTCAGAGAGACCTGAGCAACTGGGAGCTGGCTGAAGGTCTGACTTTACACCTCCCTGTGTTTACTTGTTCAGAGGGTAGGTTTTTTATCGGTGTAATTAGCTAGTTATTAATAATAAAGAGAAGAGAGCAAGTGGAAGTCAGAAATTGTTAGTCATGTCCCCTGGGAACATGGAAGCTACAGCTTCACACCCCAGGAATCGCAGCATTGTCCTTCCAAGGGGATTATTACCCCTCCTCCCCCTCAGATAGTGGATTGTAGGGGTGGGGGGTGGGGGGGAGAGACAGGCACAAGTGGAGAAGTACATGCACAGTAGAAGTTGGGGTGGCACAGGGAGGTGCTTGCTTGTCAGTCTAGCCTGGGGAGCAATGGGTTGACTAGGGAGTGGGCCCCATCAGAAGTGCTGGAGATCTTGGAGAGTTGGTTAATTTGACCAAGTTTCTGATTAAAATCCCCAGACAAAGAGTTCCTTCTCCTTTGTTCGCCCTTGCTCTCTCTTGCGTTGTGAACTGCAGTCACCTGTGTAGTGCACTTACCTGTTCCGTCCATAGCCATGTGGCTTTATGCAGCCACATGGCCCATGGCGGTGGGGACTCCTCACGCAATGGACTGCAGCTGGGAACACATGCTAAGCCAGCCAGATGCTGGACTGGACTGGGCTTTGATATGGAACAGACATTCTGGGCAGTGGCCTTAATTGTGGCCCTGCTGGACACGATTGGACTTCTTCCACGGTCAGACGGACTGAGATGGGACCTTAATTTTACATCATCAATAAAGCTTTCCACGAAACCCCATCCTCCGTGGGAGCCTCAGGAAATTCTTTTCCTCACAGCACCCAAGAAACTCCACTTCCACTGATAACAGGTTGATTCTCTCCATCTATTTAGTCGGTGTATTTTGAGCTTCAGTGTGTCCCAGGCATGGCTATGTCTTGGTGACATAAAGAGGGAGTTCCCTTCGGGTCCCTAACCTTGAGGAACGTAGAAAGTCTAGAGGAGAAAATAGAGAGGGACCCGAGTGCACCCCGTGAGGCCAGCTCTGGTGGAGGTGTGTAACTGATGTTCAGAGCTAATTGCCCTGTCTCCAGAGTCCTCGCATTTTCCATGGACAGCATGCCACATACTCATTGTCGGAATCCTAAAGGAAGGAATTGCAAAACCAGTTTGTGAAATTCTGCCACCTGCTATGTGTTGTAAAGTTTGTGCCAAGGCAGAATCATCGAGAAAGGTAGACTTGATGTTTTGATCAGTTTTGATAATCCTCTTCATAAAAACAAGTTCTGTAGTTTAGTGCTGTCAATACAAACATGGGTTAAATGCTAATATTGGTTGAATATTCAGGGTGGGGCAAAAGTAGGCTTACAGTGGTGAGCACACTAAATACAGGGCTTATTCTTTCATTATTATTATTTATTAATTATTGAATTATTTTCCATACGAACAATGGTAAACCTACTTTTGCCCCATCCTGTATTATGTATAAGTATGTGTTTATGTATATATATGTCTGGCTTTTTGATGTCTGTGTATTAATATCATGCTTTTCTCTTACATGTAAACCATGGACTTTGAGACAATCAGTGTTTAAACTTGCAACAAGGAAGAGAAATAATGAAAAGGAACAATGGCTTTTTGTTTTCCCAGTAACTAAATTTACCATTGTTCTGTGAACTCAACAAATGACCACAGGATGTGAATTTAATCAAGTTGTGCCTTTGAACAAAGGTATCTTGGTTGTAGTGGAATTTTTTACTTCCCATTATCCTGTTCACATGTCTCCCTGTATTTAAATGAGCAGTTCACCACGATTTAACCAAGTTCACAAATAATAATTTCAGTACAAAAGAAATGGGCTTAGGAAACAAAAGGAAGCTATTTCTGACTCTGTCTTCTAGTTCAGCATTTGAAGTCATAGATTTTTACCTTTTACTGGAAAAATATTCTTCTGTGTCAGGTGGCCCCTTTAAAATATAACCCCTTCAGTGCAGCCCGGATTTAATTGGAGCACTCTGATGGGCAGTGAGTCGGGGTGTATAATCTTAATCTGTAATCTCCTCAGTTGCACACAAGTACAATTCTGTTATCTTTGACAATTGAAATGAAAAGGTTATTTATTTATTTATTTATTTTTCACCCAGAAGAAACTAAAGCATTTAGTGGAGAACAGTTTAGAACCAGAAGTTTCCTTATAAATATTGACTTTCATTTTGTGGATTGTTTTTCTTGATCTGGTGGAAATGTCTTGCCTTCTATTTTGCTGTCCCTTTTGGCATCGCCTGTACCTGTCACCTGTGAGAGAAAAGCTCTGTATCTGTGTTGCTCGTGGTCTCTTACACTTCAGCAGTGCTGTGGTCCAGCTACCCTCTGGAGTCCTTTACATGTACAGCTCACTTAACATTCACATCGAGCCAATGAGGAAACCAAAGCCTGACGGTGAAAGCAATTTTCTGGGGTCACATTTAGCTTTTGTCTCGTCAAGTCCATCCTCTCCGCCATGCCTGCAGTAGAGCTATGATAGGTTTTCTGTCCGTCCCAGGAGGACTCTTACCAGCTAAGCCCGACAGCATATTCACTGCATCACTGTCGAAATGCTCTGGCACGTTATTGTTGTTGGTAATTGAATTTAGCTTCATTCCATCACTTTTCCTCACATTGAAATGTGTTGATTATCATGATTATTTAAATACACTAGAGGCCTGGTGCACGAAATACTTCCCCCAGGCGGGGGGTCCCTCAGCCGGCCTGCACCCTCTCACAAGCTGGGACTGCTGGTTCCTAACTGCTTGCCTGCATGCTTGATCGCCCCTAACCACTTGCCTGCCTGCCTGATTGCCCCTAATTGCTCGCCTGCCTGCCTGATCGCCCCTAACCACTCTGGCTGCCTGCCTGATCGCCCCTAACCACTATACCTGCCTGCCTGATCACCCCTAACTGCTCGCCTGCCTGCCTGATCACCCCTAACCGCCTCTGCCTTGGCCCCTGCCGCTGCAGCTTCGTCTGGAAGGACTTCCAGAAGGCCATTCGGCTGTCCGGTCTAATTAGCATATTATGCTTTTATTATTATAGACAAGGAAATGGTGCCTCCTCATCTCTTCTCTGTGTGAAAGCTCCATAGCATGCCCTTCTGTTTGGAGGTGCGTGCATTCCACAGTAAGATAAGCAAATAAATGCTTACATGATAAAGTTTTAAGTAGCTTGTGAATCAAAATTATATAAATAAACTAGATGACAGCAAGAAAAACGGGTTCAAGAAACTTGCTGTCTTTCATCCTAACATCAAGGTAAGCAAGGGCCCAGATGGTATCTGTGAAGTTGCAAACACAACTTCATCTTTTCAAAGGTTGATTCTAAGAAATGGCTTCTTTTGTTCCTAAGCCTGGATCCATTAGACAACACTGGGATTGCTAGGAAAGCAACTATAATAGTGAGACCAGAGGTTTTCTTGTTGTTGGTTTGTTTGTTTGCGTTGAGAGAGGAATGCCAGCTGCTGCAGAACACTTGGAGAGAAGATTAGAGATGAGTTAGAAGTGTCCTTTAGCGGAAGGCATGCGTTTGAGTGGCAGTGGCTTTGAACAGTAGAAGACAGATGAGACCTGCAAACAATTGTGTGTGATCTGATAGGAGGGAAGGGAAAGAAGCCGATGGGAAGCCTTCCTCTCCCTCCCTGGGCTCTGCGACCTCAGCACGGGGTGCAAGGAAGACCCTTAGTCATGACCTACCTGTGCTCTGCAAGGCAGCTGACCGACACATTAAGAATTAAGTATGTATAGAAAGTGTCTGAACACACCCAAAATAGCGAAATTTTCTTTCTCCACTTGCTGGACATAAAGAGACATGTTTAGGCCACCAAGGTGATTTAGGTACCACATGAGATTTGAGATTTGGCTTGGCTAAGATAACAGTTCCCCACAAAGAGTGGTGTTACCTTCCTGGGTACCTGGGGTCTTGCTCATCTGTTGGACCAATTGGATACCTCTTCTCTCCTAAGCAAATAGTACTTAATGAAGAAGGAACAGAGAAAAGCAAGTTACCCATGTCGTACTGCTCTGTTTGACTTCATTTTGAAGATAGTGTTCTCAGTGATCAGAGCCCAGATGTGTCTCTGCTCCTCCTGCTCCAGGCCCTGCTAGTCTGCTGTTTGAGGATTTTGCCTTTTTTTCTTACGTATTATTTATGCTCATCCATGATCTGGTTCCAGTCTGCTTTTTTGGTTAATCCTAACTTGGGGATATTTTTTTACCCATTGCTTTTCAGAGAGAGGGGAAAGGAAGGAGGGAGGGAGAGAAAGAGAAAGAGAGAGAGAGAAACATTAATGTGAGAGAGGCACATGGGTTGGTTGCCTCCCGCACATGCCCCGACTCAGGGCGGGGAGCGAACCCGAAACCCAGGAATATGATCTTGACTGGGAATGGAACCTGCAATCCTTGGGTGCACTGGTGCTCTAACCACTGAACACACTGGCCAGGGCTCAGTCTGCTTTTTGAAGTAATCTTCCATTACTCCTCATCAGTGCTGTTTCCTGCTTCCTGAAAATAAATGGTTAGTTCCACATTTTTTGCTCTTGTTGCTCCTTTGGCCACTTTCTAGAGTACTAACATCTGTTTTGTTTTACTTTTATCTTTTAATACATAAGTTACTCGAATCATTTAAGGTTCAACCCAAATGCCCATCCCAAATTTTGATTCATACAGTTCTTAGAATCACTGATAGCTGGATAATGCAGCTATTTGGGCATAAAGCTTACTTGCTCTGATAGCTTTTAAGTTTCTTGAGAATAGGGAACGTGTCCATCCTGGTTTTATATCCTGAGTAATGTTTAAGGTGGGCCTTGTCACTTAGAGGGAGCTGGTCATTGTTTGTGTGGCTGCATGAACATCAGTTTCTCTGCGTCCAATTCAGGTTTCCCATCTCCATTGTAGACCCTTTGGAATCTTTTATTTACTCTACTTTTATTTTCTCTCTGATAAGTCTATTCTATGCTCTTGCCTTTGCTCTTTGCGCCTGGAATTACCTTTGGGGAAACATAACACCCTTTTGATTTTGTCTCAGCCCTTCCAGTCTAGCATTCAGGAGTTTCTCTCAGGCTGGTCATGTTCTTTAGGTGACCTTGCCCTTGCTCTCATGGACCCACTTTGGGTGAGTGTTTGCCATGGGGAACTGGGAGAGTAGAGGATGCGGGCACCTCTGCCCTTACCTGGTACGCGCGGTGCTTCTGAACCCCCCACGGACACTATTTGTGATGGGAGGACTGTCCATTCAGCTTTCTGGAAGAGATGATACATGTAGACATGGCGAAAGCTTTCCCAAGGTATGCTTTGGGGAATTTTCTCAGCTTTGTGGTTCTGGACAAGTTAGTTGCCTACTTGGGACAACCAGGGCGGGCTACTGAACCCTCTATAACAGTGGTTCTCAACCTGTGGGTCGCGACCCCTTTGCGGGTCGAACAACCCTTTCACAGGGGTTGCCTAAGACCATCGGAAAACACATATATAATTACATATTGTTTTTGTGATTAATCACTATGCTTTAATTATGTTCAATTTGTAACAATGAAAATACATCCTGCATATCAGATATTTACATTACGATTCATAACAGTAGCAAAATTACAGTTATGAAGTAGCAACGAAAATAATTTTATGGTTGGGGGTCACCACAACATGAGGAACTGTATTAAAGGGTCGTGGCATTAGGAAGGTTGAGAACCACTGCTCTATATGAAGGAAGCAGAAACCTCTGCCGTCCTGTGGGCCTTTGGTGAGTGACAGCAGCAGTGCTGATGGCTCAGAAGAGAAAGGCTTTGTTGGGCAGAGCACAGCCCACTCTAGATCCTTGGTCCCTCAGGATTCCCAGCAGCAAGACTCACCCCAGTGACTTCCATTTATTGCCTCCTTAATGATGACACTGTATTTGTAAGATGTTTATGTGATCCTTACATATCCTAGTATTTTCAAAGTAGAGAGAATTTCAGTGATGTGCTGCTAGTCATCTGTTTCTGTCTAAATCATGTTGCTAACACGAACTTGACCTTGAAATCAGTAGTTATGCTTCCAGGGCTGGCTTTGACATCTATATGTGTATACCTATATCTCCTATATATGCCTCTCCTCTGATAACGAAGGTCAATAGGAAAGTGAACCAGGTAGGTCTGTAGTGGAATGCATTCCCTGTGTGACATAAGGAATTCCATTTACTTTCCAGGCATCTTTAATGTACTTCTTAGATAACCTGGGAGAGTGGGATGCTTTTGAGGATATTGGTAGAGCTGCACTGAAACACATAATCACCTATTTGGGTTTTGGGACTTTGTCCAGATTCATAAGGACAGTACAGCTCTGGCAGGCCTAAGCGAAGTCTCCTTCGCTGTGGCACCTGGGCTGACTTGTTAAAGAACCTTCTTCCGAGACTTTATTGGGAAGACTTCCCTGTACTGAGAAGGGGCGGGTTGTGCAGTTTCACCAGGCCTCAGGCCGGGGAGGGAGGCTGGGTCAGGCATGATCGAGACCTCCTTGGGAGAGTAAGTTCTTTCCTGTTCTCGAGGTCATCCCTGGATAAGAGGGGCCCTCGTGGAATGAGCTTTGCCTTTAGGAGGTTGAAAGCATATTGATAATGTCTTCTTTTGAAGGTGGCTTATAACAACGTTTCTTTGCCCCAAAACTTGAATTTCTGTAAGGTTTGCTCAAGCTAAGAGTGGGTATTCGCTACCCAGCTGGCATGGTTGAGTGGTCGAGAGTTGACCTATGAACCAGGAGGTCACGGTTTGATTCCCAGTCAGGGCACAAATCCCCAGTGGGGGGCATGCAGGAGGCAGCTGATCAATGATTCTCTCTCATTGTTGATATTTCTATCTCTCTCTCCCACTCCCCTCCCCTCTAAAATCAATAAAAATATATTTAAAAGAAAGAATGGGGATTCACCACTTTATTAGATGACTGACTTCCCTGAAAAAATGACATTTAGCCCCTCTGGACCGCCCCAACCCAGGAATTTCTTGCAGGAATTCCAAGGAAATTTCTAAACAGCCAAACACTACTGTGCCTTGGTGTGTAGGCGCACTTCTGTTCTGTCAAAATAAATTAGACTGTAACTCATAAATTAGGAAAATATTTTGTGACTTGTACTTATTATTTAACAAGTAGAATAAATAGCTGGGCTTCAGAAAATAAAAACAAAACGAACAAAAATCTAAACCAATCCCAGGCTGCTTGACAGGGATCATTTTACTGTTTGCCAACAGTGGGGATGGCCCTTCTCTGGGACATGGGAGGCCCCTCCTCTGTCACCCTCTGATTTTATTCGCTGGTCACCATGCTCCTTCCCGCCTCTGCCCTGTGGGTTGGGTGGGGGGAGCCCTTTCCATGTCTTCACTCCATGTTACAAAGTTTGTCCTTACTTTGCTTTTATCAAGTCTATGAATGACTCCCTTTGTCAAGCTTATTGGAATGCCTGTGGGAGGGATGCTATGCAAAAAAAAAAAAAATAATAAAAAAAAATAATTGTATTGCATAACTGCCCAGTCCCTAGAGACGCCAGATTGCCCTTGGCACAGGAACAGACCCTCCTTCCTGGCAGGTCCTCTGAGAGCAGGGCACAGGGCATCTGAGAGGTGGCTCTGTCCTCCACCCCAGTACCACGGGGATGACCTTTACCCCAGCTCTGATAAGAGGCTTATTTTAGATTTCTGAAATGCCCGTCTTTCCGCAGCCCAGAGGGGAATGTTTCCCTGTGTGTCTGTTTTCCCTGCGTGATTCTTTCCAGCTGTCGTTTCTTCACAAATGTCAGGTCTTTCTCTCCTGTGTCACCTTGAGGCAACTGACATTCGTGACTAATTATTAAAAAGGGCAGCCCTTTAGTTTATTTTGATGAAAACAAAATCCCAGAGAACTCTCTTAGATATGCTATAATTGAGCAGGTGACACCTTGGTGTTGGGGGTTTGGAAAGTAGGTTCAGAAAGCAAGTTTTTGGCATGGGAGTTGGAGGAGCCAGGAGCTCCAACTTCGTGGACTTATTACTGAGACCGTGCGTATCCTCTGAACGAATTCCAGGCCTTTAAACTTAATACCTAACAGACAGGCCAGGCAGTCACCGGGCTTAGGGACGGTCCCTCTTGGAGCAAAGAATCATACAATGAACTCTTATGCAGCTGGCCTTTTTATTCCCCCCTGTAAAATCAAATTAAACCAACTTCAGTTTGGAGAGTGTGGATGTGGGAGGGGGGTTTCACCACACTCTTGGCTGTTTGATGGAAGCTGCAGTGGTTGGGCGAGGAGTCTGGCTATGAAGGATGCATATAAAATAACTCTAAGAACTAAGCTTATTTCAGCATAGGGTTTGATTTTGGTGTAGGCAGTTGCATACCATACTTGACACTTCATTATGAAACTTCCATTAATTGGCATGCTATGTATGATCAAGCAAAGGAAGTTGAAAATGTGCGGACCATGATATCAGCCTAGAGCTTCAAAATGAAGGGCGTTCCAAAATCTATACCAGTGGGCAGCAATAGCAAATGGCAAAGAGTGGAGTTGAATATCATTTCTTAACAAAAGAAAAGAAAGAAAAAGGCAACAAACCAAGACAGTGTTCCGCCCCCAGGTGTGGGAGGTTTACCCCTCCTGTGTCACATGGCTCGCTGTCATAGTGGACTGGGCAGGCTTCTTCAGAATTATGCATGTCATGTGGTTTTTTTTGGCTTTCATTTATGCATGTTCTCCTTACTTATTCTTTCCCCCCTTTCCATCTTTGTGAATGTTTATGTTTACTCTTTGATTTGTATTTATTCTTGTGAAACATTTTGTTGTTTTGCACTCACGCATTCCCTCCCCCCCCCCAGGTGAAATTCACATCACATAAAATTAACCCTTTTAAAGCAAACAAACATCAGTTGCGTTGAATACATTCACAATGTTATGCAACCACCATCTCTGTCTAGTTCCAAAACTCCCATCACCCTGTAATAAAACCCGGAACTTATCCAGCGGTTATTCTCTGGAGGAGAACCTGCCTCTAGCTTCTGCTTTCTATTTCTAAGGATTTACCTATTCTGGATATTCCATAGAAGCAGAATTTTACAATATGCATGTGTATTAAAATCAAGTGTATAGAGGTTTGATTTACATAAATAAAATGCACACCTTTTTTACTGGACCTTATGCACAGGTTTCCTTTGGCATCTTTCATATTTATGTACAGCAACCCCATGAGGGCACCGTCATCAGCCTCGCTTTGCAGACGAGGGTCAGGGAGCTGGGTGATTTGGCTGCCATTGCAAAGCTTCTGAGTGGCAGACAGGATGTGAATGTGGGTGGGCTGGCTCCGTAGGCCATGCTGCTGACCACGCTGCTGACTACTGTTGTCCACCACCGCCCAGGTCTCTTACATGTGCATTTCCGGAGCTTGCTTTTTTTTCACACAACAGTATACTCTTTTTCCACAGTGACAGAAATGGCTACAGAGTACTCTACTATTTGCATGTACGATAATTGACCTGTTTCCCCCATTGGTGGATTTGGGGCATGTTTCATGTTTTGGTTATGAATTCTATATTTTTATGAAATTACCTATTTTTGTTATGAATTAGGAAAGGAGCTTTCTAAGGACCAAAGAAAGTTCTAAAGTAATATTTTTTCATTGTAGAACGATAGCTGACCAAGGGGAATAAGCTAAAACACACACGATTCCCCTCAGAGGGAACTACTGTAAAGATTTTTAACATAGCTTTCTAGTCTCCTATACATTTTTTTTTTTTAAATAGAAGAAAAGAAAGCGTTTTTGGGAAAGGATGGTTTGTTAATAGAAGGTTTACAGAATATTGTGAACATCTTTTAATGTAATTAACAATAGTGAATGTCTTCTAAGTGCTTAAAATGTGACAGGGACTATTTTCAGTGTTGTATACCATTTCACAAGAATCATGTGAGGAATGTGTAGTTATTATAGCAGAGGAGAAGGTTTATATATGTTTTAAATTTATGTAAATGGTTTGTGCCCTCGCTCTTACTATTTCTTGCTTTTAAAATTCAGTCCTGTGTTATGATTAAAGTATTTACCTTATTGTGTTGCCTAACATTGGTTCCTACCATGAATTTCCTTGTCTTTTCCTCCAACTCCATGCACAGGACTTCAGGGAACATCCTTGTACATGCCCTCATGGGCCCGTGGGAGGAGAGTAGCCACTGGAATATGTCCAGGAGCAGGATAAGTGAATCATGAGAGTATATACAGGGGTGGGCCAAAGTAGGTTTACCATTGCAATTCAAATAATTAATAGAATAATTAATAAATAATAATACAAGAGTAAACTCTTTGTTTCCTGTACTCACAACTGGATGTTCTCTTGCCTACGTACACAGAGGCAGATTCTCCTCCAGAATGACTGTGCTGGAGTCCATGTATGTTTTGTGCGGTTTCAAAGACAGGTGTCCAAATGCCTAGAAAAAGGACCAAACTGGCAACATCGGGACATGTACAAGGGGACCAGCAGGCAGATGATGGTCAGAATGCACTTGAGCCTTATTAGTCATGATTTGATATATTATAAGGAGAATATCTCTGTGTATAATGTGTCATTATAATTTACCATTTAAAAAAGGTCAGACCCCCCAAAAATAAAATAAAAAAGGTCAGACCTGGCCGATGTGGCTCAGTGGTTGAGCATCGACCTATGAACTAGGAGGTCATGGTTCGATTCCCAGTCAGGGCACATGTCCAGGTTGTAGGTTCCGTCCCCAGTGTGCGTCGTGTGAAGGCACCTGATCAATGATTCTCTCTCATCATTGATGTTTCTATCTCTCCCTCTCCCTTCCTCTCTGAAATCAATTAAAAAAAATTTTTTTTAAAAAGGTCAGGAAAGATGACCTTTTTCTATAGTTTATAGTTTCCTTCTGTGAACACATTGGGTTGAGATTAGTCATGGCCCATGGGTTGGGTTCCTTTGCAGCTTGTTGCTTTTTGAGGCATGCTCTGAACAGCTGTCCTAGTAATGTCTGTAAGCCCTCTTAAGACATTTATTTCAGGTCCCCCCATGTCAGAGAGGTTCAGTGGTATTCACAAGGGCCAGGTCAGGGGCGCTGGCCACGTTTGATGTGGAGCGGTGGTGCTGCAGAGGTGGGCTGAAGCACAGGACTTTTTCTGGAGGCGGCTTATTGGTTTCAGACCAAGGTTGGGAGGAAGTGGGTGCTGTTTCCCTGCAGGTGAGATGGGGAGGAAACATTCTCAAGAACAGTAAGTTTCAGTAACTTCCTTGTGCAAACACTTAACTGAATGAATGTATTAGTTTCGTCTGTTTACTGAGCACAGGTATTAAGGTAATCTTTGCCAAAGATTAAGGTAATCTTTGCCAAGCGCTTCTCTGTAAAAATGAAAGTGTGTGGTCTTCAAGTCAGGACCCAGGCTTCCTTCTTTTCACCTCTTCTAAAGTGAGAGAAATAAAGATTCGGGTAGACTAAAGTGATACTTTTTAAAGCTGCCATTCAGGTTCCTCTTGGGTTTTAGTTTCAACTGAGATGCCTCATTCTTTTTATGGAGCCCAAGTGAATAACAGTAAGGCACTTACATTTTTTTTCAATTAGTTTACATTCAATATTATTTTGTATTAGTTTCAGGTATAAAGCATTGTCGTTAGACAATCATATACTTTACAAAGTATTCCCCTGATATTTCTAGTACCCACCTGGTACCATACACAGTTATTACAATACTAGAGGCCTGGTGCATGAAATTCGTGCACTGGGGATGGGGGGGGAGGGTCCCTCAGCCCAGCCTGTGCCTTCTCACAGTCCAGGACCCCTCCCTCCTTACTGCCCGCCTGCTTGTTGCTCCCTACCGCTTGGCTTGCTGCTCATTAGTGCTGCCACAGAGGCTCCCGCCACCGCCGCTGCACTCGCCAGCTGTGAGCCCCGCTTCTGGCTGAGCGGCACTCCCCCTGTGGGAGCACACTGACCACCAGGGGGCAGCTCCTACGTTGAGCCCCTTGGTGGTCAGTTCATAGCAAGGACCAGTCATTCCACCGTTAGGTCGATTTGCATATGAGGGTTTTATTATATAGGATAGGATATTGAATATGAACTGTAAATGAAAAATAAAATTTAAAAAAAGAACCAAATATGCCCTGACTGGTTTGGCTCCTGCGTTGAGCGTTTGCCCCTCAGTGGTCAGTTCATAGCCACCAGTCATTCCACCATTCGGTCAATTTGCATATGAGGGTTTTATTATATAAGATAGGATATTGAATGTGAACTGTAAATGAAAAATAAAATTTAAAAAAGAACCAAATAAAATTTTAGATATGAAAATGTATATATATATTTAATTCTCACCTGAGGATGTTTTTAAAATTGATTTTTAGAGAGAGAAACATCCATGTGACAGAGAAATACCCGTAGGCTGCCTCTGCACCTGCTGACCCACTGGGATCTAACCTAAACCTAAGTATGTGCCCTAACCTAGAATCCAACAGGAAATCCTTTGGTGTACAGGTTGAGACTCTGACCAATTGAGCCATCTGGCTAGGGCAGATCTGAAAAATTTTTTTAAGTGTACCTCCAGGTCCTGGTCAGTGTGGATCAGTAGTTAGAGTGTCCTCCCACACACCAAAGGGTAATTAGTTCGATTCCAAGTGAGGGCACATACACAGGTTGTGGGTTCCATCCCTGTCAGAATGCTTGGGAAACTTTCTCTCTCCCTTCCTCTCTCTCTAGAATCAATGAAATAAACTTATCCTTAGAGGAAGACTTAAAAAAAAATGCTGATTTGGTTGAGTGGATAGTGCTTCTGCAGGCGGACTGAAGGGTACCGGGTTGGATTCCAATCAAGGGCACGTACCTGGGTTGCAGGCTCAATCCGGGCCCTGGTCGGGGATTCAGCAAGAGGCAACCAATTGATGTCTCTCACATTAGTTTCTTTCTTTCTCCCTCCCTTCCACTCTCCGGAAAAAAAAAAAAATCAATGCACAAATGTCCTCAGGTGAGGATTAACCAAAACAAACCAACAAACACCCATCCCAGTGTGATTATTGAAGGAGCATATTCAACAAATGAGCGGGAAGGGATGGGACTTCACTTTCTAACTTTTTTAGCAACTCTACAAGCCAGAGGGTTTATTTTTTATTTTAATTTTTATTGATTATTTTAGAGAGAGGAAGGGAGCGAGAGAAACACCAGTGCGTTGTTCCACTTATTATGCTCTCTTTGGTTGCTACTTGTCTGTGCCCTGACCAGGGATCCAGCCCGCAACCTTGCTGTATCAGGAGGAGGTTCTAACACACTGCGCTGGGGGCTGCCTGTCAGGGCCCCTCAACAAAACCCCTCTGGCTGCCCTGGCCCCTGCTGTGGGCCGGAGCTCTTCTGCCACAGCAAAGGTTTGGGTTCCGTTCTGTCAGGGCACCTACCTAGGTTTCGGGTTTGGTCCCCAGTTGGGGCTGACTGCTGCTCAGGAAGTGACCGAGGACCGTTGAGGTCGGTGTGCTCTAGTCATTCGGCGGGGAGCTGGGGCTCCATTGCCGACATGGCTGACTCTGATCCCCGCTACCCCCGCTCCTCCATCAAGGATGACTTCAACTATGGCAGCTGCGTGGCCTCCGCCAGCGTACACATCCGCATGGGTAGGTCGCCCTCTCTGTGGCTCGCCAGGTGTGGCTGCTGCACAGTCGCCGCAGGGGCGGATTTCCGGGTTCCCAGGGAGAGTGCCCCCCCACGCCGGACTCCCAGGGAGAGCGGGGTCCGGAGGGAAAGCACTTCACCTGGAGCGGAGCGCCCATCCTGTGCAGGGCGCGGAGGGGAGAGCCACCCCAGGGAGGCCTCCTAGCTGGGTGCTGAGAAAACAAAACTGGAGCCCTTCCTCCTTGAACCCTGTCGTCTTCAGTGTAGAAAGGGACAGATGAAAGCCTCAGCAGCCTTACTGGGGCATCTTTAAATGAAGGTGTTATTTTTTCTCCGTGAAAATAAGTTTATTGTGTAATCAATATTGTATAATTATTGTGATTTATTGTGTAGTTATTGTGATTACACAATAACCTGCATGGAGTTATCTGCTGGGATGTTTGTGCTTTAGGGCATGTGAACGCATTTTATTTTATTTGACGCAGCCTCACGTCCCCCAGCCTCCTGCGGCTCACAGCCACGCCCACCCGATCCTGCTGGTCCTTACCCATGAGGGCGTCTCGGATAATTTGCATATTCCTCTATTATTATATAGGATTATTGACTCTATTCTCTATGCTGTAATTTGTATCCCTGTGGTTATTTTATAACTACCAATATGTACTTATTTTTAAAAAAATTTATCTTTATTTTTTTAAAAAAGTATTACAGATGTTCCCCTTTTTCTCCCATTGACCCCTTGATGGGCACTTGGGCTGTTTCCAGATCTCAGCTATTGTAAATTGTGCTGCTATGAACATAGGGGTGAATATATTCTTTCTGATTCAGTGAAATCCCTATTAAAATACCAATGGCATATTTCATAGATCTAGAACAAATACTCTAAAAATTTATATGGAACAAAAAAAGACACCAAATAACCTCAGAAATCTTAAGAAAGAAGAACAAAGGTAGAGGGATCATAATACCAGATATCAAGTTGTACTACAAAGCCACTGTAATCAAAATAGCCTGGTACTGGCACAAGAACAGCCATATAGATCAATGGAACAGAATAGAGAACCCAGAAATTGACCCAAGCCATTACACTCAATATTTGACAGAGGAGGCAAGATCAGACAATGGAGTAAAGAGAGTCTCTTCAATAAATAGTGTTGGGGAAATTGGACAGGTACATGCAAAAAAGTCAACTAAACCACCAACTTCCACCATACACAAGAATAAACTCAAAATGGATGAGAGATTTAAATATAAGTTCTGAGACCATAAAAATTCTAGAAGAAACCATAGGCAGCAAAATCTCAGACATTTCTCCTAACAATATGTTTGCCAATCTCCTAAGGCAGTGGTCGGCAAACTGCGGCTCGGCAGACTGCGGCTCGCGGCCCCTTGAGTGTGGCTCTTCCACAAAATACCGACTTCTGCGCATGGGCCACGAAGTTTCAGTCGCACTGTACGTGCACGCCCGCACGTGGTATTTTGTGGAAGAGCCACACTCAAGGGGCCAAAGAACCGCATGTGGCTCATGAGTCGCGGTTTGCCGACCACTGTTCTAGGGAAAGGGAAACAAAGGAGAAAATAAATAAATGAGTCTACATTAAAATAAAAAGCTTCTGCACAGAAGAGACTATCAACAAAATTAAAAGGGAAACCACTGTTTGGGAGAACATATTGGCCAATGATACACCTGACAAGAGGTTAATTTCCAAAATATATAAGGAACTCATACAACTTAACCAAAGGAAGACAATCCAATAAAAATAAAAAAAATGGGCAAAGGACCTAAATAGACACTTCTCCAAACAGGACATGCAGATGGCCAAGAGACATATGAAAAAATGCTCAAAGTCATTATCAGAGAGGTGCAAATTAAAATGACCATGAAATATCACTTCACACCTGTCAGAATGGCTACCATCAACAAATCAACCAATGACAAGTGCTGGCGAGGATGTGGAGAAAAGGGAACCCTAGTGCACTGCTGGTGGGACTGCAGACTGGTGCAGCCACTGTGGAAAACAGTATGGAGTTCCTCCAAACATTAAATGTGAAGCTGCCATTTGACCCAGTGATCCCACTTCTAGGAATATATCCTAAGAAACCCAAAACACCAATAAAAATACTTTAAATTGATTTTTTAGAGACAGATGAAGCCGGGGGGGTGGGGCATGGGGAAAGAGAGAAACATGGATCCATTGGCTGCCTCCTTCATGCCCCCTACTGATCGGCTGCCTCCTGCAAGGCCCTACCAGGGATTGAGCCTGAAACCCAGGTATGTGCCCAAAATCAACTTTTCGGTGCACAGGACAAAGTACAACCAATGACGCCACACCGGCTAGGGCTCAATAAGGCACTTTTTAAATAATGGTGATAGAGCAGGGCAGTTTGCTACAAGGACCTCTCTAATCTCTCTATCCCCTTCACCACACCTGATAATGGTGCATAATTTGGTTTATAACAGAAGCAGTGAGTGTGTCTAAATTTTACTTTCAGAACTAAAAATAGGAATATTTACACGAATGCTTTGTGCTGAAAGAGGAGGTGTTTGCACACAGCTACCCTCACCTTAGCCCAGTGATAATCCACGTTTCCTCTGATGAACTGCTTGGAGACAGAAGACAGGATGTTGACGATGCTTTATGAAGTAGACATGTGTTTGCTACTTATAACTAAGTAAAATAAAAAAATAAAAAGTAAACTGGAAGGCTGATGCCTATATAAAGTCACATCTCTAAGACAAAAGTGTTTCCTACCACCAATACTAGTAGGTGCAGGGACTCACTGGCTTAGAGTTTAAAGGCACAAAAGTGTGGTTGAAAAGGCAGAGTTTCCGGCTTATTTGTTGTTCCCAGGGTTGGTGAACTCTTTTTTTTTTTTTTTAATATATTTTATTGATTTTTTACAGAGAAGAAGGGAGAGGGAATAGAGAGTTAGAAACATCGATGAGAGAGAAACATTGATCAGCTGCCTCCTGCACACCCCCTACTGGGGATGTGCCCGCAACCAAGGTACATGCCCTTGACCAGAATCGAACCCGGGACCTTTCAGTCCCCAGGCCGACGCTCTATCCACTGAGCCAAACCGGTCAGGGCTGGTGAACTCTTTTTAAACTGGAAAACAGAAATGGCCCTTATAAACAATTGCACACATCCCATAAGTACCTGACGGATGTGTGCTAACCAATAAATAATTAATACTACTTCCTCTTGACTCGTATGGTTGAAATAAAGGATAGTCACTCTAATTGCAATACATAACTTGTTCTTGAGCAGTTAAGTTGAGCAATCCTGCCACATTTAGTAACACTCTTGAGATGAAATAGGTGGGTTTGCCATGGTTTGCCTTTTTGGGTGAATCTAAGTTAAAACGTTTTTATTATCTAGATTTATAGCTACTTGATAATCTTTTGTCCTAGAATATTAAAGGTGCAGGATTTTTAAGTTGGGTTGAGAGGAACTGAAGTTTCAGTTTGCCTGGTGTGGTGTGATTAGATGACCGTAGAGAAAATGGGCTAACAATACTCTTTCTCTTTAAACTATGTAATGTTTGCTCAGGGTTGAAATTTTGGCAAGCACATTTTTTGCTGTATTTCAGAGAAAGACAAATGGAATAATAATTAAATTGTATATCATTTTGTGTAGATTGTCTTTCAGATAAAAAGAAAACAAAAAGGAGATTAAAGATTTTTCCAAGTGCAGAACTTAGATCCATTATTCAAAGTGTGACAGTTTGCTTTACTGGTAGATAAACAAATGGGAGTGTGTGTCTTGATATTTCTGTGTAGCTTGTATAATCTGAGAACTGGTAATGAAATCTGCAACACTCGTAGTCTCAAGTTTTTTTATGAAACCACACGTTTTCTTTCTTAGCTTTTCTCTGAACCTGTATGTGTGGGCCTCTTTCAGGAAGCAGTGGAAAAAAATGGTGCTAAATGACGTTTGAAGTGAACTTTTGATATTTGCATTACAATCCTGTAGGTTTAAGCTTTTAATTTTCACAATTGTTGGTGATATTTGTAAGGAGAGTCAATTTCCAGTATGTTTTGAGGTGTGGCAATATGAAAATATTGCCCTTAAAAATATGTAATCACATGTTTATTTTATCTGTTCTAATGTCTTCAGAGCTGACATGCCCTTGCAGTCTGGGTGTGCATTGAGATTTGTTTCAGTTACATTAATATCTTCTGGTGAGAGAAAAGTTTCAAAGTCATATATCTAAGTAGACATTCAGCTTCATGCTTAAGCCTTCGCCCACACCCCCACCTCCACCGCCACCCCCAAATAAATGTGTGTGTTTTTCTGGTGGTCTTGATAATTTCCATTATTCTTTTTAAAAGAATATTAAAATTCATTTGACTTTTGCTTCAGACTTTCATCACCATCAATAATATCAAGCTGTTCTGTGCAGTTTCTTCAGCCAGGCCTGGGGATCCAGAGGAGAGGGGCCCAACCTAAGATCCTGGGGGTTAACCAGAAGAGACGGTAGATGGGCTCCACTGGATTTAGGTGGAAGTAGGTGGAGAGTTTGATTTTAGATGGATTGTTGGTACCCTGGGGATGTCCACCAAGCTTGTTCCATCAGTTAGGTGAGGCTGGGCTTTGGTGTGGTAACAGCAAATCACAGAAGCTACCACAACAAAAGTGTTTTTTGCTCTGAGTCCTCTGTGAGTCTGGGAGATGCTCCAGGTCAGCTGTCCTTCTGCAGCAACTCAGTGATCCATGCAGCTTAGGTCTTGTGGCTTTGTCATCTGATTGCTGCAGGAGGGGGAGGAGTTGCATTGTAAAAAGCCACTCACCACTGCTCATATTTCATAGGCCCAGCCATTTACGTGGCCCTGTCTTTTGCAATGTAATGCAGTGCTTTTGTGCTTAGGAAGGAGAAATGGTGAACCCTGGTAATGTCTACCACATGTTTCTAATCGAGTATTGGGATATCGGAGAAGAGATTGGAACTAGAGATGCAGATGTGAGGGAAGTCAACTACAACACAGGAAATGGTGGAGTGAATTTATAAGGAAAAGTGCACTTAGAGAGGGTCCAGTATTTCATGATGGTTTCTCTGCACGTAGCTTTCTCCACAACCCAGGCAGTATGGTGCTCCAGAAAAGTATAAGGATAGCTGTTGCTGCTTCCAGGAAATCCAGAAGGTCCTGTTGGTCCTGTTGTTGATTTTCATTCTGTTGACATCGTCTGTTTCCAAAAGTGTACTTGCACTTGGTCGATAGATCATTTTAGGGTGGTGTGATCTTGTAGGTTAGCAGATCCTTAACTCTTGATGACAACAGGTTGTCTTAACCAGAGCTTAGTTGGTGAGCTGGTAAAAATGTTCATTATTATTGTTGTTATTATTTTTATTATTTTTAATCTCAATGGGATTAGGAAAGAGTTTTCATGTACTCTTTTTACTGCCTTGGTTCTTCGTCTCTGATCTTGCCTTTCCTACCCCTGTTCTTTCTCCTCAGCAACTCTTTCCATTTCCTCTTCCCTCCGTGGTCTTGGGGAGCAGGCAGATCTGGATTTGGAGCTTGCTTCTATGACCAGCTGTTTGACTTTGGGCAAATCACTCTCCAAGCCTCAGTGTCTTCATCTGTAATATGGCACTAAATAGCTGCCTCATGGGATTCTTAGTTTTTAGGAATGTGTGCATAATACTGCAGTACCTGGTACATTTAAATTGCTCAATAAATGTTAGCTGGGATTTCTCATTTCCCATAGTTCAAGGCACATGTCAAATAATTTTTTCTTCATTATTTCACTAAGCAGTGGATATGATTTACTCCATTGAGCTGCCAAAGCACTTTAGATCTTCGTTGACATTTTGTGTTATTATTTTTGCAGACATATATGTACTGTGTACTGAGACTTAATATCCCACAGGGCAATGGGTATGCAAAAAAAAAAAAGGAAAATTAAAAGAAATAATGGAAACCATGCAAATGGCATAAAGATAACTCTCATACAGTAGCAGTTCATGAGTACTCAGAGGAGAACTGAATACAACCTTGGTCATTTATATAGCTGAGAAGGTAGCTTTCGTTTCTCTGTGCCAGCAGCTTGCAGGCTTACAGCTCTCTGACTGGTTCTGCATATGGGGTGTTGTACCTGGTAAGGCGAAAGAGGGGTATTAAATGAATCTCTCCTGAAGTTGGAGTCTCAGAGTGAGTGGATTTCCCTGGAGTTATGCTCCTATATTGGACCCAACTTGTGTTAATGGAGTTGGTTTCCTCTCCTCTGGAAGGGCAAGGCTGGTCTTCTTGCCTCTCTCTGCCCAAGGGCATCCATCACAGGAAGCTTGGAGATGGTGGGTGTGTTCTCTCTCCCCTCAGTACCTACCTTGGATTGATCACTGTCTTTGAACACTGGATCCTCAAAGATATCCTGGAGAAAACCCTTGTTTTTTCATTCCTTATTCTCTCCCAGAAGTGAGTGCAAAGTTGGGTATCTATCTGTCTTATCTATAACACTATGAAATGTCAGAGAATGTAGAGACACCTTAGTGTGCTGAGACAAGCACTCCCCTTTTATAGTTAGGGCTCATATGATTTGCTCCAAGTCACCCGAGGAACCTTGACCTCATGTCTGCTACATGAGGCACTGTTGCTCTGCTCTCTAACTTCACCCTTGTTTCTGCTGTAGACACATTTCCTGCCAGTTTACCTGGCCTTTCTGATTGAGTGACAGGTTCTTTCATGTTTTGCCTAGTAGTGGTGGAATGTTGAGGGGCCAGGGTGGGGCCACCTTGGAGGGCACAGAAAACACGTCTTGCTTGTATCTCTCCAGTGCCCGCTTTTAAAGTTCCTTCAGCTGTATATCCTATGGGGTAAGGCCAGGTGTGAGGACCTTGCTTTGTGTACAGTTCCCATCATAGCACCTTGTGTATTTAGGCACTTAAATGCTGATCGACAAGGAGCCTGCCCTGTTAAACCCTCCAGAACCCCTGTAGTTTTCCTTCTCTGCGAGCATGTGATGCCTTTCACAAGCATTTCAAGAACACACGTTGGTTCCCCAAATCCTATAACCTTTTCTTGTGCTTTCAAGTGGCTGCAGACCCTCAAGAGAGCGCAGGCTCTGTGTTTGTCCCTCTTTTTCTGTTCCCACGTTCCAGGGTGTTCAATCTCAGTGTCATGTCAGCGCATTCAAAACGATAAGAAGCCTCAACTCTGACACTGGCGACAGCGTTGACATGTTCTTTCTCATAAACTGAACCTCAGCGAAAACACCTTCCTGGGGATGGGGGCCTGTGGAGCCCTGGCTGGACACGACCGGGTCCCACAGGCAAAGCGAGGCCTCTTCCCTTCTTTGGTCTCCATCTCTTCCCGAGGACAGTCTGTTCCTGGCCATCTCAGGCAGGTCAGTCGTTTCTGGGTTGTCCAGGTGCCTTGATTTTTCCCTCAGGCAATTTCTGTTCTCAATGACTGGGTGGGTCAGGACCTTGATGCTTGGAAAGGACATCTGGTTTCTCTCCCACCCCACCTCCTTCCTCTTTCCTCTTTCGGGCCGATACCACCTCTGACTCAGAGCTGTGGCTCTCAACTGAGGGAGATGCTGACCTCCTCTCCCGCCACCCTCTGGGACATTTGTCAGTTTCTGAAGACACCTTTGGTTGTTACAGCTGGGGAGGGGTGCGGGAATGTGACAGGCTTCTAATAGATAGAGGCCAGGAATACTGCTAAACATCCTACAATATGCAGGACAGGCCCCCACAACAAAGAATTATCTGGCCCAGCATGTCAACAGTGCCGAGGTTGAGAAACCCTAGATATAAAGGTGCTTTTTTGAAAATATTCCCACCAGTGGCATTATATAGCCTCCATGCCAGTATTACACTCTTCCCTATCAGAAGTTCATCTGCACATCTAACCTAAGTCCCTTATGCTGCAGTCAGTTGGTCTGAAGTGGAGGTGAAAATGTGTGCTCATCATCTTCTCCCAAGCTGATCTCAGTTAACTTTTACAATTTATTTTCTTATAGCCTCTTTCTATTTCTTAATCTCTCAAGGTGTTTTCCAAACTTTAAATGTGTTATGTCTCTTAGATTGTAGTGACCCAATCCAGAGGCAGCTTTCTGGCAGTTTGGCCACTGCCACATATGATGGAAGTGCTTATCCTTGGGTACAATTGGGGGCGGGGCCACATCATGACGGACCATGTAAATGACCAGCCGGAGGGCAAGAAAACAGTTGGTTACTTCTCCTGATTATAAAAGGGAGTCACATGGAAGGAAACTTTTCCACATCAGAGAGACCTGGATACAAATCTTTGCACTTACGAAAAATGACATTGGGCCTCAGTTTTCTCAGGCATAAAATGGGAATAAAATACTTCCTAGGGCTGTTGGACGTATAAGTGAATGGGATCCTTAGCACTTGTGAGTAAGCAGGGACTTGGTGTTTTAACTTACTGCGCCCGTGATTTCTGTTGGACAAGGAGAGGCCTCAGCCTTCTTAGGAAGCCTCATCTCTGGCTAGTTGTTTTCTGTTTTTCTGGGACCAGTGACAGAATAATGTTTTAGAGCTATTTCAAGAAGGACAGAACTGTTCTTTGTTCTTGTTTTTAATGATAACTAGAGATATCTTTTTATTGGATGGTCTCCTTGAACATTACTTTGACTTAGAGTCCTAAGTCTTTTGGGAACCAGCTCAGAAACCCAGGCTGGAAAAATCTCCTTGTTCATTGGCCGAGGGACTTGTGATTTGGGGTGGGGGTGGGGGAGGTTGGACAGAGGTGGTGTTTATTCTCAATGGGGGTTTTGGAAGGCTCTGGGGGGAAAAAGAGGTAAGACACGGACAGGATTTCCCCCCCAGCTACAAATTGCGTTCCTTTAGGAATGGGATGAAAATGACCATATTCCATACACTTGCCGATTGTTTGTGTCTAGTTCATCTTTTCTCTTGTTGTGGTAGGCCTGGCAATATAGACTATTGACTGCATTCATATTTTAAAGAATTTCTATTTGAAGTCAAGGTTTGAGGAGTGGGAGGCTGGCTCACCAGTGGACTTGTGAGGACCAGAGCTTGCTAACTCCTGGAATGCATGTTTGTAATTTCCTGACATAAGGACAAAATAAACATCCCAGGCTTGCCCAGGAGTATATCCCAGTGCTCCTCCTGTGCCACAGCGCGGGGTCTGCGAGCGTTCTCAGACAGATCTCGTTCTGTGGGGTAGTTTCCCCCCCGCACTGTTCTTTCAGGCACAGTCTTGCTGCCAGCCAAGGTTGGGCCCCTGCAACGTGGGCTTCGAATCCAAAATATTTAAAAAGAAAATCTTGGAAGGAATTTTCATCATTTATTTAATAAATGAAAGTGTGAGGTAGAAATTAACAGTCAACTGGGGAGTGTAGCTGGAAAATGTAAACCATGTGAGACGTGCCTTTAGAGCTTTAACTCCTTGCTAACATTTTTTTTTTCTCTAAGAACTCCCTGGAAAGCTCTGTCGGTTGAATTTAATGAGTTTGAAGTTGTGACTGTGAGTCTTACATGAAAAACATATAAATCAAAGACTGAAGTTGTTCTGGTTGCTGTTTCTCAGTCCTACATAGAAGAGGTTTGTTAAATAAGCCTTCGCCTGACTGAGTTAGTAGATGGTTCTGTTGGAGATTGTTGGGTGTCTGAGCCCCTGGCAGGTAGACATTTCTGTGGGTTTCATCATAGTAAACAGAGGAGAGGACCTCTACTTATTCATAAGCTGGTGCAGATATAAAAGGTGAATGTTGAATGATTAGGTGGTAGTGAAAAATGAGAAAGAAAGAACCAGCTGAACTGAGTAGTTTTTAATTCCTGTTTTAGTTAGCGGTGTCCTTTCAGTACATTTGATTTAGGCTTGAGAGTGAGGTGAGATGCTAGTTGGGTATGCATGTTTCTTGTAGATTTATAGTGTGCTGATTTCTTAGGTTAATGGCATTCATTTAATATTTCCATGGACTTTTTTTGGGTCTAGTTCAGTGGTTCTCAACCTGTGGGTTGCGACCCCTTTGGGGGTCGAACGACCCTTTCACAGGGGGTTGCCTAAGACCATTGGAAAACACACATATAATTACATATTGTTTTTGTGATTAATCACTATGCTTTAATTATGTTCAATTTGTAACAATGAAAATACATCCTGCATATCAGATATTTACATTACGATTCCTAACAGTAGCAACATTACAGTTATGAAGTAGCAACGAAAATAATTTTATGGTTGTGGGTCACCACAACATGAGGAACTGTATTAAAGGGTCGCGGCATTAGGAAGGTTGAGAACCACTGGTCTAGTTAGTCATAGCCTTTCCCACTTCTTAAATAATTAGGTGTATAGTTTTTGATACACAGATGAAAAAAAAATCATGGAAATGTTATTTTATAGTAACATTTCTCCAAAGAGAAATGAAGGTGAATAGAAAATACACATTTTTTGTTGTTGTTGGCCCTACTTGGTCATTTTGGGTCTGGCTGGAGAACGTGCGGAATTGTAATGCAGGTCAGATACTATCGTGAAACATAATATGACATCCAGATCCTCTTATAGCCAAACATTTCCAAGGCTCTGCTGACAGCTTAATTATTTCAAGCAGTATTTGATATGGCCGAATACCAGTTGTCCAAGGATTTGGACATGCTTTGGAGTCTGTCCAGTGGAAGCCCTGGCAGAAGATGTGAAAGTCTGCATCGATATAATGTTAAATCCAGGGTTGACGTTTCCCGTTTCAAAGGGACTCATCATGGAATGCCTTAAAGTGGCATTTCTCCACCAGTGACTTCGAAAAAGGTGCAGTTAACACAGTTCCCTCAGTTTTCAGGGAAGAAGTTCTCCCATGATGGGATCCAATCTGTGCTGTAGATACCACCACGTTTTCTCCTTCACACATCCTCCTGAAGTGGTTGGACCCATGTTAAGGACAGTGAATAAAAACACGGGAGAGGTGACCCATTTTAGTCTCCGAGGTGGCGGGGGTCTTCAGAGACTCCTGGCCTCCTTTTAAAGCTACAGACAAGCTTCAGTGGAGCCAGCCCCGTGTTTGCTGGACGGTGTAACCCCTGGAGCATCGGGGTATCAAGGGATGCGGGATTCTTCTTTTAAACATTTCCTGAAGCTAAAGCCCCAAAGTTCCCCTGCCACTCTGCTACTTTTCGCATTGCCTAAAATACGGTGCCATCGTGAAGAATCTGGAGGCCAGCTGGGAAAGTGGTGATTGCATGAGCATGTGACATTTTTTCTAGACAGGCACTGGGAAATTAGGAAGCCTTAGGACACCTTTAAAGCGCAGTATAGTATTCTCTCCATGTGTAACATGTGTCTGTATGTTATTTATATGTCTAAATTATCCAAACATTTAAATATAGTAAACTATTTTAATTAATGCAGTACTGTTCTTAAAACATTCAGAGAGTTGTCCCTTAACGTGTAAGTGTGTCATCTGTGGACTCTTGAGAGTGCTTAGCCACCTGGCGAAGGCTAAGGCTCTGGTGAAATTACAGTGCAGAGAATGTGCTGTCCCATCTGAGTCCATATGCTATTCATTCATGAAACAACAACAACAGTTCACACTCTCTGGTGCAAGTTCAGCTGGTTTCCTGTTGTGCTTTATGAGTTATCCTAGTAGCCTAGGTGAATAATCCCTGAATGAAGTTGATGTATTTCTTTTTACTCACTTGGTTTGGCAAATCATTGACATCTAGTGATTTTACAAAGAGCTTCGATGCTTTATGCATTTGGCATTGTTTTAGCTTTTATTTGCGCCAAAGCGGGGGTTATCCCTGTAAAATTATTATACAAAACTGAGAGGAAGGAGGATTCAAATGTTCAATTTTAGGCTTAAAGGCATTAATTTATGGTTCAGTAACAAGTTGGGATGCCGTGTTGCAACTAGTATAATTATAAACACATTTTAGAAGCATGAAAAATGTTTACAGTCTGTCACAATGCAAATAGCATAATATAGAACTGTAATTATTATGACTCTATATGTGAGTGTATATTAGCTGTATATGTGTCTGTGTATGAATAAGGATTAGAATATAATATGCTACCCTGAAAATAGTTGTATTTGGATAATGAGATTTTTTTTCAATTTTCTTTTTTTAATCATCACCAAAGGACATTTTTTTTTTACTGATATGAGTGAAAGAGAGAGAGAGAGAGAGAGAGAGAGAGAGAGAGAAGAGAGAAACATTGATCAGTTGCCTCCCTTAGGCACCCTGACCTGGGATTGAACCCACAACCCTTTGGTGTGTGGGATGACACTCCAACCAACTGAGCTACCCAGTCAAGGCTGAGTAATGGGATTTTTAAAAACATATTTAAAACACTCTTTTCCCATTATGTTTAGTATAGTTTAACTTTAAAGAAGGGATGAAAAAAGTTTCATTTGACTGGTTATTTCTTTTAAGCTTCCAAAAGTAAAATAGTGGGATGGGGAAAGAAAACCTTCAAATACCAAATATTTATATTTGTTTTATAAAATGTTTCCTCATAGGAGCCAGTGCACATAAATATGCCTTTTTCCCCAGGACTATCTCTTCAGTAGGTGGAAACATCCCCGCTCTGCTTGCCTCTCCTCACTTGGAAGTAGGATATAGCAGGAAGGGGAGGTTCACCTCTCCTTCCCCTGCACCCTCACCCTTCCTTGTTCTTGATGTCAGAGGTTGATCGAACAATGCTTGGGGGCCCGAGACTTTGAAATTGTCATCTGGAGCAATGAGAATATATTCTAGTGGATGGGCGAGCTCTGGTGGCAGAGTTTTTGCAAAGACGATTCATTATAAAATACAGTGATGATTATAGTAAGTGATCATGTATTCCATTTTAGTGCCTGAATATTTTTCTCCCCAGATAATGTTCAGGAGGACAGGGCTTCAGGCCCTTTATATATGTGATCCTCCTCTTGGAACTCCTCACCTATGGAAGTTTGCATGGCAGCTCCTTCTCATCAGCCCGATGCCACCACCTCAGAGAGGTTTCCCTGACCATCATAGCTCAAGTGCTTCCCCCACCAATCACTATCATGCCTTAGTTATATTTTTGTCACAGCACTTATTACAAAATGAAATGATATTACTTATGATTGTTACCCCCCCCCCCAATTAAAATGTAAACTCTATGGAGGCAGGCGCTTTTTGCTCTCTGCCTCTTTTCCAGCACCTTAAGTAGTGCCTGGCACATTCTAGAAGCTCAGTAAAATCTGCTAAATGAATAAACAAGTACATATTCCCTGTCATCACATGTTTGTATGAGCTGTAAATTGACGTTCTGTCCAACTTCAAGATGCTGTTGTTCTCTGTGTGTTGGAGACGTTGTTACAGTTATCATACATAGCTAGTAGATCCTGTGCTTCAAGCACTTCTCCCACCCCATCTCCATCAATGGTGGGGGCATTGTGATACCTGTCTGTCCATTTTGTTCTCTTTACTGGGACGGGAAGGGCTGAAGTAACAAAGTGAAGCTAGTTGACACACGAGGATACTGAATCTAAAACTTGGGCTTTTCAGGATTTTGGTTCGTATACTGTACCCAGAGCCTAGACCTGAGGGCCTGGCCATGATCACCAACAGGTTTTTATTAACATTACTAGAGGCCTGGTGCACAAAATGTGTGTACTGGGGGTGGGGGCTTCAGCCCGGCCTGCGCCCTCTCATAGTCTGGGACCCCTTGCTCCTTACCGCTTTGCTCACTGCTCCTTAGCGCTGCTGTGGAGGTGGGACAGGCTCCTGCCACCATCGCTGTGCTCGCTAGCCATGAGCCCGGCTGAGCAGCACTCCCCCTTTGGGAGCACACTGACCACCAGGGAGCAGCTCCTGCATTGAGTGTCTGCCCCCTGGTGGTCAGTGTGCATCATAGCGACCGGTCATTCTGGTTGTTCTGCCGTAATGGTTGCTTAGGCTTTTATTATATAGATGTGCAGGAGGGGTCATCTGGCCAGTGGACATGGCAAATCAAGGATGTAGGTAACTGCTTTCTAAGAGCTTAGAGTTCAAGGTAGATGTATTAGTTGACCCAAAACTTGACAGCAAAGACGTAAAAGTAAATACTATCATTTATTTGTGTAGTAAATGAAACAGAAAAGAAATGAACAAGTTTATCTGTTAACAGATCAATTTAACAAGTACTTATCAATCAAGTCAGCCTAGCTATAAAAAAAGGTAAGAAATGATTGGCTATTAGTCCTAGTGAAACTTATGCCATCTACTTCCCATTAGAGATATGGTCACAGATATCAGGATCTCATGCTGTAAGAAAGTAGTTTTCATTAAAAAAACAACAACAACATTTGTAATGGCTCTTTTCCTGGAAATGTTATACCAGGTAATTTGTCTATGTTGAATTTAAACATAGTATTGCTATGATCAAGTTTAGTTATTTGGTGTGAGTGTGACTGAGGGCCCAATATATGTTAAAAGCATATACAATGATATGGCCGTTCTACTTTGTTTACTGTGTACCCTTACTTACCCATGATAGTTGAGGAATCATGTTTTCTGGATTAATAAAATAAATTCCTAGATAACTGAAGCCCAACTAAATTATAGTTGCAGGAAATAATTCTGATGTTTCATTGCACTTTATTCATTGAGGCAGGTCCTCATCTTCTATTTGTAGCGAATTTCTGAAAGTGTACCTAAAAATGGGGCAGTAAACTTACATGTTAAGGGGACGAGTGTTGAATCTTCCTTTTTGAAGGGCTAATGCACATAAAGTTCCCAAGTGCGGTTCCCTTGAGAGGCATTTGCTCCTCCTGGACTCCTGCAAGCCAGGGAGTGCTACCCCCAGGCTGGTGTCTCTCCTCCCCGACTCCTCGGGCTTCTGCTTCCCCTCCCCTGGCAGCCACAGGGGACTAGGAGTTGAGTCAAGAATTTTCTAAACTTTCTGCTGGGTTAGGAGGTGGGTGCCTGGAGACTTCTGGGTGATTTGTATCAGCTATATCCCCTGGGCTCTAGCAATTCAAAGGTCCCCTGGAAGCTTGTACACACATGGAATCCCAGACCCCACTGCACCTACTAAATCAGCATCGACCTTTTCATAGGCTATGCAAGTGACCCTGGATGCTCTCTGCACATCTTCCAGTTCTTACATAGTCCTAGCACTTTGGCACCCAGGACGAAGACGACGGGAGGGAGAGTTCTCCTGAGATCCTGCCGGGCTCCCACTGGTGGTAACGTGGGTCTTGCCAGTGGCTTCCATTAGGAGGACCCACAGGGTGGGGCTGGAGGAGGCAGGAGCTGAAAGCATGCTGCTGCTTCCGTCAGGGCCTGGTGGATTGTCGGGCCCTTCATGGGGGTGTTTCTTCATCTTCCTTCTTACTCAGCCATGTTCTCAGGGCCCGCTGGGATCGCCAAGACACTGCTTTCCACTGCTTTGGACATTTGTGTTCCTGTAACAGCACTCCATGTCCCTCATGCCTCTCCTTGTCTGCTGTCATTTCAGACTGTGGCATCACCCCTCCCTGCTTCCGGGTGAGAGTTCGTCCAAAGAGAGGCGGGGAGAAGAACTCTATGCTGTGGGGGTTGCCCTTACTTCCTGTTGTATGGTTGTAACTTGGGGGAGAGCCTCAGGTTCTTGCCTTTACTTCTTGTTCTATGGCTGTAACTGGGGGTAGAACCTCAGGTTGCCAGGGGAGACCAGATAAGTAGGAATTTGATTATGAGTAAAATCAAATCAGATGGAGATCAAATCAGGTTGGTGGCATTAACATGAATGGATTTCACCCCCCATCTATCCTTGAACTAGGAGAAATTGTTTAGTTGCTACTGCTTCATGGATGTGGTAGTCAAAGACTTGATTCCCGGAGAAGTGGATCTGAAACAATGAATCATTTCCCTCCCTAATTTTCTGTACATCGAATCAGGTAGGCTAGTAGTTAGTTGTCAGCACTGGCTATGAATAAGCAGGGTGCAAGGAGATGGAGTTCATTAGAGGCTGGCAGGAACTGAGGCTCCATGGGAGCCGTGGTGATGGGGGATGGAGAGGGGGTAGAAAGGCTTTTAAAAAAAAAAACTTGTAGTAGATCTAGTTCTAGTGTCCATCTTGGTATCTAGGATAATCATACTGTTTATAATATTAATATTAATAGTCAAAACATAGTTAAACACTTAAGTGCCAGGCACGTCCATTTGTATTATGGTTGCATGCATTATCTCATTTAGTATCAACAGCCATCCTGTGAGGTAGGTGGCTATTGTTCCCTTTTTATAATGGATGACACCGAGGCACAAACACACAAGCAGCTTGCCTGAGGTCACAGGGCAGGTGGGGCTGTCTGGCCACAGACTCCCACTCATAGCGGCTACATGACCAGGAGGAAGTACAGTGGGGCTGGGCTGGGCTTGGAAGTACAAAGTGAACATTTGGGGAGTGTTAGACATTAGAAAGGGTCATATTAGGAATTATGTTTGAAAACAGGATAAAATGAGAATTGAAAAAAAAAATAAAGATGCCTGGCTGCTGTTAGATGGAACTTGGACTAGGCCCCGGCCTCTGGGACTGATGTACACTGTGTGCCCCTGGGCTCCTGATTAAGTGCCTGTCTTAAGCCTTAGATAGACCTTTCTAGATTGGCTGCTTATTGGGCTGGTACAAAGCACATTTCTTCTTTGCCTGTTAAACTCTAATAGGGGTGCTAGAGGAATTCTGGGAAGCTGGAGGGGGAGAAGGGACATGCTTCATCCTGTTTGCTTACCGTTCCCGTCAGCTTCCTTCCAGAAAGGGCCTTTCACTGCAGCAGCAGGGCTTTTGGTCTCCATCTTTCCATATCCTGGAACCAGCCTCCTGGTGCTTCTCGCAGATGCCATCACCAGCCAGCCCTAGATAATTGGTCCCAGCCTCATGCAGACTCTCACTGACGGTCCTTCCTCAGAGATCCTGAGGAGTCAGCACCTGCCTCTCAGCAGTCTGGGTCCCAGCTCTGTGGGTCTCCTCTAAACTATTAGTTTCTGATGACCCCATAACCCCTTTGGATTCCCCAGCCCTAGGCGTGGGTGCTGCTTCCTAAAGTTACTCTGGTCTGTGTCTGTCAGTCTTTTCAGGTCTCTAACACCTGTTGAACCAATTCTTTATATATATTCAATGCTATCTGTTTCCCAACTGTCCCCTGATACATGTTCTGAAGACCTGGTGTCCTGGCAGGGGAGCGCGGGGAGAGAAGCCAATATCTTGGGTTCATGGTTCTCAAGAGCATAGGGGAATCGCTGGAGAAACTTATTAAAATGCAGATTCCAGGCCTCCAGTTGCAATAATTCTGATTGAATAGATTGGGCATGGGCTCAAGAATCAGCTTTATAAACAGATATCTTAGGTGTTTCTAATGTAGTTACCCGGTCTCAGAGGCTTTGAGAAAATCTGTTTTAATTCAGGGCCTTCTCATGGGGCTATTTCTTTGAGTGTGAGGTTGTCCTGGGGCTTAGAAACAAACTTCACTAATTTTCTTTTTTTTATAGAATAGGGGCTTTGGGAATGTTAATCTGTGACCAAAGGTCACCAAGGTCATACGTTGCCCATGGAGCTGCACATCTAACTCTCGTTCAGCCCAACAAGCTCTGATGCAATTTGCTGGAGAGAGGAGCTTCCCTCCCAGTTGTGCCGTCTACCCTTCAGGCCTTGCACGCCCAGGTTGCTGTCGTTCAGAGGGATACCTTTTTCTTCTTCGTACAAAGGCAACATGCGTGTCGCTGAGAAGGGGTGAATGCAACTGATGGCAAAGTAGATACTGGCTCTTCCTTTTCCATCTAGAGCCCTTCCCCTTTCCAGGTGACTGGAGCAGCCATCATACCATATTAGAACCAGGACATTTGTGTCTTTTGGCCTTTGCCAGTGGGTGTATCTGTTTATCTGTGTGAATAGCAATGGACATTCCTTTGTGGAATGTTGGCTTCTATTTGGTCGATTTAATCAGTAAAACGAGTGGGTTTTGCTGAGAGTTGTTGCTGCCCCCTCAGAACAGAACAGGAAGTTTTTTCAGTCCTGCCAGATCATGGGGCTTTGAGTTTGCAGGGTGCAAGGACTTCAAAGTGACCTCTAAGTGAGTATAAAAGTCCAGTTTGCTCTGTGGGAATGTGTTCCTCCTGCAGTGTAGGGCCTTGATACGGTGTTTCCTGAGGTGGATTTTGAGGGCTGTCATCAGCTCCTATCTGTCACCGCTTCACGCTGTTAGGTATTCTATATCACCTCTTTATACCCCAGTAGAATCACGGAAGGTCCTGCTTTATTTTAGCCCGCCTCATTTTGTGTGACTCCCACAGGCTGAGCAGTGGCCAGGGGCCTCAGTGAAAGGGCTGGTTCTAGGAGTAACGAGGTGGAGGGAGACTTCATGAGCATGTGAGTGCTACCATGAGGCAGTAGCGAATCTCTGGGAGCAGAGAGGACGTGATTAACTCTGCTTGGTGTTGTTAACGAAGTTAGCATCTCAAGTGAATCATAGCCAATCCCTGGGACTAGGCTGTCAACAACTGGGTGCCCCCCCCTCGATCAAAATAGGATAGTCTTTTTCTTGAAAAATAAATGCCATCACTGATGGCGATTCTGTTTACTCCACGTTCCAGGTTGGTCAGCATCCACATTAGGACTAGAATCCTACAATATACTTTCACCTTTAAGGGGGTCTGCCTCTGAGTGCTCTTCAGACTAATTGTTGTTGTTTTTTTAACTGGCAAATAAATATATTCACAGAGTGATTTTTTTAGCTAGTCTGTATCATTAAGAAAACAAAAAGTGTCTAGGAGTAAATCCCAATATTAATCATGTTTAATTAGATGGAAATTAGAGTTTGCTATGTAACAGCTCCTTATCACCTACAGACCATCCCCTCTTAACCTGGTGCTTGAAATTTCACCGTACCTCCTAATAACGTCTCTAATGATTTTCTTTATGTTAGATAATCCAATTCACCCCCTTACTATACTATATACTAAGTATAGTATAGATTTTTTTCAATGTTTTTTTTTAATTTAATTTTTTGGCTTAGATGTAGCTTGAGGTTCAAGGTGAGTTTATTGGCATTTCATTCATTCCAATTTGATTCCACACACGTTTCCTTCTATCTCTCTTATGATCAGAACCCCAGGCAACTTTTTGTTTTTCTGTGCTATCGGATGGTTCTTGCTGAGTTATGTAAGTGCTGCTTTTCTTTGGTGTAAGGTCTGTGATCTCTAAAGATATTAACAAACCATGCTTTCCCAAGAGAGGGGGTTTATCCAGGTGAGTGGTGAAATGCAAGTACATTCACTGAGTGGCCATTTCTCCACCTCACCCTGGTGTGTGTGTATGTATGTATGTATGTATGTATTTATTTATTTATTTTGGTAAGCTCTCAGTATGCTCCAACAACCTCAGAAGCAAGCTCTACTAACTGCTTCTTTTGACGGAGGCAGAGGGACATAACTCAGCCAGCTTGGCTGTAACACAGACCAGGTCACTTGGGAGGATCAGCTGTTTGCAGCTGCCTTGAGAATGGTGGCTTTCCTGTGCTCAGCGCACTGTGTACACGAGGTCTGTGTACCATTTTTCCAGACAGGCCAGCCGTAGTGTCTGTTGTGTAAAGGAATCGTGTGACAAATGGCACATAACCCCCGTCTCACTGTTTCTGTTCTTTGTGTTTGACGTGAGAGTTTACTGTGCACGTGTTCCTTCCACACAGCACACATCACATGGCAGATGAGTAGCTCTGGTACTTTTCTCTTTGTGTGAAATAGCAGGATGAGGTGGGCGGCAACATGTAGTGAATCCGTTTGGACCCGTGGATCCGAGTCCACTTCTGTATTATGTTGAACCATAGGAAATGTGGTCATTTTTGTCTAAAAGAATGGCAACTCCATATGTGTCATCTAACAAATAATTTACAAATTGGACCATCCAGGAAGGAAGGGTACACCTCTGAAGCCAAATAGCAGTAACGCGGAGAGGCAAATCACGGTCTACAGCAAGCTTTTATGTGACTCACAGTATTTTAATACTTAAAAAAATGAATTGCCAACATTATCACATTGGGAGGTCTCACACAAAATTCTGGATTTTCAGCTTTCATGCAAAAATCAGACTCTTGCCATGCTAGGTCAGCCATCTCCCATGGCGACAATGGGCAGACGCGGAGCGGCAGCTGCACCCCTGCAGAGCTCACGTGTGTCCATTCACACGCGGGCCAGCTTCTGGCCCTCAGGTGACCTCATTGGCCACAGGGGCTTTGAGGTTGGACACATGATATAAATAGAGCACATAGAGTGAGTTGGGTAAAGAGAGCTGGAAGAAATCATCAGCTGGACCAAAGCCATTGGTTTTGTTTACGACACGCCACCAGCCCACACCTCCAAAGAGAAAGCCTGAGACAGCCCTGCGAAAGTTAATATTCACTGAGAAAGGACAGGTAAGCATATCATTAAGGAGTCCGTTCACGTGCTCAGGAGATGGGCAAGTGCTTATTAAACTTCTGGGCTGGAGCTCCTCATTTAAGTGGGGTGTGATGACAGAATTTCTCTCACTGGTCACCATTCATGTCAGAGGCTAATGCAATATACCTTTCTATTTGGTTTATTTTTAAAATCCTGACTTTTATGGGTTACTGGGCAGCTGACCACTTTATGACTTGATGTTAACATAAGGAAATGTTTGTAAATTAATCTACATTTAAAAAATTACCAGATGTTTACTGCAACATTGTTCTTATTGGGGGAGGTGGGGAGGGGTGAGAAACTTGATGGTCACCATTCATGTCAGAGGCTAATGCAATATACCTTTCTATTTGGTTTATTTTTAAAATCCTGACTTTTATGGGTTACTGGGCAGCTGACCACTTTGACTTGACGTTAACATAAAGAAATGTTTGTAAATTAATCTACATTTAAAAAATTGCCAGATGTTTACTGCAACATTGTTCTTATTAGGGGAGGTGGGGAGGGGTGAGAAACTTGAAATAAAGAGAGTACTCACCAACAGAAGAAGGGCTGAATAAATTGAGGTTCATCAGCATCATGAAATATTATGTAGCATTAAAACGACAAATTGGCAGGACACAAGTTGACCTGGAGGAATGTCCCTGAGGGGTAATACTAGCTAAGATTTAATTAGTGCTTCCTATATGCTAGGCCCAGTTCCAAGGGCTTACAGTGTATTCATTCATTTGATCATCACAGCCACCCTGTGAGCTCAGTGCTGTTATCGCCATCTTATAAATGAAGAAACTGAGGCATGGAGAAGTGACGAACGTCACCCGAAGATAAGCAGCTAGTTCATATGTGGCAGGGCTAGGATATGAACTCACGTGCTCTGAATGGACAAAGATTTTTAAAAACCGTTTTTTTAGATTAGTAAAGTACATTATCAGCGAGAAGTTTAACCGTGGAATATTAATTCATAGCTGTTCCTGAATTTTCTGGGTTATTCTCTTATATTTTAGACTCTTAGACTCTTCATGCTGTAGGGGACCTTAGAAATCATTTTGGTTTCTGATATTCCAGTTTAGCCCTCCTCCCCCTTTTAAACCAACTGAGTATTTTTGGTAAGCAGAAGGAAACAGTCATAGCTACTTTTCCAAACTCTCTCTTTTCCCTTGGGCGCCATATATACTCAGATAGAGTCTACCTCTTTCATGTTACCGATGCAGAAATGAGTCCCAGAGAGAGAGAACCGAACATTTATTGAGTTGCTGTGAAGCACGTTATGTTACTAGGCCTTACAAGTATATTTTATTAGGCCCATCGAGGAAGCTGAGGTTTGGAGAGAAATTAGGCCTAACATTACGCAGGGAATAAGGACCAAGGATGGATAGAATCTCTGTCTCACCTGCTTTTCAAGGGTCTTGCTAATCTCAGACTTGGTCACTATAGTGGCCTGTTACCAGAGACCCTTCAGTTGAATCTTGCCTCTTATTGCTGTAAACTTAACTAGGAGTCTTTTGAGAAGTTCTAATTTGTATGGCATTATTTAGCACGGGCGACAGTGGGACAGTGACTTAAAATAGATGTTGAAAGGCTTTTGGATTAGTCAGTTCGTGTTGCCATAACAAAATACCAAAGAATGGGTGCCTGTGCCTTAAACAACAGCTTATGTCTCACTGCTCTGGAGGCTGGGAAGTCTGACCAGGGTGCTGGCCGATTGGGTTTCTGGTGAGAGGTCTCTTCCCTTCCCTTCCTCATTCATCAAGTGAAGGTTGGACTTGATGATCTTTAAGGCTCCCTGCACCTCTGATATTGTTCTTGTTCTCTCTTTAGTTGAAGGAAATCTTTGGACTCAAAGCAGGGGTCTCCCAAATTGTCCAGTGAATGGTTAAACAGTCATCTCAGGTCATGATGTTTCATATTTATTCTCTATGGAGAGGAGAAGCTGCCAGATGTTCTTTAGCCAGCTGTCGTTGTAAAGCAATAACAATTCTCTGGTTGTAAAGCTCTTAATGAAAGCGTCCTCCCACCACTCCCTCCTGCTTTGTAGATTTTGTATTTGTATCCATAGTCTTGCATGCGTCTGTGGAAGTCCGGAGGCTTTTATAGCCAAGGACTTGGCTAGGAGAGGTAGCCCCACATTACATGCACCTGTTTTATCCTTTCTGGGAATTTGGTTTCCTTTCCCCTGTTCTTCAGTTCCCCTGATTTGAGGATGTTTGGAATGTGGATTAAGGTGGGAGGGGTGGGATTGGAGGGAGATTTACAACAGGTAGGGCTGAGACTGACTTCCCATCAGCAGCTGGTTAAAGATGTTTGTTGACTTCTCTGCTGGGTACCAGACCCAGTGCTAACTAGCTCCCTGCCCCTTTCTCGGTGCCGCTCCTTCAGCCACAGTCTGCTGTTCGGAGACCTTGACTGGAAAAAATGCACTGTTATCAGCAGGCTCTTTGTAGTGTTTGGCGCTGGTATCTGGAGCATTCTGGATTGAGCCCAGCACGCTGTGATCTGCAGGGCCAGTGAGGCCAATCCAGCGGGCCTGGGAGTAGCCACTGATGGAGCAGGCAGTGAGGTTAGGGACAGGGAGGTTCTTCTCAACTCCCTCTGACATCAGCACTCGCTCCTGGAACCGAACTCTAGAGAGAGTGAGATCCACCTTCCCTCTCGGTCGTTTCTCTTTTCTTCAACATCTAGGACAGAAGAAGATATTTCCTTAGCAAGGCCACCGGGAGGGAGGAAGGGAGCGTATGCTGTGGTTTGTGTGAAGTAGGAAACAGTCTGGGGTCTGGCAGACCTGACTCAGGTTCCAACTCAGGTACTTACCGGCCGCATGGGTCAGTTTCTCACATATAAAACGAGGCTAATAAAAAGCAGAGGCTCGTAAGGAGAATTGTCTGAGTGAAGTGCCTGCTGTGCAGTGCAAGTCAGCATGACCTCCAGCGAACACAGGTTGGACTTCCTGCAGCGGGGATCTTGACATTGGAGACCTCGCTTTGGAGCATTAGGGTGATCTGCTCGAGTGGGTGGGTCAGTTAGGGACCAGAGCTGACGATGAGGCCGCAGGGCAGGAGAAAGGGCAGAACTTTAGCTCTACAGACCCCCATTCGTGCACTTCCTTGAGGGGTACAGCCTGGATCTGCACTAGAAATGCCCTGTCTTCCTGTCACATACGTAAGACAACCTAATTCCGACCTCTTCCTTACGGCCAAAAGACACTCCTTCTCCCTTTTGAAGATAGTTGATGACTCATGGGAGAGGTTGTGCCTGTAAAAAACAGAACTGTAAGGAGGATGGTACACAGTCACTCCTGGGCCCCTTGTGCACAGTCCTGAGCACAGGCTGTGCTTCTCATCGCCAGTCTTCAAGTGGCAGAGGATCTATGCCAGTGGTCGGCAAACTGTGGCTCGGCAAACCGTGGCTCGCGAGCCACATGTGGCTCTTTGGCCCCTTGAGTGTGGCTCTTCCACAAAATACTGACTTCTGCGCATGGGCCACGAAGTTTCAATAGCACTGTACGTGCATGCCCACACGTGGTATTTTGTGGAAGAGCCACACTCAAGGGGCCAAAGAGCCGCATGTGGCTCGCGAGCCGCGGTTTGCCGACCACGGATCTATGCGACTGGGAGGAGATCTTTGGGATTCTTTGCAGAGTGGAGATGCCTTAACCTAGAGGTCTCTTTTGCCCCCGTGGAATATAAATCCAATGAGGAGCTCTTTGTGCTCTGCCACAAATCATTACATGTCTACATTCTGCTCTTTTAAAACATGAATAACGACATGACTCGGTCTCCTAGGAGTTTGAGTGCATTAGGTAGCGATCGGGAAACCTTAGGAATCGGAAATTCAATTCACGTGAATGCCGACAGCTTTTGTAATTACACATTCGCATCGTTTTCCTTGGCATCCTTGGAAGTCGCGCTTTCCACTCAGGTGGATGTCTGTTTTTCTAATTGTAGAGCAAGCGCAGAAGAAATAGGCTCCAAGGGTGCTCAGAGCAGACAAGTGCGTTGTCACAGCACCGCATGGAAACCCTGAAGTGAAGTAGCTCAGGCTGAAGTGGTTTGGTTTGGGCTGAAGTGGAAGAAGAGCCTGAGCTTTTTAAAAGGCACTGATGTTAGAAAATACCAGGCCCTGCGGATGGGGATGGCGGCCGTGCAGGGTTGCACTTGATGCTCATGTCCCTTTGCTGTGGGCGGCAGTAAACGCACTGTATGGAAGTGAGCTCTTTTGATGGGGGTCACCTTCCGGGTTGGGAGCCTTAGCCCTGTCTTTGTAAACTGTGGAAAACTCCCGTGTTTCCTTTTTCCCTCCTCCAGATAATTATTTTCCTACTTAAGAAATTCTTTAAAAAGATGTCAAATAGTAATGCTTTGAATACTTTGAATAGAAGACCTTTAAAGAAAATAGATATTGGTGAAGGGGGGGTGTCGTGAATAGTTACCAGAAAGTCTGCCATTTGATAGCTTATGTTGTTTCTATTTCCTTTCAGGCAGCGGAGCTACTGCTGTGGTTCAGGCTGCCCTATGCAAACCCAGGCAAGAACGTGTGGCAATAAAGCGGATCAACTTGGAAAAATGCCAGACCAGCATGGACGAGCTATTAGTAAGTAAAAGTGAAGGGATATGGGTCTGTGAAATGGGTGGGAGAAGCAGGAGAGGAGAGAGCTAAGGCAGCGTGGTGGGATTTGAGACGTGCATTTCTCAGAATGCAGCCCACACACTTTTCCCTCCCCTGATTAATGACACTGTACCTTCTGATTGTGTTGCAGAGTACAACGTGCTGTGCTTGGACAAACAGTATTTTGCTCGGCCCTCATAATTCCTGGGTGGGGATGGTCTCAGTGTTGACACCAGTTTATAAAACCAGGGAACAGACCCAGTTACATGATCTAAGGCCATGTGATACTGACTGCAGGGTGAGGTGGGGAGCTTCTGGCCCTCGGTCTAGAATCGTGACACAAATAGGAATTACTCCCCAAACAATGCGTTGGTCATTTTGGCTTTCCTGGATTACGAAATCGCCCACAGATCCCACCCAGTTACTCAGAATACTGCAGGGTAGCTTGTGTTTGGCCAATCAGAGGAGTTTGTTGTTTTAGTGCACAGCAACTTGTACTTCTTATTGTAAATGAAGTACACCACATAAATAATTGGAGCTTGTCAGCGTGGCTGTAATGCTGGTAGCATTGGTTGGTTGAAGGAACATTTGCTTTTGGCTTAACTGACTCATTATTAAATGAACAGCTTGGCAAATGGTTTATTAGTTGCCCGGCAAACTGTGAAGGGTTTGCGAGTTTAATCTCATAAATATAGTTGTCGTTCTGCCTGCCAATTTTCTTCTTTGCCTTTTGGCCATTTATTTGAGAATAATAGAAGACCACAGTGGAAGAGTTAACTGATTGGTTATCCCAACACTAATCCCAGTGCAAATATTAGTCCAACAGCCCCATAGAAGCTACAAACTATAATGACGGCTGGCTCCAAATGAAGAAGGCTTTTGTTATATTCTACATTAGGAATGGAATGCCATTAACAAGAGCTTTTTGTCTTTACTCAGAATATAGCTTTTATTTCAGGCTTAATTACAGCACACTATAGTATAAATTAAGTACAAGGATAGGCTGTACTTTTCCAGATCTGTTTGGCCTTACATTTTAAATTAAGCTACACAAGGCATAGATTTCACTGGGATTGAAGAATCAGATTGCCAGCAAAAACTCAGATTAAAGCAAGGGCTTCCATAATTTAATGTTAATTTAAAAAATGTTGCATACATTAAAGGCTTTCACCCTCTGGGTGCTTTCCTCTCACTGAAACTGTTACTGTGTACTTGTGTGGCTTGCTGTTACCGTGACCAATAAAATGGTGCCTTTATCATCTGACTGGTTTTCAAGGTCACTTTCCCTGAGTGGAAAAAGTGTTGAATGAACTGTGGGGAGAGTCAGGTCCTGCTTCTGCCACTAACTTGTTTTTTGACTGTAGTCAAGTTACCTGACAACTTTGCCCTATTTTAAAAGAGAGTTGAATGGGAAGGTCTCTAAGATGGCTTTAGGAGCCTCGAATTCTACAGCTATCCTAAGTATACATTTGTTTTTTTTTTAAAATTTGGAGTATACCTTTAAACTTATGCACTGTTGGGAAATATCACTGAAGAATTTGCCCATGTATTTGGTTGTGGTGCTCTGTTGTAGGTCTCACAGCCATCCTTTTGCCACCAGCAGAATACTGTACAGAATATGGATAAGCTTTATGTTCACAGTGTCTGAGTTCTGAGACCCGCCTTCTGGGCCAGTGCCGTGGTCCCTGGCCTCCACCAAGCTCTCATTGTTGCCCAAAGCATCCGTGTTTCCCTCTGCTGGCTTTTTATTAGCTATCGGCTCTAAGGGATGGTAGCTGTGTTAGGGTCCAAGTGGAGGTCACAGGAGACAGTCATTCCAGGAAGCCTATCAGTGTTGTTTGGAGGTACCTGTGATATAGGCAGAGCTGTCAGTATAAGGATTCCTGCTTTTATGTCTTTATGCTTAACGCCATTAATCTGAGGTCATAGGATTTGTGGATTTGCTTATTCCTGTTAATTTATCTCCCCCCCCCTCTTAATTCCCATATTGTGTTAATATATATGCACTAGAGGCCCGGTGCACAAAATTCGTGCACTTGGTGGGATCCCTCAGCCTGGCCTGCGCCCTCTCACAGTCTGGGATCCCTTGGGGGATGTCCTGGAGAGCGGGCCTAAGCTGTCAGTCGGATATCCTTATCGCTGCTGTGGAGGCAGGAGACACTCCTGTGTTGAGTGTCTGCCCCCTGGTGGTCAGTGTGCATCATAGCGACCAGTCGTTCTGCTGTTTGGTTGAATTGCATATTAGCCTTTTATTTATAGGATGATTATCTATTTTCATTTAAGAAGGTATTTTGTTTTATTGCTTTGATCTTTCTTTTATCTTGAGCCTTTGACCTTGATATTTCTAGAGATGGGGTGGGGATGATGATGATGGTTCTTTAGGATATCTTACTGCCAGGTCCTTTGCAAACAAAAACAAATGGAATATATAGTATAGGTTGTCTAACGGTGCCAGGCTTTTGTGGTCTAGCTATTGGCACATGAGATTGTGTGGTGCAATGTTGCTGTAATCCTTTCTATTTCCAGTGCTGCTGGTACCCGCACTTTTATTATCTCTGTGGGTTCACATTTTGGCAGTGTTTGAACATCTGGTGTCCTTATCATCCTTTAATTCCGTGTGTGTGTGTGTGCACTATATGCAGGTCAGTGCTCTGCATCATTTCACTCTGTGCCATGTGTTAGCTGGAAGCCATTGTTCTTAAAAGAAACAATAGTCACTGGAACCCTTATCTTGTGTGAGTGTTATGTCATAGAAGTGGCAATTATCAACTCTCTGCTGGCGATTGGGACATCTGCCTCCCCTGCTGAAACTGTATCACCTCCCACCCCATACTCTCAACCTTTCCCTACCCCCCCTGAACCTCAGCTCCCAGAGTAAGGTGGGGTTTACACACAGAGGCCAGATACGAAGGCACAGCACAGTTTTGGACAGCTGGCCCTGAACTCTGCTTCTGTGTGGGGTGGAGGCTGTTAGGAGATTTTCCTGCCGTCATAGAATTAATTTGTTCCAGGTTTGGCTGAAGAAGGATTCAAGTGATAATTATAGTGCCAGCTTCTCTTAAAATGAAGGGAAGAATGTTAGATGAGGTCATTGGTGCTAAATAATTGGATATTTAAATAAAATTTGTACCATTGAAATGAGCACTGTAATATTCCTCACAGGCAGTTTGGTTCTAGGTCTAATACACATGTATTAATTTATTTGGTAAATAATTAACGAGTCTCTCCATTGTGTTTATAAAGGCCCATGAAAAGGATGAGTTTTGGGTGTTTATATGGGAGGACAAAAGTATATGCTCACTAGACATTCATTTCATTTTAACAGCAATTAAAACACTTTAGAATAAATCTTTTCCTTGGCAACACATGAATAGCACTTAGTTGATCTAAACTGATTATTTTTGAGATGCATTCTTTTACATGTCCATCTATGTGTTGGACTTTGGCCTTTAACTAGATCCTAATCTTTCTAAGTATGAAGATCTTGGTGGTTAATTTTCCAGGAGCTAAGGGAGTGTCACTGGCCTGTTCTATATGCCTAACTATCCCAACCTAGATGCTTCCATAATTTCTGAGATTTGTTAATCTCACTTTTGTTGTTATTCCCATATTTGCTAATCCTGCAGTAGTATAAATGACTATACTAATTTTAACATCCTTTGGGAGGTATTTGTAGTTTTAGAGCAGAATGTTTTAAATCTATAATTATTAAACCGCACTAGAGAGTAAGACCTGAACTAGGTGATGGGAAAACAAAATGGGTTCCTGTTTCTTGGGGAGCCTTTGACTAGTAATTGAGTGTTTTTATTTTTTTTTACTGGGTTGGTGAGATTTTTTTTTTTTTTTTTTTTTTTTTTTTTTTTTTTTTTTTTTTTTTTTTTAGCTATGGATCTCTTTCTGCACTTTTCCCTTCTATTTGCCTAGAAATGGTTTAGCAGAGCGATAGGTTCTCTCATTTATATTTCATTGAGGGCGTTCTTACTTCCCAGTAGGAATTTAAAATTTGCTAAAAGGGTCAGACCCACTGTCTATGTGAAGATGGCCTCGAGGTTTCTTGAAAAAAATTGGTTCTCTGGTTTGTGGTCAACCTCAAAGGTTAGGGATGCTGCTCCAGGGCACACTTGACTTCCCTTAAAATCCATTACTCGAGCGAGGGATTAATCTGCTCTTTCTAAAATCATCTGTCTTTTCAATTTTTATCACCAGGTGACAATGAATTCTATAAATGTGAATAGTCCCTTTATTTCTCCTAAAACCCACTCTTCCAACCTTCGGAGCACTCTCCTTTATTTTTCCCAGGGATTGATTAACATTTTGGGTCTCTATTGTGCTTGACTTTATTTCTGATTTTTAGACTTTATATCATTCTCATTCTTTCCTCTAGACTTGAGTTCTCATATTTTTAGTCTTTTTTTTTTTTTTTTGGTACCTAGTCATAGAAAACTGAGTAGCATTTTCTCATTCTTGCTCATACATCAATGCCACCAAAACTTAGTTTAATTTCTAGGGGCAGGTGAGCTGTATGTGTAGAAGTCAAGACTCTGGGGCCAGGCAAAGTGCTTGTTTCTTACAAAAATAAATGAAAAAAAAATCTAGTTTAGTGATTATAAACTAATATGTAATGATCTTTAAAATATTTTAGTTTGTGATGGGTGACAAATGTGAGCAAAGTCATTTAAAAAAGCTATACAAAACTGATGCATGCTGAAACTTATGGTAGAGGGAAAGAGCTCCTGAGTCAGGGGGCCTGTGATGTTCACTGGGATCAAGGACTTTGGACAAATGAGTTTCACCTCTGGTCCCAATGTCCTTGTTCATTCACTAAGGAATCCTACTTTATTTTCATCATCAAAGTTCTGTGACTATATATATTTTACAATTAATTATTTAATGAAATAACTTTAAAATTGCTTGGACAAAAACAGTAATTACTAGCAAATTATGCTTTATTTAAACTTAGGAGAGAGTCAAGCCACTCCAGTATTGCGGTGTAACAATGGAAGTCCACTCTCAATGCATAGGTTTGAGTGTAGAGTGTGCCATCTGTTTCCCCTGTGTACACAAGGACAGAGCTTCTTAGTGGAGCTAGAAAAATTATGGTATATTCCCTTCTCTTCCTGTAGCTTCTCTGTAAAGATATTTTATTCATCTCGATAGTATTTGTAGATAAATCAAGAACTTTATTTCCTCCGAACAAAGCCACTGCCCTCCTTGTGCTCTCTGCTGTAGTGCTATTTTATTATTTGTTGTTTCTCTTGATCTGCTGTTCCCTCCTTACTCGCCCTCTCCTTTCCGTTCTTCCTCTCCTCCTCCCTTTTCTCTCCTTCTTTTTAGTCCTCCTTCCTTCCTTCTATTTAGAGGAACGAATTAGCTATGATTTGAAGGTTATTTTGGAGAATAAAACTCTATATATTTACTTTGCCTAATGGTAATTTTTTTTTTTTTTGCTATTTTTACTACATCTTTTTTTTATTGTTGAAAGTATTACATATGTCCCTTTTTTCCCCCCATTGATCTCTCCCAGCCTGCCCCCACTACATCTTTATTCTTGTTTATTTATTTATTTTAATTAAATTTGAGAGGCTAGTTAATTCCCTAACCATTTAAAAATTAAATTATAATATCTGGGGACCTCTGAGCAGTTCCTCTAGTTAGGTTTTTCTTTTTATTCCTCTTAATTAAGATTTAAATTTTTTAAAAAAAATCTTGTGATGTTTTATCTAATCTCTATAATTATGTTGATATTTTTGCATATCTTGTTTATTGTAGAAAAATTTATACCAGTTTGAGAACAAAAGCTTAAAAAGCTGGAAGCTATAGTGTGTGTTTTCTTTAATGTATCAGTGAAAGTATTTTTCTATTCTTCCTGAACTAAAGAACTTTCTAATTAGTAAATTAATTATTTGCATTCCAGCTCAGTCCTCATCACATGTGGTAACAAATTACATTTGGCTCTGTCTTATAGAATATTTTATAGCAAGGATACAGAATTCAAATATAGGCCCCCTTCACTCTTATGGCACTGTTTTGAGCATTTCAGGTATTAATCATTGAATTTTGTGCTGTCATTTGTCCCTTGCTACTTAGCTTTTAATTATTTTCATGTGATTTGGTATTTGTATTTACCCAATTCTAGTCCAACTGAGAGCAGAATTAGAAATGGCAAATTTTTGGATATTTTGATGACATGCATTTTAAAGAAATTAGAGAACAAATACTATATATGGAAAACTAAGTTATTTTTACAGCTCTGAAGTTACATTATCTTGGGAACGTGTGTGGTTTGGCTAGAGAAAACAATTTTCATTTTTGGAACATCACATTTAAAAGTTATATCATAGTTGATTCAGGTAATTAAATATACTTATTAAATTTACTTTTAAGTGTTTTTATACCTTTGTTGGAAATGGCTTTCTAAAATGGTGAAGACATCTCTCTTTTTGTTTTTAAAGTAAGTGGAACCTGACATTGCAAGAACACATGTTTCTGGACTTACATGTGCTCAGTAACAAAGAGACCCAACATTTTCAGAATAGGAGAAAATGGGACAACCTCTCCAGATTGAATACAAGTTCAGTTACATCTCTCTCTCTCTCTCTCTCTCTCTCTCTCTCTCTCTTTTTAATACCCTACTTTTGCCATCTGTGTAGACTTCTGGAAAACCGTTGTTGCTTGGGTTCTTTCCTGTGTTACCTTTTTTCTTATTTTGGTTTGGTTATTTCCATGATCCATTAAGCTGCTGCTGAAAAAGACAGACTCTGAAAACCCAGGAGGAAGGCAAGAGAGTGGCCGGCGGGGTTTCTGCCACTTTTGCAGGAGAGTTGTTCACCGGCAGAATCCCAGACTGCAGACTGTACCCAGCATGGGACAGGGGCCACAACAAAGAAGGCACCTTTCTTTCTCCTCCCATTCTCATCTTTTGGTGATAAGACCCAACGCAGCAGCAGTGCCCACAGTTGGTCTGGCGGTTTCCAGCAGCATCAATTGGCTGACAAGAAAAGTTCTTCGTGATCCTGTTGTTAATGAAGTCTTGGACCTTACTTTTAACAGTACTCCCAATGATTGACAACTAACTGATCACACAGTAGTTGATGGCTGAGTCTGACTCGGATTCCGTGGCCAACTAAAGAGCTTTCAGAACCTCCCAGGCATCCTTCTGGCTGTTTGCTGAAGCACTGTTAGTTGTAGCCAGCTAAAAGAAAATGGCTCTTCCCCATGGAGTTTTCCTGTAGTATTTCAACATCTTTGTTTTATTCTTTGCTTTCTTTCCCCTCCTCGTTCCTTTTCAAGAAAATAACTACACTGGCAGCTTCTACATTTCCAAGCAAAATTCTTTAGTTTGTTTTCAGACAGTTTTTGCAGAGTGCCCAATTTTGTGACATCATGATCAAAACCCCAGGATGTACCAGTACATCCTATTCTGTCAGCAAATAGATATTTACCCATCATGATTTCTTGGGATTTTCCAGACCTCCAGCTCCCATGACACTTTACCTCTTTACAGCTGCTTTCTACAGCTTTCAAACTTCTGAGCACACCTATTGAGGCTATCATAGAATTTATGCTTCCCTTTTTCTAATTTCTTAAAATGTTTCCCTGTCTTCAAAATATCCAGACTTTCTCCATATCTAATCCCGCCTTCAACTGAACTGTACTTAGATAAACACAGATACCAAATCATCTATAATAATAAAAGCACAATATGCTAATTAGACTGGACAGCCGAATGACCTTACGGATGTCCTTCTGGATAACCTTCCGGACGAAGCCAGGGCTGCAGCCGTGGGATTGAGGCAGCTGCCGAAGCTGTGAGGGAGGGATCCAGGCAGCCGCTGCGGCTGTGAAAGCCTACTCTTGCACGGATTTTGTGCATCGGGCCTCTAGTATGAAAATAATTACGAAACTAAGTGGTAAGGGGCATTGGTTGATTCATTTGTAAGTGGTACAAGCCAGAATATTTGATTTACTCTTTCTTGAGTATTGCCCTGTTGTTTCTGTTATTCTAAAAGAGGCAAGAGTTTTCTGCATGGGTATTATGTAATTTCTCATAATTAAATAAATCTCATAGTGATATTTTTCATAATTGAAAATGACAGTCCAGAAAAATACACTGCTCTTAAATAAGAGCTTCGTCAATCTTTCTTCCATTGCTTGGCTGACATTTGAAATCATAGAAGTTTATTGGGGTTTTTTCTTTTTGAAAAAATTCAACTACTTAAAGCATTGTGTTATTTATGAATATTGATTAGGTTGCCCTTCATAATGATGCTGATGTTATAGAAGTACAAGCTGGAGAACAACTCTATGTAAAACATTTTTATTTAGCACGGTTACCTTCCTATTATTTAGTCAATTCTCTTAACACTTGGAGGGTATGGAATACATTTTAAAGATGTATTTGATTATCTCTTGTACTTGGAAATACATATTTTATTTAATAGTATTTGTAGATCATATCTATTTTTTCCTTTCTAGATTAAGTTGCAGAGTGAAAATGTGCCTAGAGGTACATGTTTCAGCAGTTCACTGAAAGACGAACGCATCTCAGTGCCTAGTTGGAGAGCAGGGTTCTCAACCTTGGCTGCACATGAGAATCACCCTGGAGCTTTTGAAAATTTTTATTCCTAGGCTGTACCCTAAACCAGTTTACATCAGCATCCCTGGGGCAAGGATCCAGGCATTAGTACTTTTTAAAGCTCCCTAGGCAATTTCAGTGTGCAGCCAAGGTGGAGAACCTTGTTTTAGAATGAAGTTAGATATAGCATCTCCTTAGATTTAACTGCACATTAATGTTGGAGCGTAGGTTTGATTTCTTAACTAAGGCTGAGTAGGATATTTTGCCATCAATATCAGATAGGGAAGAATTTACTTAGAATTTACATAAGTTGTGAAAATATGGTAATTTGGTTAAATATAGTTTAATATTTTGAATTCAGAATTCATTTAAACTCTTTTACTTTCCGTGTGAATATCATGATCTTAAGGGACAAAAGAATCTAGGCTTTAACTTTTGCTTAATTCTTATATCTTCAAACTCTCTTTTATTTCTCTTTGTTCTGAGCCCTTTGCACAAGTATATGTTTAGACTTATTATTCAACAAGGGTTTGAGGCAGTGTAGCAGGATATGTGAAGTATGACAGGTGGTATAATTAGCATAAACACAGGGTGAGGAGATAACTAGGAAAAACATGGGTGGGGACAATGAAGAGTTGGGAATAAAACTAAAAATTCATGGCCCAGTGACCTATGCACACAGTATAAGACACTCCTTGAACCAGCAGGGCACACAGAGCCCACTCTGTGACATTTCTGCAAGAAAAGGTGAGTGCCCCTGCCAGGATCGGTCTCTTGAGATTAGTGATCGATGCGGTTCAGAAGGAACCGAGACACTGAGAGATTGACCTTTAACATTTCTGTTATGTGCTAGACATTTTGCAAGTTTTGTAGACCTCAATTTGCTTGTAGCACAGCAATCCTACGTAGGTGGCATTAGTAAGCTCCTTTGACAGAATAGGAAACTGAGACTCAAAGATGCTGCCCAGGTTATCAAGATGGTCAGTGGCAGATCCAAGCTGCAAAGCCTGCTGCATCCTACACTATGGCCCTTACGTGGCTCCCGCTGGGCCACACCCTTGCTAATTAGAGTTCCTGCTTGTTCACCGTGCTCTTTATAGGAAAATTAGAGGCCTGATGCACGAAGATTCGTGCAAGAATGGGCCTTCCTTCCCCTGGCTGCCGGCACCGCCTTCGCTCCGGCCAGGAGTTGCCTTTCCGCCTTCCCACGCTGCCGAGAGGCCTGGAGTGGCTGGGGCGGTGGAGAACGCCTGCGTCGTCTCCATGGTGATGACGCCAGTGTCCCGCCCCGCCCCGGCTGCTCAGTGCCTGAGTATGCAAATTAAACCGCCATCTTTGTTGGGTTAATTTGCATACCCACTCCTGATTGGCTGGTGGGTGTTGCAAAGGTATGGTCAGTTTGCATCTTTCTCTTTTATTAGTGTAGATAATTTTGTTTTGGCAAGGGCAGGAGAAACAAATGCCATACAGAGGTATTTTAAAATCCCTTATGAATATTTTAAAAGGTCCCCTCCCACCCCCATTTTCCCAGTTTTTGTTTTTTTTGGCAGTTTTTTTTTCCCTCCAGGGTAGGGCACTCTGTTTTTTTGTGTCTCCCACCAAACCCAGTGCATCCCACCTGAGACGCCTGTGTCGTCCCTGGTTGGCCGACTTGGCTGGGCTGGCACAGCGGCAGTGTGGGGTCCCTCTTGGTCTCCTCCACCTGCATCGCTCTCAGCAGAGGGATGCTGCTGTGGCTGGCACTTCAGTCTTAGCAGATGGAAAGGCCTTTACTTGCTACCCCATTTTAGGTTGGTTTTCTCACTTTTGTGAAATTTGACTTGTGATGCGTTTCAGATAAAGCTGCATGAGCAAACCCAGCTCTTTAAGCCCTGGGGAAGATTCAGTGCTGTGCCATCGCTTGGGTTGGCACTTGGTGACATGTCCGAGTCTTGTTTCACTAGACTTCCAAGGGAGCCAACTGTGTCACATTCCTTGACTATAGTTTTGGCAATTGTGTTGCCTGGATTTGAGAGTCCTTTGAGTTCTTCCAACTTTGACCTCTTGTTTTTTTTCTCTCCCTTTGAATTTTTTTACTCTTTCCCATAGTTGTGACATTCAAACCACTTTAATGCTATAGTCTCCCTTCCAGCTTTGCTTCCTACTCCCTTTTTCCTTAAAAAAATATTTTTATTGATTTTAGAGAGAAAGGGAGAGGGAGAGAGAAATATAAACATCAGTGATGAGAGAGAATCATCAATCGGCTGCCTCCTGTATGACCCACATTGGGGATTGAGCCCACAACCCAGGCATGCGCCCTGACCAGGAATTGAACCGTGACCTCCTGGTTCATAGGTCGATGCTCAACCACTGAGCCACGCCAGCCATGCCCCTTTTGCAGGTGAGACTAGCTAGGCCTGCTCTTCTACTCAGGCCTTTCTTTCACATTCCTACCACCCAGGTGCCTCTCTGCCTGCTTCCTGCCACTTTGCCACTTGGAAATGCTTATTAGAAATGTAGAACCTCTGGCCACAACTCAGACCTACTGGATCAGAACCTGCATTTTCACAAGGTCCCCAGGTGATCTGTGTGCATATTCAAGTTTGAAAAGCATCTGAATCACGCTTCTTCCATGGATTGTGTACTAATTAAGAGAATAGAATATTAGCACTCATTCATTCTACAGGAAGAATTGGATAAAAAGGTTTTTAAAAATCATATCCATTTATTCTTTGGCCAACACTCTTGTCACTTTCAGAGACAGGAGGAAATGAGTGTGTTTGGGAATAAATGGCTTTGCCTATCCTATGAGTGAAGTTAGGGCACTGGGAAAAGCTGGGAAACTTAGCTGATAGATTGTTACCAAGAAAGGATTCAAATAGCAGCCATCACCACTGTTTTGAAAAGAAATGGAGAAAGTAGTTCTGTGGAAAGACTATTTGATCCAAGAAATATTTATATTTTTCAAAATATAAAATATATATAATTGCCTGGCCATTGTGGCTCAGTGGCTGAGCATTGACCTATGGGCCAGGAGGTCACAGTTCAGTTCACTGTTGGGGCACATACCTGGGAGGTGGGCTGGGTTCCTAGTTGGGGTGTGCAGGAGGCAGCTGATACATGATTCTCTCTCATCATTGATGTTTATCTCTCTCTCCCTCCCTCTCCCTTCCTCTCTCTGAAATAAATAAAAACATATTTAAAAAACATATGTATTCACACACACATATACATATAATTGCCTTAATTAATTTGGGCTGCTATAACAAAAATGCCATAGACTGGTGGCTTATACACAATAGAAAATGATTCTAGAGACTGGGAAGTCTGAGGTCAACACGGTGTGGGCATCTTTCAGGCTGCAGACTTCTCGCTGCTTCCTCCCGTGGCTGAAGGGGCAAGTGAGTTCTCTGGGGTCTCTCTTTTAAGGGCACTAATCTCATTCACGAGGGCTTCATCCTGATGACCCAGTCACCCTCCAACGGCCCCTACCTTCTAATACCATTGACTTAAGAATTTTGGAGGACCCTGGCCCTTGTGGCTCAGTTGGTTGGGCGTCATCCCATGCACCAAAGGGTTTCCCGTTTGATTTCTGGTCAGGCCCCATGCGCAGTTTGTATGCTTGATCCCCAGTGGGGGGCCATTCGGGAGGCATGATGTTCTGCTCTCACATCATGCTTCACTCTTTCCCTCTCCCTTCCTCTCTCTCTAAAAAAATAGTAAAAAAAAAAAATGCTTGGAGATGTGCTATAGAAGCTGCTCCTGCTGATCACTGTCTATGAACCAAAAAATATCCTTTCCTGATGAGGGGACTAGCTAATTGCCTGGCCAGTAAAAAAAAAAAAAAAAAAAAAAAAAAAAAAAGAATCTTTGGGGAATAGAAACATTCGGACCATAGCTAAAGTATAAACATGTAAGTTTTGTGCCTCTGTAGAAGGCAGCTACACAAAAGGTGTAAATATAAACTAAAATGAGGGTTGCATAGGCAGGCAGAGCACCTAGTTCTTATTTTCTTGAGTGTCTTTCTACCCTGTTTTTGGAAATATTTTTTACCATGGGGGTTCCATGGTCAAGGGCAGAGTGACTAGTGTTTTTCTTTAAGGCAAGTTTCATCACGTCTTTAAGCAGAGGCTCTACTGCATGGATAGGCTGCACAGTAAAATGGATGGTGTAGGAATGGGGGACACGGACCCCACAGCCAAGCAGCAAAGAGGAACAGTGAGGGGGCACAGAAGAAGAATATGAAGTTGTAACCGGTCAGACTGATGCAAGTCCACTCTCAGGCCCCCACCTCTTCTTTCATCTTCCATAGGGGTGTATTAGTAGGGCGGGTATCTGTATTCCTTGCCTGTTTTTTTTTTTTCTTTTCAATCCTCAGGGCCTTTAAATGTCCAGCTGGCACCTCTAAGACCCAAAATTTTGAAGGAATGGAATTTGTTATATCTATAAGTTTTCTGAAAGAATTTCTCCCTACGTTAATTAAAGGAGTTTTTCTCTCTCCCTTTCTTCCTTCTGTCCCCCCTCACACCCATAACACACACACACACACACACACACACACACTATGTTCACCACCGTGTCAGAGAACCTGATACTCTGGGTAGGAAATGATACAGGCTCTCTAAATGCAAAGGACTAAAAAACGTGCTTTTCCAGACTCTGACCCAACTTTGCATCACTGCAAAAGGATTTCTTTTCATATGGGCATTGGTGGGTTATTGTGCATTTTGATTAATGATTGAAGAATTTGAAGGCTTGAAAGGCATTCATTTACATTGAATATGAAATGGTGAGAATGTAGAGCACATATATTTTCAAGAAACATCATTCCCATCTCTGTGAACAACAGAGGCATCCGTTTAAGCTGGAACTTGCCTAACGCTGCAGGCCTTCCAAGTGGGCCGTGCCCACAGCGAGCAGATGCTAGTGACTTGAAATAGGAATGGCCCGGGCAGCATGCCATTTCTCCTCCAGAAGCATCTTATGGCATCAAAACCTAACACCAGAGACAGATGGAAACTGGAACTCAGGTTTCAGATCTTGTTCAAAGGACAGGAGTTGCCGAATCGAAAGTGTCAGATTTAGAAAACCTGTGATCAGTTAAATGGAAGAGGGAAACAATGAAGGGAAACTGTTCTTAAATAATTAAAAGAAAATGGAAAAATTAGTGATTTTCTTAGGAGATTATCCATGGTTAAAAGCACTTAAGTAAGCATATAAAATAAGGTGTGTGTATGTGTTACATGTCGTGGTATTTTGGCAGTTGTCTGACATACAGCGTTTTAGTAATTTGACGATTAATTAGTACTGAATATGCAAAGATTGCAGCCCAAATTGGAGTATTATTGTCAGGCAATTTTACGTTAACTCGAAGTTAACTAGATGCTCAGTGTTGTTGAAAATATTAATAGGATGCACAAATACACTCTTCTTTCATCATAAATACATGATAGCATAAATGAGGCTTCTTTGAAAACAGGTTTTTCTTGTGGCTTGTCGATAGCACCTTAAAAGTGAGTTACACTCGTCTGATACCTTTGATTGAGGGTTATCATTTGGCTGAAGCTTTATACCAGTCATCTGGCAGTAACTTAAAATGACAAACCAAAACCAAAATGAACTTGACTATTGCCGAAAACGGTGGTTTATTGAAGTTTCCCATTTGTATTATTTCAAAACTTTGCTGTTCTGCGTCTCCCTGTAAAACTACAGCAGTGTTGCCTGAACTGTGATACACAACGTATTGTTTTCCTACATTGTTAATCTGGGTTCAACTAGGACAGTTTATCTAGTGCAGGACTTCTCAGAGCCTTTGACAGTACCAATATTCCTGTGACTCTTTTAGAGTGAGATTTAGTATCTGATGTTTTTCAAGCCCATTTCACTTTACCAGTCCCCCTCTGCCCCTTTATCTCCTTGGTGGAACATTTACCATGGACAATAGTTTGGGAAATGATAATCTAGCATTTTCTTATGTATTTTCTCAGTTACCATCACAGCGCCCTGAGAAAAACAGAAACAGTCTGTTGTCCCCTTTTAGATAAGGGAGGAGCTAAGACACGCACCAGAGTTCAGGGTGGCACCAGGAGCCACCATGTCTCCTAGTAACTCGCCTAGCCTTTCGTCTGTCCGTAGAGGCCTCCAATTCAGGTCGGAGGCACTTAGTCATGTACGGCAGGGTCTTTGCTGGCAGAGTGGGGGGTCGTCTGGGCAATATGGTGACCTGAAATTCCTCTGACCTGTGGCTGGTTCAGAGGTCTATAGTCTACACAGGCCTTTCTGATTCTAGCAAGTTGATAATGAGGGCAAGAGGGTTAGGTCTGATGTAGCTACTTGGAAGAAAAGGTTTAGGCAGCTTCCTACCACAGCCCCCCTCCCCAGGTATGCTTATAAGTAGGAAAGTTAGCCAGATGCTCAACTGTGGTTCACTTGTGGTTCACTCGGGCAGGGAAAGTCACTTTCTCGAACTAGCCTCTGATCACTGAAGTTATAAAAGCCCTGGACCGTATAATTGATAAGGCACTTTTGCACTTCTATATTTTATTTCTTTTAACCTTTTAGCATCATAATTGATAGGGAATGATAATGATAACCTTTAACTTTGTGGAACACTTCCTCTGTGGCTAGATCCTGTTCAAGGCAATGTACTTATTTCATGGAGTGTGGACAACATCACTTGTGTTTTCCCGATTTTTATCCCATGGTACTACTATGTCATGCTTTGCTTTTTTTATAGAAAGAAATTCAAGCCATGAGTCAGTGCAGCCATCCCAACGTAGTGACCTATTACACCTCTTTTGTGGTAAAAGATGAACTTTGGCTGGTCATGAAATTACTAAGTGGAGGTAAGTGGATTTTGTCATTGTTTGCTTGTTTTCCTTCTGTAGAAGCCTGCATATTGGTTAAGATTTCAGATTTGATCCCCTTACACCTATATTTAAGTTTTGCATGGGCCCTGGCCGGTGTGGCTCAGTTGGTTGAGCATTGTCCCATGCACCAAGAGGTTGCTGGTTCTATTCATGGTCAGGGCACATGCCCAGGTTGCAGGCTCAATCCCCAGTGGGAGGCAACCTATCAATGTTTCTCTCATTGATGTTTCATTCTCTCTCCCTTTCCCTACCTTTCTCTCTAAAATCAATTTTAAAAAGTTCTGCATGGTTTATTACTGGCTTAGAGAATAAAGTCCAGTTCAGCTTAACTTCTAGAATATGTGTCCCCTTCTACCCCGATTTTTGTGGCGTAGGTTAGACTCCCTAAATCCTTCCTGCTCTCTGATGTCTCTGTGCCCTCACCTGCGCTGCCCCTCAGCCCTAGATCTGCTCTTTCCTCTCCACGCGTTCAAGTCCTAAAAGCTCACCTGCTCTCTGCAGTTATCCCGCACTCTCTTCACAAATGTTAACCAGTTCTTCCTTCCCTAAACCCTTCCTTTTAAACATTATTCAAGTCCTTGACACATTGCAATATAATGCTTTATTTCAGTGCTGCTGCGATGGGAATGTTCGATAGCTGTGCTATCCAGTGTCTGCTAGTTACATGTGGCTGCTGAGCACTTGGCATTGGCTGGTGCTACTGAGGGACTCAATTTCTGTTTTGTTTTAATTAGCTTATATTTAAATAATGCAGGTGGCTAGTGGCTACAGTGTTGGACAGTGCAGATTTAGATTGTGGATTCATGAAGCAAGCACAGTTGAATGCACTTTTTTTTTCTTTTGTTAATCCTCACCCAAGATATCTTTCTATGGATTTTTAGAGAGAGTGGAAAGGAGGTGGAGTGACAGGGAGAGAGAAACATTGATGTGAGAGAGACACATCAATTGGTTGTCTCTCACATGCGGCCTGACGGGGGCCAGGGATTGAGCCTGCAACCTATGTACATGCCCTTCAGTCCACGGGCCGATGCTCTATCCACTGAACAAGGCTCGAATGCACTTTTAATTCATTGCATCTGAGACCCAGTGGGTCCTCAGTAAATGTTGTCTCAATTGAAACGGAGAGAGACTTTCCACATGTTAAATTATTTGCGTGCGGTATTGATCAGAAGTGGCACTATTTCATCACATGTTTGCACTCGGGCAGGGAAAGTCACTTTCTCGCACTAACCTCTGATCCCTGAAGTTATAAAAGCCCTGGACCGTATAATTGATAAGGCACTTTTGCACTTCTATATTTTATTTCTTTTAACCTTTTAGCATCATAATTGATAGGGAATGATAATGATAACCTTTAACTTTGTGGAACACTTCCTCTGTGGCTAGATCCTGTTCAAGGCATTGTACTTATTTCATGGAGTGTGGACAACATCCTCAAATGGCAGGTGTCACCATCCCTGTTTTCCGAAAGGTCAGAGAGTTAAATAGCTTGCCCAAGGTCACAGTTACCTTCAGTGCTGGAATGTGTGACTGTAGGACCTGTTGACTTCAAAGCAGTGCCGGATGTATTACCACCTTCACTCTACACGCCCCCACGTTGAAGCACAGAAAGCAGGTTATTTCCTTCATAACATCCAGCATCCCCACTTCTCCAGCGTGTCCTCTCTCCAGGGCACCATGCACTGTCTAGCACCCTGAGATGTGAAGTGTGGTTAAGGAGCAAAGGAGAACATTTTGTGGTGCCTGGACGAACCCCAAACTGGCTCAGCACAACATGGGCTGTAGAGCAGTCCAATTTCATCTGCAGACCCTTTCCCAGCTAAGGCTGAACCAGGGAGGCATTTTATTTTATTTTATTCTTTTAAAGAAAGTATGTTGGATCAAGCAGAAGCCCAGAAATGAGATGACGAATGCGTTGTAATGGCCTTGGGTCTGCTGTGGAGGTCTCAGTAGGGAGCCTGGCAGCTCTGAGTTCGGTTCTATTCTAGTATTGTCAATCCTGTGCGCCATTGTTTCCTTGAGTGCCTACTTGGTTTTTAATTAAAAAGTGAAATAAAAAAGGAAAGACAGAAGCAAAAGGAAGCCTATTGGAGCCGGACACAGCGGTCAAGTGTCAGGCCTGCTTCTTGAGGATGGCACTTTATCGATGAGAGGATCTAGTCCAGTGGTTCTCAACCTTCCTAATGCCTCGACCCTTTAATACAGTTCCTCATGTTGTGATGACCCCCAATTTCATTGTTACAAATTGAACATAATTAAAGCATAGTGATTAATCACAAAAACAATATGTAATTATATATGTGCTTTCCGATGGTCTTAGGCGACCCCTGTGAAAGGGTCGTTCGACTCCCAAAGGGGTCGCGACCCACAGGTTGAGAACCGCTGATCTAGTCTCTTCTCGAGGGGCCCACCCACGGTAACCTGGGTTGCTGGATGGCCCCAGATACTCTGTTCAGGCTGAGGATTTTACTTCCTCTCATTATTTATTTTTATCCCAATTAACCTTTTATAAGCCTGAGAATATCCCCTGTCCACTTTCCTCAGGACTCGCTAGAAAATTTCATTGTCTTTTAAAAGAATACAGTTTCGTCTCCTGGCCTTTAGTGGGTAGGGGGACCAGGCTTTACGTTTCCACAGGGAAGGCGAGTGTGGGCAGAAGTGGATGCTTGCTCAGCTTGCTTTCAGCAGGCCAGGCCAGAACTGCATATATGCCTGGTATGGTGTGTCCTTATAAGGTAACAATCAAATGGTTTTGGAAGTATGATATTCTGAATGAGCCAAAAATCCAAGAGTCAATGAATAAACAGATGTTCCATTTCTCTCTGAGGTTGGACATGTGCATTTGTTTTCTTCTATAATATTTTATCACATTCCATCTCTTAATGAGGGGTGGGTGGTTAATCTGGTGTAGTAACATCTGATGAGGAAACTCAGCCCTCTTAGTTAATCATGGAGAGCTTGGAGCCTAAGTCAGGTCCTGAGGTAAGCCATTTGTTAACACATCAGAAATGTTGACTCCCCTGGGGGATATTGGTTTTTAAAATGACCCAGAGGTTCGGAATATTAATTACTCTGTGCTGAAACATGAATTCACAGTGCCAAGGATGCTAATCAGTTTATTATAGCAGAGCACTGTGTATTCATTCTTTTATTATAAAAAGTCAGTATGTCAACTACCACGTCAGTGAAAATACAGATTGCCTGGAGTCACAGAAAGGAATCTTGCGGTTACCAGCAGGCCTGTAGGCAATACACCGTTTCTCTCTCCTCCCACCTGTATCAGCTGCTCAGGGTGGCTCACTGCCACCTCTCTCCTGGCCTCCTGGTCCTTTCTTTTTTCAGTTCAGATGTCTTGAACCCTCTTTTGAGTCTGTAACCAGCTGCATGTCTGGGGAAAAAGGGGTTCACTGGGAAGTGGCCCTGAATAGTCTTCCGGTTCCTGACCCAGAATCCTTCTCACTTCAACTGAAAGTGACCCTGCAAACTTGTATGTATTGTGTATGGCCATGGGTTGCCATGTGAGTGTTTGTGTGCCTTGGGGATATTTGTAAACAAAAAACATATTTTTATGTCCTCATTTACTTTTCTAAATAGGGAACCCTGTTGTGGAAAGGCAATGAAGACGCTCACCCAGTTTTTTCGATTCTTCTGCCTGTCCACTTAGGTTCAATGTTGGATATCATAAAATACATCGTCAACCGAGGAGAACACAAGAACGGAGTTCTGGAAGAGGCAATAATAGCAACAATTCTTAAAGAGGTTTTGGAAGGCTTAGACTATCTACACAGAAACGGCCAGATTCACAGGTATGGCCTCTGCAGAGATGTTCAAATTCAGCTGCATCTTTAGTCCTAGTTAATAAAGACTATTAAGGAAAGACATATTGCAGGTAGGTAGGTATTGGCACTGTTTCTAACTTAGGCTACATAGATGGAGGGGGGATACTTGAGAAAGAAAATAGAATATAAAGGGTACTGAGTGGACTCATGAAAAAACATCCGTTCACCTGCTGCTCTTCAAGCATGCTCATTTGAATTGGATATCATTTCTAACTTTCTAATACAGGCTAGACTGTTTCAGACATTGTAATATGTTCATTATTTTTGACATAATGGTGAGAGGGAAGGAGGAGGCACTGATTTCATCTTCCTTGAGATATAAAATGCCAATTTAGATAGCCAAACAGCATAGACTATGAGAACCCGGTGTTTTGGATGGGTTAGCATTACTGGGGTTCTTAGGTATAGTTGTAAATAAATAACCATTTACCAGTAATACTAATATTTTAATTTCCCTACTCAGAACTATAAGTGAGCAATTTACTTTCTTTCAATAATTAGAAAAATATTACTTTAGAAACTAAACTTATAGATTATCATTTTTAAATTATTAAGACCACTCAGCACACTTCTATATAGTGAAGAAATATAGAATATTGTAAGTCGTGTTCATAATCAGTGTCTCTTCAGAGGAGAGACTGATCAAATAAATTGTTTAAGAGGCTGATGGGATTAATTTGGAATTACACAACAGACAAATAGAACAGCTTTACATAGGCTGGGCTTTAATTCTTGATAAAACAATAGTATTGTGAATATATGGACAATCTTAACTCTAACATAAAAGAAAGCATCTACTCACTATTGATTTAATTAAATCTGGATATTGATTTCACAGAAAATATTTGTTACTAACATCCCAACCACTCCCGAGGAACAAACTATAAAATCACATGTATTTTATAATTTTTGATATAATTTTAGTATTTATAAAATAATGCCAAACTAGCTGTATTCTATGATATGCTTTAAAAATCTCCCTGAGTGAATTAATGCAATATAATATCGGTACTGCACAATTCATTCTTCTTCTTTTTTTTCTAATAGAGATTTGAAAGCTGGTAATATTCTTCTGGGTGAGGATGGTTCGGTACAAATAGCAGGTAAAGCTGATAAAGATAAAATCTTTACTTGTTTACAGAAGTGTTACATTTTCAAGGAATAGAATCGTGCCTAAGAAATGAATAAATACACGTAATCTGTTTCAAGAATGTATTTGGGCTTCTGTGTTATAGAATGTTTGGTTCTTAGGCATAACACGTTTTCCTATTGTTTTGATAAATCTTTGTTAGATCATCCTAGAAATAATAGCCCTTTGATAAAGAACAATTTTACTTTTAATTATATTTTCTACCGTTTAGATTGAATACTGGTGATATTTATATAACTGCATGAAAAGCACTTTGAGAGTTTTTTGATGAGTTTGAAAGTTTAAAGCATTGTACACGTTAATTTAAAATCTTTTATTTCGAAAGAGGTGGTAGAAAGAATTGTGAACTCTTAAAATCTAGGGCTCACTTTGCTCTTAAATCTGACCTGCCTGGCTATTCTCCACCGTTGTCTGGCACGCTGACAAGTAAGTGTCTACCGAGTGAATGCATCAGGCAGCCCCTCTATGTACAGAACATCTCAGTTTGTTAATCTCCTCGAGGAATCTGAGTGGCCTGGGGTAATATGTAGCCGGATGCAGGTTGACTCTTGTTTTACCCATGGCCATGAAGGCCTGTCTCAGCAGTCCTCTTGGCGATCAGTGCTTTTGGCATTTTTGGCTGGACAGTCCTTCCCTGTAATGGACTGTCCCTGTCACTGAAGGGGGTGCAGCCCTCTGGCACCAGGCATGAGATATTACTAGCATCGTCCTTGGTGAGAATCGCTGACCTAACATCTGTCGTTGAAGAATGTTGGAGTTCGCCCCAAATGTTGAATCAGCCTAATCTGCTTCTTTTTTGAGTTGGAGGGAAAGGGCCCTGTTTGTTGTGTGTGTGTGTGTGTGTGTGTGTGTGTGTGTGTGTGTGTATGTGTGTATGTGTGTTTAGCATGAATTTAGTTATTACATGAGAGTTGATCACAGTCCTTGGTCCCATTTTTGTTTCTAAACAAATTGGAGGGTTTGGAGTTATTCGAAATGCAAGCATTTCAACAGAAAACAAACACACACCCAACACAAGGATAGGCCTTGAGTCATCTCTTTGATTTGTTGTTTACCCCTCACTGCTTAGTGTATGACTTTCATAACATGTTGAATTTTAAACCATGTAAGTTCTAACCTAGTAAAACAAATGAAAGGAAATGAGTCAGTAATGAACTCTCAATAGTAAAAGCCATGTTCAAACCTCTTATTAATGCGAAATTTCAAGCACAGCCCAAAGAAGAGAGAAAATTGGAAGAACCCTCTTGTACCCATCACCTTACTTTTATCAGTCTTTGGCCATTCTTGATTCATCTATCTTCTCCCTCCCTGCTTTGGTGGCTCTTATTATTAATGTTGAATTTCATTCTTGAGGCATCCAAGTTAGTGAGATATATATATATGAAATCTTGTCCTCATTGTAAAGAATGAAGAATGGTCCTTATTCCACAGGCTAAGGAAAAAAATACTTCAACTAAACAAGTGATAACTGAACACATTTGTGGACAAAAGCTTCAAACCGTTCAGCACCAGAGTAGTCTAGTTAAGTACAAGCTTGGGGGTCATCAGCCCGGGCTGAAATTCCCAGGTCACCACTCAAGCTCTCTGACCTCGGTCAGGTTCCCTAACCTCTTTAAGACTCAGTTTCCATAGAGTGAAATACAAATATAACCCGCCTCATCATTTTTGTGTGAAGTCAAATGAGGCTCTTTATGTCCAGTGACCTTAACAGTGGCCAGCATACATATATGATAGGCACTTGGTAAATACCAACAGCTGCTGCTCCACTGTGGCTGTTGCTGGCACTTCTAGTACTGTTACTACTATTGCTCCCGTTGCTATTGTGGCTGCTGTTATTACCACCAACAGGATCACACTGCCTCTCCCTCGCACTGCCTGGAGGTCATAGGTACCTCAGATTTGTCCTGTAAGAGGTTCAACTCTGAGGAGCTCTGTGAGTTTCACAAAGGCAGTGCTTACTAATTAAGGAACTTAGAAGTTAACTTCTCATTCATCTTGCTCTAAGCTGATATGGAAGTGCAACTAACTGTTTCTGTTTTGTGATAAAATGATCATTTCTCAGTATGAGGCTCAAAGTAGCAGTGAACTGCGTTAGGAACATGGAGATGGGTCAGCCCCTGCCTTGAGAGTGGAGACTCACAGCGACAGCACAGTGTTGCTGCCTGTTATATTTGAGCAAATGGAACATTACTTTCACTCAGACTGTGTGTGCCCTCTTCCCTCTACATCAGCGGTTCTCAACCTGTGGGTCGCGACCCCTTTGGCGGTCGAACGACCCTTTCACAGGGGTCGCCTAAGACCATCCTGCATATCAGATATTTACATTACGATTCATAACAGTAAAAACATTACAGTTATGAAGTAGCAATGAAAATAATTTTATGGTTGGGTCACAACATGAGGAACTGTATTTAAAGGGCCAGAAGGTTGAGAACCACTGCTTTACATCTTTATGCTCTTTAGGCCTTGTATTTTGAAATAAAAGTTAAACAGGGGAGAAGTTTGCATTTATTACTTTGTAATGTGTGTTTATTTTACCTTGAGAGTATTATTATGAACATGGCTTTTAAAAAGAGTTTTGTTTTATCCTCACCCGAGGATATGTTTATTGATTTTAGAGAGAGAAGGGGGGGGGAGAGAAAGATAGAGAGATAGAGAGAGAGAGAGAGAGAGAGAAATATCGATCAGTTGCCTCCTGTACTCATGCTGACAGGGGATTGAATCCGCAACCTAGGTTTATGTCCTGACCGGGAATTGAACCTGCAGTTTTTTAGTATATGAGATGACACGCCAACTAACTGAACCACCCGGCCAGGGCTAAAAAGAGTATTTTTGCTATTCTAATAGAAAGCAAAATTTTTATTTTTAAAAAAGTCACTTCCTCTATTGTATTTACACATATTTCCTTTCTCAGAACTTTTGGTTAGGAAAGGGAAAATTAAAGGGCCTGGTTGAAACCACAAAAAAACACCCACCTTATTATGCAGCCAACAAGGGAGAATAAGGCTAATATACTTGGTTCTGTTTCCAACGGTACAAATGCGTGGGAATAACGTACGTTTCATCGACGGTGGGTATGAAATCAGGAACTGATGTGTGTGGAGTGCTTCCTGTGTGCCAGGCCAGGTGCCCTGCTGACGCTTTGTGACTCATTAAGTCCTCACCATGGTCCTGTGGGGAAGTGCCACTTTTACACCCATTTTACAGACTAAAACCGAAGGTTCAGAGGGGAAGGTAGTTGCCCAGGGCACTCATAGCACAAGTGGTGGAGTCAGGCTCCAAATTTGGGCATTCTGGTTCTAGAGCCCTTGACCCACATCCGTGGGACTTCCAGGGAGAGAATCCCAAATCTGGATGGAAACAACCTCAGTTTTGGACGGAAGACCGTTAGCAGTCACTAACCCCTGCACATCTCTGCATAAATTGATTTTGTTTTGGGCTAGGAAACACATTCAGCACCTCTTCCCCCTTCTCCAAGTCGAGACACACAGCGTCATTTGTAAGGTTTTAGGAGAAGCAGTCCTCTTCAGGCAGCATTTGGAGCAGAATTGAAGCACAGTAGTGACAACACACCCTCTTCAGACTGGAAAAGGTTGGGAAAAGGCTTTACATCTTATGATTTCTTCTGCGCTTGGACAGCCTCTCTGTCTTGTGACTCCCTGAGAATAAGCTTGGATAGGAGGCCGTGGTAAGAGTAATCGTTTCTGCTGTACTACGTGCTAGAAGGAGTGGCTCTTTGAAAGTCATGCCCTTCCCACGGCCCCGCGTTTTATTTTCCAGTTTGATGCTCTGTCATATTGTCAGGAAGAGCTCAGTGCTTTGTCTGGCCAGTGACTCAGCCCGTTTGTCTGGAATTAATGAGATGCTGTTCTCAGCCAACAGAAATTCACATAAACAGGTACCTTTGGGGTGGTCACTGCAGATGTATTGATCTTAGGAGCCTTTGAAATGGTGACCACTCTTCAGGTACTATAAAGATGTTGATTTCACAACATTGCTTTTCTAAAGAACTTTCTAGAAGGATGTACTAACAACTACATTATATGAGGAAGAGCTCATGCTCATTTTCACTCACTTTTGCCTTTTAGGGGTGTGTGAGTACGTGTGAGTCTGAATTTTCCATCCTCAGTTTTCCTAACAGAAACCAAATCTGGTACTGAGCTAAGGCAGCCAGAATTCTAGAAATTTATCACTACCCCTATCGTAATGTATCTGAGCCCATGAGATAAAGCTTAAGCACTAGGCTTTTCACTGACGAGGCACATTGATATGACTCGGGGTAGCATCTCGGTTTTCTGGGAGGGAGATTATATCCTTAGTCAGCCTTTGAATACATTTTCAGCTTCAGTCTGCATCTAACACTATGACTAAAACTTCTACCAGGAAAACGTGGAACTAGACTTAACTTGCTTTCAATACTCAGATATTTTTCTCAAGGAGCCAGAGGGAGGTGTGCACGGTGGTGGAGTTTTAGGCCCACAGCTGATAGTTTCTTTTGTTGCCCTCCTGTGTTCTTTGGCTCCAGTGAAGTGCACTTTGACAAGGGGCGGGTGGAAAGAGTATTTTCTGTGTTGTAAGGAAGAGAGGCTGCTGCTTCAAGCAGGTAATATGGGCTCCGTGTATGTATTCTGGCTAGTGTCAAAAAAGCTCAGAAAGCTCCTGGGACATCCAGATCAGGGAATGATGACTTGTCATCAGATTTAGGAGTGTGTGGGCTTTGACACCAGACTTCTTCGGTTCACATCCTGGCACTGCTCCTTCTAGCCCTGTAACTAAGACATTTAACCTCTCGGTACTCAGTCTCCACATCTGTGCAATGGGAAAGTGCTTGTGCTAGAGGGCTAAAGGAGTTAACACACATTTCGGTTTAGAACTAGTTAGGCCATACTGCTTTTTTATTGAGATGGGTTTGGTGCCCTTTAATTATTTAGGCTGTTGTAACATCGACAGGAGGCGGCTAGGGAGGCCAGGCTATAAGCACCCCATCTCACCTCCCGCCATATCATTTTGCTCTTCCTCCGTTAGCCCTTTGATTTCCCTAGTATCACCAGAGTGAAAAATCTACGACGCCAATCTGACCATACAATTCCCTGGTGCAAAGTTAAAAACTTGCTGAAGACATAAAGCTCTGGCTCCCCTCAATGGCACCTCCTGAAGTGAAGGCCCCTCCTATTTTTCCCTGTCTCCTCCCCCTGTGCTTTCTGCTTCACCTCTTCGAGATCCACCCTCATTACGTCAAGCACCTTACACTGGTGGCTTATAAGTGCCCTCCTTTATACACTCCGACTAGATGGCAGTGAACCTGGGTCTCTGCGTCCCCTCTTCCCTACAGATCATATACTTACCAGCTGTAAACACTCCCTCTCAGCACCACCCAACAGTGCCTGACACAGGACAGGTGCTCCCAAACTTTTGGTCAATGAGAACTGCACGGCAGGCGTGCTGGACACCCTCTCTTGGCAGGTTGTGCACACACACCCGCCTCTTGTGGTAGAAGGTGGGTATGTAAGTCGCAGCTGAAAAGCTCAAACAAGTCCAAATATACCAGCTTAACAGACAGGGAGGCGAAATAGAAAATATTTAGGTATGTATGCGAGTGCATAGTTTTAAGGCTGAAAATAGTTTTTTAACAGACACTTTTCAGCTTTGATTTTAAGCAAGCTCTGCCTCAGCCAGCAGATGATGACACGATTAATAATGTTAAGGAAGACTGAAGCAGAGCATACGAATTAAGGGCCATTGGCTACATTCAGAAAGCAGAGGACATGTGCAAATTAAAACCTTTGGGGGCTATAAAGTGCATTCTAGTGAACCACAATATGTGGTTTGAGTTTCAGGAAGTTTATAATTATGTGAATTATGGTTTAACAAACTTGCCAAAATTCACACACACACACACACACACACACACACACACACACACCCATTTGATTTAAGTAAATAAGGACAGCGGATTAATATGGCCCCCTAAATTTGGGGATCTTGGAAAATGGTAACATGTGTGAAACCTCTAGCTGGAACTGAGAATGCAATCGATTATGGAAACTTCGTTTTCCATCCCAGCTGCACACCATGGGTGAGAAATACTTGGGAAGATTTTAAGCAGCTTCCCATCCTGTACCAGCTGCCAGCAGTAGTTGAGCGGCAGCTTTAGGAAGTCTTGGTGGGGTGAGCCCAGTGGGGAGCATCGCTTTGCTCTGCTTTCCTGCTGGACGTCTCCTGCAGCTGTGCACCCAGCTGTGCACCGTTAGCTGCGCGGGGACAGAGCTGTGCTTCCAGGAAGAGCGTCCCGGAGGACGTGAGGCAGATGGCCTCAGTCTTCCCTCTGCCTCCTCCCTCCCTCACATCTCCCCCTTCCTTTCCTCTGTCCTGCCTTAAAGGGCCTTCTTTGTCATTATTAAATTAAATTTTATATATTACCACAAGCTGTGAAAGTCTGGAAAAAACAAGAACTTTTAGACTGAGAGCAGAGACATTCAAGTCAGTTCTCTGCTGGATCGTGCGTTGTGTTTTTTTTCATTTTTCTGTTTCCCAGAACCTCCATTTGTTAAAAAAGAAAAATGTTCCTTCCCTGGTGAAAAGGTGAACACTAGGTGTTTGGGTTTAATATATCTTAAGTGGGCAGCTGACAGATATTTACTGAGCACTGACTGTGTTCCAGGCACAGGCCTCTGAGCTGATAGGGTGGGGTGGTAAGCCATGGAGGAGACATGGTGTCTACTCTCATGGAGGTAACCCTGCAGGTGAAACAGACATGAAAAGTTGGAGATAGAATTGAATTTCAAAGATTTGTAAGTGAAGAGAAGTGCACCTGCTTGAGGAATCTAAGTGGGCCACATTAGGTCTAGTTTAGTAGGTTGTCCTGGGGATAAACCTTAAATATGTATTGTAACTGTGAATGATTTAGGAATAGGTGCTTTTGACTAATACATCTTATAAGTTACTACAGATATCGTAAGATTAGAGATTTTTAGGAAATTGAAATAATGTGGACATGTATTTATACTCTATGGAATATGGCTTAACATCGATCAGCCGCCTCCTGCACATCTCCCACTGGGGATGTGCCCGAAACCCAGGTACATGCCCTTGACCAGAATCGAACCTGGGACCTTTTTTCAGTCTGCAGGCCAACGCTCTATCCACTGAGCCAAACTGGTTTAGGCGGAATAGGTGCTTTTGACTAATACATCTTATAAGTTACTACAGATATCGTAAGATTAGAGATTTTTAGGAAATTGAAATAATGTGGACATGTATTTATACTCTATGGAATATGGCTTAACACTTGATTTTATAAAGTAAACTTGAGGATACCAGTCGCCAGCACTGTCTAGCCCCCTGGGTTTCTAATGTCCCCTGTGCCTGCTGCCAAGTTCTTTCCTAGCCATGTATCAACTGTGAAATGATGTTCTTGGGTTCTCAAGTTTCCTTTCCCTCTACAGATTGTATAGCTGCCATACAGAAGAACCCTGGGACCCCAGACCCCCAACAAAGTGCCGTTCCCACAGCCCTCCCCACCTCTTTCAATGGCAGCTCCATCCTTCTAGTGGACAGACCACAAGTGTGGTGCTCACCGACATTTCTCTTTCTCTCATACCCTGTGTCCTGTCCATTTGGTCAGCAAATCCTGTTGTTAACCTCGTCACTGCACCTCCCCTGCTGTCATCCTGGTCCAAGCCACCATCATCTCCTGCCTGGGTTCATAGGGTCACCCCCTAAATGGTACTCTTCTTCTGACCGTCCCCTCACGTGTAGTTCCCTACATGGCATCCAGAATTATGCTGTTCAGTCAGTTAAAGGCTTATCTCATGCCTTTACTCAAAACCCTCTAATATCTTTCCATCTCAGAGCGAAGTCAAAATCCTGATGGTGGCCTACCGCAGGGTCTGGCTGAGCTCATTTCCTGCGTCTTCCTCTCCCTCATTCCACTCCAGTCAAGCCGGCCTCCTTGCCATGCATGCTTTTGCCTCAGGACCTTGCACTGGCTGCTCCCTCTCTCTGGAATACCCTTTAGTACCGCCTTCAGATTCTTGGCTCAAATGTCACATCAGGGAGGCTTCCATGGCCATCCTATGGTAAATTGCAGCTCCCCCACTCCTGCTTTTTATCCCCGGATCTATTAGTGGTTCTCAAGGTGTGATTCTAGACCAGCAGCTTCACCATCACCTTGGAAACTTGATAAAAATGCAAACTCTTGTGCTTTTTCACTCCTGGATCTGCTGAATCAGACATTCTGGAGGTAGGGCCCAACAATTTGTATTTTAAGAGCCCTCTAATGATTCTGATGCACACTAAAGTTCAAAAACCACTGCTGTATATTATACTTCATAATTTTGTTTATTATCTGTATTTACTCAATATCCTACCCCCACCCTAATTTAAAGTTCACCTTCATGAAGGCAGGGTCTCTGCTCTATAGTCCCAGTGTTTAGAACTGGAAGTGACACTTAGTAAAGAGCTCAGTAAATAGTTGTTGAATGTATTCCTGAACATATGATTTAGTCACTTTAGATGAAAAGAATACGGAGCAATAGAGTGTGATCCTCATATTTTAGTGAATTTTCAGTGTTAGGAGTTTTAGATGTAAAGTTTTTATTGTCACAGATTAAAAAACTCCAGATTCTTTGAAGCTAAACTAGTCCTTTGCAAAAGTCTGTGGGAATGATGCAAATTGTTGCTTTAAATACTTGTGGCAACTGGAATTGTGCTATTTTAATTATCTCCCATAGGGACCATCTCTTCAAATGGTACAGATGGGTTATTCTGGTGTATTGGAAACTTCTAATAGTAGAGCTAGTTGAGTAGAGATTTGTGTGAAAAAGACCCCCTGCAGATATATGAATATCACATTGGAAATTTAGACTTATTAATTAATATTTGATCTAAGTTACTTGTGCCTGTCTTTGCAAATATGGCCAGCCACGAGCCCCGTTGACTACAGAGCATGCGTTTGGCTTGGGAAATGATGATACCTGTATAATATGCTCACCTAGTGCTCTCCTTGTAGCAACTCTGTCAGTTCAGCTGAATAGGTCTCACAGAAGAGGTGACTGAGGGCTGAGCAACTGGGGACTCGGTCAAAGTCATTCTGAAGATTGTAAAAGCAGATCACTCTCAGGTCTCCTGGTGTCTCTTTCAGTCCTTGGCTCACTTCCTTGCCCTTAACTGCTCCCCATCCTGCCCCACCCCCTTGCCTTTGAACTCTATGCCTTTTGACAGTTCAGCTGCCCTGGGGCTCAGATTGTCATCTGTAAAATAAGGAAACTTGACAAGAATTTCTCCAAGTGAAGTGGTGTGTGGGTAAAGTTGCATAAAAATGTCCTGAGTATCCCTTTGTTAGCCTTAGTCATGAATTGAAAGTGTTCAGATCAGAGGATATCAAGGAGGGGAGAGGAAGCCAAGTATCTGTCCTTTGGCTACTTTTACCAGAGCATCTTTTAAGATATCCCTCCTGTCTCCCACTGGGGAGCCAGAGAAAAGTGGATTTGTGACCTGGGGATTATCTGTGGTTTTCCTTTATTCCTTGTAATTATCATGCTTGATAGAAAGTTCACCACGAGTGAGTTCTTGGTCATGTCTACCATCGGCTTCAGAAAGCTGGTTTTTGCCGGCACCTGCAGCACAGCTGGCCCGGGTCACTGCGCCCTCCTGTGTGGCCTCCTTCCTTCTGTGTCTGCCCAGCCAGGTGTTGCCTCTGGCTCCACATCTCGCCAGAAATGCACCTGCTTGGGGGAAGTTCTGTGGCTCTTATGTAGAGGGGTAGATTATCTGCAGTTTTCTATTTCCTTAAATGAGTGCTCTCTCTCACACTGTGTCTAATGGCCTGTATTAGTCAACTGAACTGTGGGCCAGTTGTGAATTGACATCAACTACCACTTCTTGTTCTCTCCCTTTATCCTTTTAAGCCTGTGTTGTCTTGATTGTGAGAAGGTGGCGGAGTTGGGGAGGGAGTGGCAGCTTGTATAGCCTTGGCATTTTTAACAAGAATCCTCCTGTTGAATTTTTCTTATAATCTATCTATGTCTGTGCGAATTGATGTTGATTCCATGTACACAGTGCAAGCAAGTGCTAAGAACTTCTCCCTTGTGAGTAAAAATATAGCACATTTGAAGGAAACCAGTTGATAGCAACTTTAAGAGCCTACCCACATGAGACACCAGTCATGGGAAGGTTTGCTTCTTTGGTTTCTTTTATTTTGAAAGGTGACTAAAAAGACTTTTGACTTCTTTCCTTCTTTTGCTGACAGCAAAGGCTGTGAAATTGTCATTCTCTTATGTTTCAAAGAAGGTCAGGACTGCCTCTCTCTCTCACTCATAGATGGGAAACACGGATTCGTCCAGAGCAGCTGAGAAGTGACTGTCTAGGTCCCAGACTGTGGAAATAGGTCAGATTGTATTTTCTGACTCTGAATGCCTTGGACCCCATGGGTGGGTGGGGGCGGTAGCCTATAGAACCAAACCAGGTCATTGAGCACCATTTACTTGTAAGAAGGAATAAGTGGAATTTAAACCAGGAGTATTATGGGAGAAAAGGAGATCGGGTGGAGAGTGAGGGTTTCAGAAAACTCCTTTTGGTTCTGTCTGGTCCCTCTTGGGGTCCTTCCCTCCCCAGCAGGACAG
>NW_005353838.1:2323585-2345128 GCF_000412655.1 Myotis brandtii | reverse complement strand
TATTTGTTTGTCTGTGAATTTGTCTTGCTTGACACATTGGAGTCCCTGGGTCAGACGTTTCTGTAGGATGTGATTTTCGTGTTTAGTGAAGTTGTCCCCCATTGTCTGCAGGGAATATGTCCCAAGACCCCCAGTGGATGCCTGAAACCACAAACAGTACTAAACCCTGTATATATGTTATATTTTTTGCCATACCTACATACTATGATAAAGTTTAAACTACTCTTGCATTCTGGGGCCATTATTAAGTAAGATAAGTGTTACCTGATCTGATAACCGAGAAGGCTACTAAGTGACTCATGGGTGGATGCGCTAGACAAAGAGATGATTCACATCCGGGACGGAACAGAGAGGGATGGCGAGAGATTTCATCACTACTCAGAACAGCATGTAATTGGAAATGTATGGATTTTTTTCTGGAATTTTCCATTTAATATTTTTGGACTGCAGTTGACTGCAGGTAACTGAAACCATGGACAGTGAAACCCGAGTTAAAGGGGGACCACTGTATTGCCCATATACTGTGTCATAAGGTACATGAATACGTACTAAGCTTTTTTCCTGCTACGTTTTTTTCCACTGCCATGGTTCTCTCTGTCTCAGAGGTGAGAGAGAGAAGCTGTGGATTGGCTGTACTTGGAGGTCCTCCAGCCAACCTGAATCATGCCATAGCCCCTGGTAGGAAGACAGTGCTCTCAAGCAGTGCTTCTCCAACTTGCACATCGAATCAGCTGTGGCTCCTGCTACAATGCAGATTCTGGTTCAGTAGGATGAGGGTGGGACCCAAGATTTTGCATTTCTCCAAGGCTCCCAGATGATTCTGGTCTGGGGACCCCACTTTGAGTAGCTAGAATGTGGAAGGGACTTTTGTCTCCTATTTTCCTAGACTTATATTGTTCTGTTTCTGAAATGTTTATGGAAGTGTAGCCCCAAACCAGAAACTATTGGCAAAAAAGTGAAATAGGATCTTCTTGCACTGTGTTTTTTACCCCTTGAGGTCCCCATGCATTTATTTGTTTTGATTTGTGTCCCTGACATTAAAAGCCACTCTTAACATTGGAGCTGTTTAAAACTCCAGAATTGCACTGTGTGCTAAATTGTTTTCTTGCTGATTATTTTTTTTAAGTCCTTTTGGGGATTGCGTTGACTTTGGCCTCTGAGGCAATGCTTAACCCTTAGCAGTCAGGGAGTATGAATGAACGTGGCAGGACTGGGAAGGACTGTAAGAGTTAAGAAGCCATTGGGTACAAATACCAGAGAGTTTGACTGGCAGGAGATGAGGCAGGACAGACATCTCATTATCTCACATACAGAAGTCTGGGACATTCATTTCTAGGGTTGGTGCCAAAGCCCAGGGATACCACAGAGGTCATGGGCTCTTTCCTAGTCCTCTCCTGCACCCTAGTAATGTTAGGGAGCACATGTCCCCATGTGTTGCTCTTGCTCCCAGCCTTACCCTCACATGACAGTGTCCCAAATAGGCAGGGAGTGGGGAGCAAAGGAGCCTTATAAGGTGGTTCTTATATTTAGGCAGAAAATTTCCCCACAAAAGCCTGCATCCTATTTCCCTTGGATCGCATGGGGAACTAGGGCAGACCCTCAGCCATGCACTGACGGGAGGAACCAAGCACCTTGATGGCCTCGATCACTGCAGTTGTAACAGTGTGGTGTTGAGTAGGCCGTCAACAGTGTGCACTACAACATTACCAAGGACCTGCAATATATATTCTCCGCCCCCCATTTTATCGCTTGTGAAACTATTGTCCAAAGAAGCTACGTAAATTAGCAGGGAGTGTAATTGGGATCCTCAGGTGGAAATGTAGCGCCTTCCTACTCGGCATCCTCCCCTCTCTGCCTCTTCCCATGGGTGGTGGGAGCCTCACTGGGGAAGGTCAGGACCCCATGACCTGCACCGGCCGCACATCCCACAGCAAGGCTGTCACTGTCTGTCCTCTTGCCGGGTGCGCTCACACTCATGGCACAGTGAAATGTCACTACTAGAGCAGAGAGAAAACTGCTCCTATGAGCAGAGTGGCCTTATTTCAAGAGGAAACCAACCCAGTGAGTGTTGGCAGCTGCTGTCCTGGATGTTGCCACATCCTGACTTGGTCCCCTGCTTCTTGCCCTGGGTTTGCCGGTCCTGCTGAGCACAGCACAGGTACCCGGAGGTGTGGCCTCCACCTGGCGGCCTTGGTGCGTCCCCTCTGCACTGTGCTCCTCCTGCCTTGGTTTGCAGCAGGCGCAAGGGTCAGCCCTCCCCCTGTTCCCTGTCACACTCTTCTTGTGGGGAGGCTGGTGACACCGCAGATGGCAAGGCTCCTGGAGAGTGAAGAGTTGTTCCAAAGTAATTTAAAAACAAAAATAAACAGAAAACCCGATAGAAAAGGCTGGGTTTAATCAGACATTAGAAAAGACAGGTCCCATATGCTACACTCGGACTAAAGGTGCCATCTTCTGTTTCTGGTAATTGCTAGATGCCCTTTCCCCCAGATTCTCCGCAAGAGAAGGAGAGCAGAGTCAGAAAGGTCATTAAACAGAAAACCCGATAGAAAAGGCTGGGTTTAATCATACATTAGAAAAGATAGGTCCCATATGCTACACTCAGACTAAAGGTGTCATCTTCTGTTTGCTGGTAATTGCTAGATGCCCTTTCCCCCAGATTCTCTGCGAGAGAAGGAGAGCAGAGTCGGAAAGGTCACGGTTTTCGCAGTTCCAGGTTCAGGGTCACGCCTCTTCCAGCTGCAAGCCAGATTCCTTCTTCCATCCAGGTTAGCTTTCCTAAGCTGCAGTTCTGATCATCGCACTCTCTGGTTAAAACCTCTGTCCCCACAAGACACGTGAAGCACAAGGCAGCCATCCCGGCCATAATTTGTCCTGCGTGCGGAAGCCAGCAGGCTTCTAGGCCTGTTTCCTCCTGCCTGCAGTGCTCGCCCGATTGTTAGGTCCCTGAGCAGAGTGCTTTGGGCCTCTGTAACCGACCAGATCACCCCGCACTGGCGTCTGACACGTAGGGAAGCCTGCGGGATCAGGCAGGCCGGATGCTGGCGGCCCTGACGGTGTTCCTGGGCTCGGAGAGAACATTTCAGTTCTGCCAGTCAAGTCTTGAGAGTCTCTCGTGAGAAAAAGAACTGGGAACCAAACCAAATTATGAAGGGCTTGCTTTTTGATGATATAAATATGACATTCAGGATTAACGAGAGAACCTCAAACTAGTTTTTCTGTGTTGGGCAATCACACATTGATCTTTACTCAGGGAAGAGCTTAAGAGTTGTGGACTCTTAACCCCATTCTTCCACGTTGCATTTCCTTCTCAGTGCAGAAAAAGACACTGACTTCTTCCAGAAAAGAAGACGGAGGCTGAGTGGCCAACTCCTCGGTGAAGGACTGTGGGTTTTACTCAGACCCTCGATAACTTGCGAGGTAGTCTTTGGAAAGTCATTTAATCTTTTCATTTTTTTATTCCTTGCTCTTTTTCAAGCCCCATATCACGGAATCATCCTATTTTGTTAAGGGTTTGTCTGTCCTTTTCCATCTCCAGAATCTCTATTCACATACAGACGCTGTTGATTTTACACCTGGGCCGTAGCTGTGGTCTTCCTTGCCTCTAGCCTTCCTCCTTTCCCCAACACCCTGCATGGCTACTTGCCCCACCTTTTCCTCTTCACTGGAGAGAGCAGCAGTCTCATGCTGCTAATTGGATCAGGCACAGCTTCCCTCACCAGCTGTTCAGACACTGTGGTTGGCTCCTCCGCAGTCTCCACGCTTCTTGGCTTTTTTAGACCATGGCCTTTGGGGAAAAGAGGCTGCTCCCAGCAAGAAAACACCAGGGGCCCCCTCTGGCTCCTGCTGCCCCAGCCTCAGCCCCAGCCAGCCACAGGGAGGTCAAACGGAATCAGTACCTGCTGTAACCCATTTAAAATGCATCTTAGGAGGCTCTGAACTATCAGATGTTGATTCCATTACTCTCCAGCCAGGTTTTGAATGGACCTAAGCCATTTCCTTCATATACAACCCAGGTTCCTTTTCATGGGTATTAGTACCTGTTGTAAATATCTGAGGGAGGTAAGGGTTGGCTGCTCAGCCACAGTGTCACTCTCAGGTTTTAAGGAAATCAAGCTTCTCACAATTGGTTCTGCAAGCTCAAGGGGCTTCCTGCTCCTTAGGTGAATGAAAAGTTCACCGGAAGCAAGCGTGTGAGAATCTAGTACAAGTGACTCTCATACACTTGAACTTGGCATCTAGAAGCTCACTAGATAGAGAACTGGATAGGGATTTACTGTTAACGTATACTCCAGCCTAGCTGGAATCGTTCTTCCTATCTGTGCAAGAGTGGGGAGTACATCTAAAATACTTTAGCCACTTTCTGTGTGCTAACCACCTTGACTTTCGCTAATGAAATCCCCTTTTCTAATATGCATCATGCGTGTCAACAAGTGACTGTTTTCCCCGATAATAGCCTTACTTTTTCGCTAATGAAATCCCCTTTTCTAATATGCATCATGCATATTAGACTGTTTTCCCCGATAATAGCCTTACTTCGGGCATTTACCTGGCTCCTATGGATCTATACTCAGGTACAGATAACAGAAATATACCCAGCAACTGCCTCAGGCACCCTGGCATCCCGGGTAGAATGCCAGTTGAGCACCTGGGTCCTCGTATCAGCAATAATATCGCATGGTCTGCGTCGAAGGATCTTAGGTACATTTTAGACATAGCAACACTGTTTTGTTGGCAGACTAGATTTGCAGGCTGCTAAATGAGGCAGGCGGGATTGCTTTTTCACTTAAAAAAACCACCACAACAACTATTGCCAACAACAACAAGAAAAGAGGTTTCACATAAAAAAAATCTTGATGTTTGGCCTTCTCTGGGAAAATTGGGACATCTGCAACACCCAGTCTCACTCCTCGGCGGCAGTGGTTCTTTTCCAGCTGAATGGCAGAGGCCCGTTTTAGACTTGGGGTGGGAGGGCGCTGAGAATGGGCTCCTGGGAAGGGCCCAGCTCTTCCAAACATCTCCCTGCGCTGAGCCCTCAGTCACTGCGATTGTGCTGTTGGTTTCCAGGACCCTCTCCCCGCTGTCTGTAGGTACTCGAGTGTTTGACCCTTGCAGCTGTTGGTCAGTTTTTCTTGTTGGCTCAACACTTGTGCTTTGCTTGTGCTGTTTCTTTGGAATGTCATTGCCTTTCGGGCGTGCCTACCCCCGTCTTCACCTCATCTTCAAGGCCAGCCCCAAGGTCCCCTGGCATGTGGAGTCTCACACGGCTGTTATGGCCCTAGCCCCTCTGCTCTGCACAGACAGCATGGCGTAGAATTTGATTTTACACGTCGTTCTATTGTTTATTGTTTCATGTCTTCTCTCTCCTACATGGTCATATGTTTCCTGACTGTCAGGAAGCATAGCTCTCTTACACTGTGTATTTATCACTGTGAAAATGTTAATGCTCAGCCTACTTACGTCATTTTTTAAAAGGCAGAGAACAATACCTTATTGATCTACCTAACAATTAGTATGAAGCATATTTATACATGGTGAAAAGCAGTAGGACAGTGTTCTAAATACGAAAGTAATATACAGGTAGGGGCAACCAGGAAGCCTGGTAAGGAAACAGAGGCCCAGAAAGGGGGAGCGCCTTGCTGGAGTCCCACAAGGAAGCCTGGTAAGGAAACAGAGGCCCAGAAAGGGGGGGGGGCGCCTTGCTGAATTCCCACGGTTGGCGGAGAGCCTAGTCTTTGCTCTAACCATGGTGGCACCCAGCCTTGCCAGCACTACATCTACAGCCAAGCCCTGCAGATCCTCCTTAAGGCTTAGTATTCACATTTCAAAATGAAAGAATTCCCAAAGTTACTTAAATAGTCCGCCACAAATTAAGCAAAAGTGTGGATGCCTATCAAACTCTCCACACCTTGACACAAGGTGGGGGGAGGGGGGCTATGAAAAATCCCCAAGGCACCAAGAGTCTAGATACGGTGTGGACTGGACTGGATGATGACAGGGCATCGGGTGCAAAGGCAGCACCCCGAGGGTGTGAGGGCAAGGGATACAAAGTAAGCAGCTTAGCTGGGCTGGCATTTGAGAGTAGTGATGGATGAGGCAGGCAAGGGAAAGGGAGTTAGATTTGCATGTTGTGCTGAGGGCGTTTGACTTGGGGCGGGGGGTGCCTTTAGAGCCTTTTTAGCAGGGGCAGGTCTGGTTGCTTGGAGCGTGGCTCTGGGGCAAGCAGGGAGCTGGGGACAAGAGGCTGCCATGGGAATCTTGGCTTAACCCCAGGCAGTGGCAGTGGTGAGGAGCATTGTGGAGAGGAGAGCTGTGGAAGGGCTCAAAAGATGTGGGAGCCTTTTACAACATTACAGGATGACAGCATTCTTTCTGGGCCAAGATGGAGTTATTCCAGTAGCCAGGAAGCGGGGCTGGCTACCTCGATGAGCAGCCTTTGATTCCATGTTTCCAGAGAAATGCTCATGGCTTCTGGCCCCACTCCCTCTGGCTGTATAGATGTATCCTTTAGGAAACAAGGGCGCTTTTCACTGTGCCTGCTTGGCCACCTCCTTCTTGCTGTCACGTGTACGCTGTCTCCACAGCATATACTGATTTTCCTGTTTGCATAGGCACACCATGTACTTTGGTCAAAAGGTCCTGTTTCTCCATACATATAAGTCTTTCTGGATACACATTAGCCATACACAGGAGCAAATTGTGTATTTTTTCTGTAGTCGTAAGTGTGAGGGATGTTAAGAGTGGTGTTTTCTGCTTATGGAGCTTTCTGTTTTGAGTTTTACAGACATTTAACCATCTGTTTATGACTTTAAAGTGAGTGCTTTAAGTGGAGGCCATGAATAAATATATGAGTCATGAAAGGTATTGAAGAGGTATTATCAATAATGAATTGCCACTATACATCTTTCTTAGCTATTATTGAAGCTTTAAAAAAGGTCTAATGTAATCAGATTGTATTTTTAAGGAATTTTAAAAACTCTAATATTAAATATAGATTTTTAAATCTGGATTATATCTTTTCAGAAGAGATTTTGGGGTTGCTTGAACCGTATTTAAAATAATCTGTTTTTTTCTTTGTTGTTGTTTATTAAAGCAACTTTTATCCAGGTCCTTAATAATTTACAGATGACATGTATTTATGTAATACTGTGTTACCAAATTATTTAATAAAAATGAAATGTCAGATTTATTGTTGAACTTCTTTTCAGAAATATGCAAATAACATTGTCTTTTCCTCCAGCCAAACAAATGATTCATTTCACCTAGTTATTCTATAAAAGAATGAATTCTATCTTCTCCTCCCTGTAGGTGATTGGTTCACAGGTTCCAGAGTTTTTTTTTTTTTCCATAAAGCTTCATTTATCTGACTGCAATGTAAAAAATCAAAGAGTTTTAGAGTTTAGAGAGCAAAACATCGCTGGGCTGTCTCCTGCATGTCCAGGACGATGCCTAACCAATTGAGCCACACTGGCCAGGGCTACAGCATTTTCAAAATATACTTTTCAATATTAATGTGAGAGTAGCGGTTGGAACAAATATTCCATTTGTCAATTTTTATTCCTTTTGTTGTAGTTGACATCCTTTGGGAGTTGAATAAATTTAAATATAAATAAAAGAAATAACATATTTCAACTCAGGGAATAGTGTTATTGCATAGCTTAAAATTATAGACCTAAAACAAATGCTAATATATTTTGACCTTGGTTTGTACTTGACATCCTGGCAACCAACAAAGGGGACCGGCAGAGGGGAATTCTGAGAGCAATTTGAACGGGCTCGCACTGCTTAGTCTGCTGTGAGGTTTTGAGGTGTTGACTGCCCTTTTTATTACTATTTACCAGCTTACTATCAAGCTGTCCTTGAGTTAGCTCTTACTAATACGTCTATACTAGCCCATAGTAGTTGATACTTACCAGTTTTAACCTTTAGTAAAAATTTAAGAAATGCATGCATTAATAATCATTGGGTATTTCTATTGTCACATACAAACATCATTTTTACATCTATGCATGTATGTATATTCAATATGCCTAGGTAATTCATTTTCTCACAAAAAAGAACTTCTAGTGTATCATGGATATGAAGAACAGTATTACTTTATTCCATCTATACCTAGGAAAATTCTCCAGAAGAGCAAACATTGAAAAAGCCCCCAAAACCTTTTCAGATTGAGCTTTTCCTTTGTGTTGAATCGGTACACGTGGAACCAAGTGGGCAGGCTGGCTCCAAGTACCTGGGTTTGTGGATGTGCCACCATGATTTTGGTAGAGAACACTGTTTGTTAGAGAACACTGTTTAAGCAAGGACGTGGGGATGTGGAAGACAGATGCTGTCCATCCCTTTATTAAAAAAAAAAAATCCACTTCCCAGGCATTGATGACGTGGAATTAAATTGGCTATAAAATAATCATAATAAAAGAAAAACAAAAAGAAATTACATCACATACTGGTTTTACTGCCTCTGGTGCTTCGCTTATAAATTATTTTCCAAAGTGAATCTTGGCTAAAAGCTAAGCTCCTTTATATTTAGGGCTTTGGAAATGTGTTTAATTTTCACTGGTGTAATCATTTGTGGTTAGTTCTGACTTTCGGGACCTTTTTGGTGGGTAATAGACTTTGGTGTGCTGAGCTTTTGGACCCGTGGGATTGTTGACCCATCACCCTGATGGTGTTCTCCAAAGTGCAGTGGACGGAGGATGGCGGGACTGCCCCGGTATATCCCTGAGAGAGTGCATGGTGGCTGGGAAGGTCATGACCGCTGTAAAGGTCACCAGGAAAAGGGATGTTCATACAATCAGAATTTGTAAGCAATAATGTCTTACATAAAATAAGGGTGATTTTCTTTTCCCTTTCAGATTTTGGGGTAAGTGCATTCTTAGCAACAGGGGGTGATGTTACCCGGAATAAAGTCAGAAAAACATTTGTTGGCACCCCGTGTTGGATGGCCCCTGAAGTCATGGAACAGGTAAAAATAAACGATGGTCTTATTGACATAGTACAGTCGTGCACGTTATTAATACACTAACATTTCATTCAGAGCACCCATTTCACTTGAATGCATCACATAACTAAAGTTTAACTCCCGGTTGCTGGGCTTGACACACTACTATCTAAGTTCTGCCCACACAGTGTGGACTTCCCCATGTGCGGGCCTGCTGTCTAATTGTGTTTTCTCCTGGTTCCTTTCTTAGGTGAGAGGCTATGACTTCAAGGCCGACATGTGGAGTTTCGGAATAACTGCCATCGAATTAGCAACAGGAGCAGCGCCTTATCACAAATACCCTCCCATGAAAGTAATTGCTCTTGGAAATATTACGTCGGGTTTGAAATATGGCTGAATGGAATGGGTTCTGGGGTTCTCTTAGACATAGTCATGTTTCTCTTGGACCTGAGGAGAATTAAGGGAGGAATGCAGACAAGCTAAATGTTGTCCGATGTCCTCAGTGGACAGAACAGGACAGAAGTAGTACAATGCCCAGCTTTGAAGCTTGCTTTGTTTGCATTCTCAGCACAGAGCTGAGTAAGGAATGGGATCTGATTGGTCGATGGAGGTTGATAGCTGTGACAAATGCTGGCCATTACTCCTTTGATAGCAGACTATCCCCAGCACTGCAAGGGAAATCTAAAAATAGGTTATAGTGATATCATCTTTGCAGATGGATTTCCCAAATTTTCAGGCCTATTTAAAAAAAATAGTCTGTAACATTTTACCCATTTTCATAGCGTCATGTGGGTGACTCGTTTGAAATAAGCGAGTTCAGTATTTTTTTGAAACAACATACGTTTGGATACTGTTTTCAGATTTTTGTGACTCTTATAATTGGCCTATGTCATTATTTTTCTTAGTTCTTGAGATAGTGGTATCAGGGCGAATTGAGATAGTGATATCTGGGCGAATTTACCCAACTGGATTTTGTTTTGAGACTGAAGTAGTTGGATGGAAATTATGAAGGTATTTTACAGAGAATACTGGTCCATGTTTGTTTCAGTGTTTCCCTAGGAAAATATTGGAAAAATTTAGAAGGATGTTTTTAAAGCCCTGGGAATAAAAAGGTTAAGTAATTTTACTGATTAAAATGTTATTACATGTTTATTGTTGAAAATCTGGAAGTATAAATAAGAATAAAGAAGAAAATAATCATTTAGAATCTCATCAACTATAGATAATCCCTGTTAAGGTTTTAATATAGTTCATTTCTTTCTCTCTCTCTCTCTTTCTTCCTTTCTTAAGACACACACACACACACACACACACACACACACACACACAATTAAGATACTGGGGTGTGTGTGTGTGTGTGTACATACCTAATTTTGTTAGTAAGTAATGATGTAAACAATTTAAGTTACTTTTCAAAGGAAAAGCACTGATTTTTTTCTTGCATTTGGCTTTTCTGTATTCTTTTTTCTTATTTCTTGTTTTCTTTCTCTCCTTACTTAGTGTTGCCACCTGAATGTATAATCCCAGCCTGAAGTCCTGAGGACTTTTCTTAGGACGTTGCAGTTCTCCCACTTTCTTCTGTTTGCTATTATCCTCCACAAACAATAAGCTGTCACTTTAATCCTTCATCTATTCATACATCTGAAAGTGTTGGAAAAGTGGCTTGGCATGTATAGCATTTGCATAAATTAAGGCTGATTTATGCATTAATGCTTTATTCATTGTATAGGTCAGTGGTTTACTATAAATTCTTTTTCTTAAGCAAATCATTTAACGTGTGCCAGAGTGGCATCTTTACCTTTTTGGTTTGAAGCTGTATTCTTATTTTGTTTTGCTAAGAGCAGCATGGCCTTTTGCCCTGGTTATGGTTTTTAGCAACTCAGCTATATTCTGGCCATCTTTCAGTTTTGCCAAGCCTTTAAGCAATTTTCTGTATTTTTTTTTCACTAAAAAAAAAAAAAGGAAATCATGTGTTCCTTTCTGGGATGTTGTGAATTTATTTTTAGGGTTGGTACTGTTACTGAGGCCTTGAGTACAGGCGGTTCCTTGCTGATGAATGACCTGTGCACACTTCACTGCTGCGCTGGTCCTCCCTCTCTCTCCGCTGCACCACGCCCTTTCCCAGCCAGAGCCCTGTGTGCACGCAGCCCGGGCTGGAGCTACGTGCTCCTCCAGGCAGTGCCAGAGCCAGTTCCCAGGAAGCTCTGTCCGCGTGTCTTTGGGAGATCATTCTTAACAAATAGAGCAGATTTTGTAAGTTCTGTCAGTGGAATAACAAAAATGTTAGAGGGCTCGTGAACAAGTTTGCAAAGAGAAATGAATGCTTTAAATACACACGTTCTGTAAAGTTGCAATCACGCTTGTATCTAATCCAGGTTGGTCTCTGATGCTTCTGTGAAAAAACTAAAAACTCAATTGTAGCAATTGCTACACTGAGGTTCTGTCTTTATGTTTGTTTCCGCTGCAGGTGTTAATGTTGACTTTGCAAAATGATCCACCCACTTTAGAAACAGGAATAGAGGATAAGGAAATGATGAAAAAGTATGGCAAGTCCTTTAGAAAATTACTTTCACTGTGTCTTCAGAAAGATCCTTCCAAAAGGTATGTCAAACTGGGTGGATGAGTTACTGGCCTGGTCTGAGTCACCACAAAGCTTTGTTTGTGGAGGGGGAAAGGCTGTGTGAGGACACCTGCAAGGTACTTCTCCTTCAAGGGAAATGCTGCTCCCGCCCCCAGATTTCCAACCTGTTAGTGGAAGACAGCATGGGTCCATAGGGAAACAAGTGGATGGGGGTGGGGGAGAGGCACAAGAAAATGTTAGTATTGGTAAGATTTGCTGTGCTTGTGAGGTGTGGGCGTTGTCATCAAAGGAAATGAAGTAAAGCAGAAATCAAGAGAAATTGGCAGTGGTGCGTTCCGAAGCTGAGCTAATATTCTGCACCGTGTAGGTTGAGCTGACCTCTCAGGATTTGAATATCCTGCTAGCTCAGGTCTAAACCAGGCAGAGCTATTGAATTTTGCATGAGCTTCCTTTTAGTTGCAGAACAAGTTGTTTGTACCATTTGAAAGATTATTGGTAAAGAAGCTTCATATTTTTGCATTAGAAAGATGAATCATATAAACAGAAGTAAATTGTTTTAAATGAACTTTAGAATTTCCTCTTTATTCTCAGGCGATTGCTCCCATACTGTAGTGTGTCTGTGCTCTGAGTTTGTTTCTTCCTTCTTAATTTCTCTCCCGATTTTGAACTCTCCTGAGCGGTAAGCATAGAGCAGGTGTCCTTTATCACTTAAAGGAGAATGTTAATGACGTGAGCCACCCAGGCCCGGCACCCTCCTAGCATGCAGTGAATGTAGATGACAGGCCTGGCTAGGACTCTGAAACGTTATCTGCTACCCTCATCCGCCCTAAGGTCCAATCTGATAATTGTATTTTAAAACGTGTAAACTGGCTTCTCTTCTAAAAACTTTCTTTTTCAGGGAGGGACCTGCTTTTTGAAGAATTCCTTTATTCTTATCTTCAATTCTTTATGAAACTTAAGCCTTTAGACAGTGGTCCTTGAGCTCGTTGAGATCTCACCGAGTGGTGGTGCTGTGTAATTCCAGCTCTTTCAGAAAATCTGTTTGAGGGGCTCCCCTTCTTTACAGTAAGCACAGTGGACATTATTTTACCCATCTCTTGTAGCAGTTCTCTTCATTCCTTTACATTTTACTGAATTTGCATTCAGTCTTTTCTGTATTCGTCCTCTTCTCATGGAGCCAGGTCTAAAGACTGTTTGCTGTTAAGTATCTTGAAATTATTTATTGTAAAAAGGATGCTTGTTTTGTCACACTTATAGACTGTTTCTGCTTAAACATCTTAGTTGCCCTTTGTGTATGATTTGTAAGGTTATTTTCCTCTGAAGTTATACTGGTCTTTCCTTAAGGTTATTTCTTCACTCTCCGATTGGATGAAAATTCTCTTCAATTCTAATTTTATTCTGCAACACTTGCTTGCCTACCCCTTGGATTTAGTGTCATCTCTAAATATCAACTTTTGGCATCACCAAGGAACCAGGATTTAATTCTCCAAAGCCCAATGAGAGAAATGCTTGCCTTCCCAGTTAGCACTGTTATTACTGTTGGTCTCTGTGGTCGTAGAGCTAGTTGAGATCCCACCTAGTGGTGATGCTGTGTAATTCCAGCTCTTTCAGAAAATAATTCTGTACAGTAGAATAGTTAGTGTGCCTAAAGATGTAACAATATCATTCTTTAGGAGATTTGTAATTTTGTTAAAATAAATCAGATGAGATCATCATATGTTATATTTAACAAACCATCCTGATTTCTTACTAATCTTGAGAGTCCTTCCAGGTTTTATTTATTTTATGAACTCGAATATCAGGCTCCTATTACCCCACCCCCAAGAAATATTTTAGAAAAGAGCCATACTCTTAAATTTTTACCCAGTCTTTCCCTCAGAGTTCTTGCCTAGTGACATTATCGATCTACAAAGTATTAATAGTTTAAGAACTTCTTTTAGTTATTCTTTCTGTGTCATACTCTATTCTCACTATTGTACAATTGTGTCTATAACAGAGAGCGTTGGTGGTGCACAAACTTCCTACGTGACTCTTTTTTTTTTAATAAAAAGACATGGATTTGGGAAGTTTGCGGGGGGGGGGGCTTCATGAAATATGAGAATCGAAAAAGAGGCAATGTTGTTGAATTTTTCTTACATAGGTGCAACTTAAAATATGTATTCATTCCAGAATTAATAAGTAAACATTAGATTGCTGCACAATTTTGAAAGAAACCATGAATATACTCTGCCTTCTCTGCCTTTGCTTATGTTATCCATGAGTTCTTCTTTTCCCTCTATCCACCTCCCACCTGTCTTTCAACACTTAGTTCAAAGGCTCCATTTTCTTAGAGATAGATATCCCTGGTGAGATTCCTAGTCCTGCTTTATCATCACCTGTGTGACTTAGTTTCCTTGACTGTAAAATGGGGCTAATGACACTTACTTCATAGGACTGTGATAAGGGTGGAGTAAGAAAATGCACTGAAAACGGATAGCACAGTGCCTGGGGGTTCCTAAATATTCAAGAAATTGGAATTGCCATTCATTATCTGCCTTTTTCTTCCTGACCAAATAGAGTTTTTGCAAATTTTAATTTTCTTACCATATGCTGCATACATGTCTCTTGTAGCAGTACACTGTGTACATATATTGACTTACATATCTGATCTCCTCATAAGTTTGTAAGTTTTTTTTAGAAAGAGAGCCTGTGCCACTTATCCTTATATCTTTCTATCTGCAGTGTCTGGTGTGTCTTATTTACTCAGAGGTATTTCTTGAATAACTGGAGACAATTGGTTTTTTGCAACTTGGGGTGATTTTGACTCATTGCAAAAAATTCAGGAACAAACCTGATTCGAGTAGGCTTAGGAATGAATGCAAGATTTGGGGTAATTTATATTTATTCTGTTGCCTGCAGATTATATACTTGTCAGCTGAAAGCAGATGAATGGGACCAAAGCCCTGGTCTTGCTGAGAACCTTTTTAACAGTGAATAAAAGCATATCAGGGACCAGGCCCAGTTCACGCCTGTGCAGGAGTCCTCAAGCTAGATGAGAAGGGGTTATGCTTTTTTTTTAACCTTGAGACTCATGGAACTTTCCTAAAAAAAAGAGAGCAGAGCTGGATTTTGGAAGCTCTTTGCCTCATTTAAATCTGCGTGCTCTGCCTAGGCATAGATGAAGAATTACTTGTATTTGTATAGCAGAACATTTTGCCATTTCTTAAAAAAAAAAAATGAGCCTTAACCTTGTAGATTACATGCTCCCTATGGATGGCAACTATAAGAGGAACCGGCCTTTTCTTTGAGCAATATGGGTGTGGATATTGCATAGATAAATCCATTGGAAACTAATAAAACTTGAATATTTCACTTGGGGGGAGGGGCCGGGGAGACATGCTGCTCTGCCTAAGGTTAGTGAGCTATTTGGAATTGTCATGCAAATTGCTAGAGCTACTTAAACTGTGTCATATTCCTCCTGAATCCTTTGAAAATTATTTTCAAGTCTCAGTGGACTTGGGTTCATCCATATGTATTAACTGAATCCTTTAACAGATTTTCTTCTGAGAAGGTTAGTGCTTGCAGACTTCCACATTGTTTTCAAGGATTTAAAATTGAATCATCATTCAAAGCTGGGCCAGTTATTTGGGTTGCCGATCTAACATTGCTCATAAGACAGTGTTTGTATTTATACTACCTTGTGTTGCTTGATAATTGAAAGCAGCCACATAAGACATACTGCGCTTGCAGAAGTCTTTCTCCTGTGTACTTAGCCAAGAGGCAGGTAGCATTCAGGGCTCCACCTTAACCCTACACTGGCAGTTGCTACAGCATTGACCATAAAACAGACAAAACAAAAAGACGAAAGTCAGGTGGGCAACACGCACCTCAGCTTTTCTCATACCTCTGTCACTTTCTTCTCTGTCTCATTCCCTCATCCTTTCCAGTTCCATTTTTCCATACTTTGTCCTGGGGTTGTTTGGCACATGGATTTGATTCCAAAGCTGTAGACACCTGAGCTAACTTGAGCACCAAGAGGACCTGCTATTTTGTACTCTGTTTCGAGTAGAAATCACCTATTAGTTAATATAAATATTAAGTCTACAAAAAAAGAATATGGCTTCTTTAAACCTTTTCTCAATTCTCACGTGATTGCATTTTTGTATTTATTGATGAAGGCCAAGAGCGGAGTACAGAGAAAGGAGTTTTCCCTGAAGTCTGCTTTCCCCCTTTATAGTTCGGTTACCATGGAAGTGACCTTGCCGGGGAAGGGAAAGTATTTTCCCAGCCCTGAATCCCAGGGTATGTCTGGCATTTCCCAGCCTTTTCTCTACTTTGGTCCTACACTTGACCCTTAGTGTGCAGGAGGAGGAGGTGGGGTGCAGAGGAGGGACGAAGCATTTTGGCTCCCCGTGTCAGTACATCCACTGTGTACAGACTTTCCCCCTTTTCCTTTTTTGGGGGCGGGGCTAGCATGAGTCTGTTTTCATTACATCATTCTGCTATTTCCCACTCTATTGATCAGATGCTTAGACTTGAAGTGGTGACTAAGTCTGGCCCAAGGAGTTGTGGTTCTGTGTCCAAATGGCTAGCAGCATTTCTTTCACCTTATATTTTACTGAGGTATGAAATTGAGCGATAGCCATTTTCTGCTCTATGCCAGGCATTGGATATAGAAAGGTGAATGCTGTGTGGCCCCTGTCGTGGAAGGGGTTATAACCCAGTGGAGGGAAGGTAGGAGGCAGGGGCAGACAGTTACAGAAGGGGAGTGTGGCAGGCGTGGTGTGTGAGCATGAGCGGGGAACAGAGTGAAGTTGATTAGTGGGAGCTGGGAGGAGTGTCTCTGAAGATGCCTGACATTTAAATTGGCTCTTGACCTCTGAACAAGGGTGTGTCAGTTACTTACAAACATTTTTAAAGCAAGAAAAGCAGCGTGTGCTAATGTCATGAAAGGGCAAGGTGGGTGAGAACATCGTTGTAGCTGGAGGACAGAGTTCACACAGGATGTGATGGGAAAGGAGGATGGAGAAGCCTAGCCTCCCGGCCTCCCAGCCTCCCGGGCCCCCAAGATCCTCTAGGCCAAATGGGAAACTGGCTCTGTTTAGAGGCCGAGTTTAGGGCCTCCGTGGACACAATTTGTACGTGGTGGCTGCACTTAGTGACGTTTCCTGATTCTTTTCTATGCTTGGATGGTGGGTTGGAATGAGGAAGGGAAGTGCTGGAGAGACTCACTGGGAGGCCACTGGAGTGGTTTCGGGCAGAGGCAATGAGGGTTTCAACCAAAACAGTGACCTTGAGTTCCTTAACCATCTTGATTTTCCTAGGTTTCTTTTCACTTTAAAAAATTCAACCTAAGTTTTTTGTATGCCTCCTAGGTATTTGAAGTTTTGTTTTGTGTTGCGAGGTGCTAGGTATAATATGCCTAGCATCTAGCATCATGCCTGACAAATAGTAGATGCTCAATAAATATGTATTTCCTGAGAGAGTGAAAGGATGAATTTGCAGTAGCTGGAGGCCAAAAACGTTGCCGACGAACAGTGAGAGTATACGTTAAAATAACAACCAAAGTCCACTCATGTAAAAGAGTAAGTCTCCTTTTTAGTTCTAGCTTAACAAGGTGCACATTCATGAATTCGGATGAGCTTACCGAGGGATGTGGTACACAAAATGTAAACCGTGGCCACCTGTTGATTAGACCTTCATTTGCTCGGAGCAGCAAGCAGTTAGAGGCTGGTTATTGCAGTGGGTGTGACCATTCTGGGTTCTTTTCAGGTACCTGTAGGCAGTGTTCCACTTGAAACCAAGGGAGAGAGCAGGAACAAGTTAAATTTCTGTTTCTTTGCACAGAAGTACGTTGTGGGGCCCTGGTAAACTCTGGCAGTTTATGCATCGTTGCACTTGGCCACGTTTCCTGATTCTTTTATATGCTTGGGTTTGGCCCCTGGAAACATGTTAATGAAACTTCCTGGTTCCAAAGAAGGGGTTTCTAACCTCTTCAAATATGAGAATCCTTTTAAACTTGCACGCTCCCCCCCCCCCCAACATGGTACTATTTGTACCTTTGCAAATCATTGCCTGAGAGAGAATACCTAATGATACTCAGTAATGGTTCTCTCCCTCCTCCCAGTTTTAAAAGTATGAACAATTTAAAACATACAGAAAAGGTGAAAAAGCTTTACAGTGTTTACTTCTACACCACAACCTAGATTCAACAATTATTACCATTTTTCTATTTATCTACATTTTACTTGCTGAATGAACAGTTTGAAAATCAGTAACAGACTTGATACTTCAGCTTGCATTCCATACAAATTGAGAAATGTTCTGAATAACTACAGTACTTTTCCATGTCTAAGAAAATAAGCAGTAATTTCCTAAAATTGTCTGTTACCTAGCATATTCACTTATCCTATATAATAACAGCCTAATATGCAAATCAACCAAATGGTGGAATGACCAGTTGGCAGGGGGCAGGGCCAGTGAGCGGGCAGTGCCAAGCCAGCCAAGGAGGGTGCCAGAGGGCAGAGGGAGGGGACAGTGATCAGGGACAGCGGTGACCGGCGGCAGCGGCAGAGTGATCAGGGGCGGGGCTGGCCACTTGCCAGCTGGCATGGTCCTCTGATTGCTCCGCTTGTTGCCTCCTGCAGAGGGAGGCCACTGGTGGCAGCGGTGGGACAATGCTGGGTGGGGCTGGCCGCTTGCCAGCCGTCTCCATCCCCCAGTTGGCCCACTGGTCTCCTGCTGCAGAGGGAGGCCAGACTGCTGCTTAGGCCCACTCCCCAACAGGGAGCGGGCCTAAGCCATCAATTGAACATCCCCCCAGGGCTCCTGGACTGTGAGAGGGTGCAGGCTGGGCTGAGGGACCACCCTGAGTCCATGAATTTTTGTGCACCGGGCCTCTAGTCTATATATATAAAAGCCGAAGTGACAGAACGACTAGAACTACCAGAATGACTGGTTGCTATGATGTCTCACTCCCACAGCTGACCTCCTGCGGCCGGCCAACCTTTCATGGTCCCTCCCCCTAGCCAGTGGGCTCTGGGGATCCCACCCATGCACGAATTCATGCACTGAGCCTTTAGTCTTTAATGATTTCCAAAGGTCTTTTGTAGTTTCTCCTCCTTCCTTTCAAATGCAGGATTCAGACCAGGGGCATGTATTGCATTTGGCTTTATATTTCTTTAGTCTTTTAAAATCTGGAACCGTACCCTCACATCTCCTTTTTTTCCTCTTTGACACTGACTTTTGGAAGAGAGCAGTTCATTTGTCTTGCTGACTGACTGTCCTATAGTATAGATTTATGTGACTTTCTTTTTCTGCATTGCTGTTTGTTTTAGAGAGAGCTGTTGATAAAGTAAGCTGTTCTTTATGGACTCATGCCAGCTCATAGACAACAGAAGTAGATAATCAGTACTCTGCCACCTCCTATGAAATACTTATTTAAGTCACAGATGCTAAAATCATCAGGTAAAAGGTTATGGGGGATAGGATATTCATAAACAGTAATGCCAAAGTATTACCCAAAATAACACTTTCCCATTGCAGTGGGTAAAACATACTTTTACAATTGAGAGATCTCAGGCCTGGGGACCAAGTAGTTACACTTAGTATCACTCCCAGTGGAGTTACCTAACATTATGTGCCTCTGACGTGCCGCAGTAAAACGTACACAGTGTCATCTAGGCAATGTTTCCCCCCCAAATGCTTGATTCAAGCTAGTCAAGCCTTCAGACCTGAGAAACAAGTTTAATGACTCCATGAGGAAACAACCAGACCAATCCAGTAATCCTTTTCAATGAACTTGCATTTTATTAATCACCATCATATTTACCTTGCCCTGAAAACCGGTGGTCCGTGTACACCTGAAACAGGGGTGTTTGGGGGTGTGCAGACAGCTGGCACACATGGTGTGTGGACCCCTTGCCTTTCCTGACTCTCAGAGAATCTTAGAGTGCCGTGCACCGTAGTTTCTTGAGGGTCCCATTGCACCTTGTACAGCTTCTCAGTAAATATAGGAATTTATCTCACAGATGTGTCAGTCTGACACCTTTTAGAAACACTGCATTCACTTAGTGAAATGTAAGGGTGAAGGACGGAAGATTGATCGTGCCCCATATAGTTAACTCGGAGGAGTTTGTGTGTTTTGCAGACAAGGAGCTTGGAAAGAACTGGAAAACGGGCACTATTTTATTTGGTGCCAGCTTGTGATTAACTTAGTGTCTGGTTTTGCTATTCCTAAAACTGGTCTTCCAGGAAGACGCTAGGATTAAGTTGTTTCATCAAGGCAGTGTATTTATCGAGTGGTCATTGTTTCAACTCTAATTTATTATTGATCTTTCAGGCCCACAGCAGCAGAACTTTTAAAATGCAAATTCTTCCAGAAAGCCAAGGTAACATGCTTAAAACCCCAAGTAAATCTGCTATTTTGAAACACTGTGAATTTCTACGTTTCGTATCTGATGTTAAAGTGTTGGGAATATCTGTTTTGCAGAACAGAGAGTACCTGATTGAGAAGCTGCTTACGAGAACACCAGACATAGCCCAAAGAGCCAAGAAGGTAAGCGCCATTAGCCCCACCAGCCTAGTAGGACTTGAAACCCATAGAAAGAGTGTTCCACGTGCTCAGGATGTGAATAGTTAGAGGTTACGTGATCAGTGATTGCTCGGGTAACTGCATTCTGCCTTTTGGTTATCTCAGCTTGCTGTCGTTTGTTTGGGTGTGGAAACCATGGGAAACGCAAATGATTTCATTTTTCCATTTATCAGCTTTGCTCAAAGAAGGTCAGAGGGGAGGGCACTGTCATGAGTTCTGCACACTGGAGAGGTAAAACGTCCTTGAATATCTTTCCTTTGGATTTTACAGAAGAGGGACAGTCTTGTTAAAGCCGCTTCCAATGACAAAAGGAAAAACAAAACTTTTGTTTTTGATGTTTTTTTGGGAATATCTTCGGGGTATAGATTTTTTTCTCATAAAAGATCCCGTGGTGACTTTTATTGTCCTCCTTATGTTAACTAAATGATACGTATGATGACTTGAAAAACTTGTCATTCTAGCTTTGAGGTTTTTTAAATGGTACGTGTGTGTAAGTGTATTTATGTGTGTGTTTCACCAGAGTTTTATTTATCTGTAATTACTGATTTCATTTTGGTATGAAACCTAATAAAATGTAACTTCTATTTTGGTTTTAGAATTATATTAGATATTTATTATTAAAAATATGTATGTAGTCACAGATTTAGCTTTTCAGTTATTAAGGAAGCCGATGTGATAGCTGAGTCCCCTGCTCTGTAAATAAAATTGGCAAAGAAGTATGCACTAGTGATACATCTCACTAGGCCCAGCTATGAGTAACTTTGAATGTTAACTTCCAGACCTTGACTTTATAAAACATCCCGTATGGAATGCATTTCGCTAATGCTTTAAAATTACTTTAAATAGATTTTAAATAGGCTTTAAGAAGTGACCCATCTGAGCATCTCTGCTGGGCCAGCAGACCCCTGTGGGGTGGGCTGGTCCCCGGGCTGTGAGCCTGGGCTAAGGCTAGGGGGCTGCCGCGTTGACTGCAGAGACCTGAGCAAGGCTGGCCGGTGGGATGTCTCTGAGGGAAGGTGGAAGTGGGCAGATCGGGTCAGAGAGGCACCTCTCCAGCACAGCAGGGAGTCAGCGCTTTGGTTGGAGGCAATAGAAGCTAGACGTGCCCACAGAGTCCCAGGGCCCCACAGCGAAGCCTGAAGGAGTGGCCTGGAGAGATTCCCCGGGGTGTTGGAGTGGAGCATGAGGTCTTTTGATGAGATCTCTAAAATATCAGCCAGAGTTGAAGAAAAGCTGTTAGAAAGCCATTGGCTTGTACAGTGTGTGTCTCCAAAGAACATTTTTTTTTGGCTTTGCTTTTTGTCCCCTGGAAGTTTTGTTTGATCTCATCCCGAGGCTCTTCCCTAAGAAGGTGTTCTCTGTGGAACTTTAGCCTCACACCTCCAGCTCCTTGTTGGTGGCCAGCCAGCCTCTGGGGGCCGGGGGCGGGGGGGGGGGGGGGGCCAAAGG
>NW_005353838.1:2285688-2323571 GCF_000412655.1 Myotis brandtii | reverse complement strand
TCCAAAGGCTCCCCTTCTGCCCAGACCGAGCCTTCCTGTGCTCCGTGTCCTCCTGAGGCACCCAGTCTCAGAACACCGGGATTATGTTCACATTTAAGACCTCCTTCCCTCCTCATCTTCCCCATCAAATCACTCTCTGGATCCCCTCCTCACCTCCCTCTGCACGTGGCTCCGAGCGCTTTCCTCCTGGTTTTAACTAGACAGTGCAGTAGATTTCTCCCTCCATCCCTCCTCTCTGTGCCTCCTTAGACCCCAGTGCAAGATTAACTTTCTGATCATGTCACTTCATTGCTCAGAAGTGGTTTCCAAAATTAAACAAAAACTTAAGCAAATAAATGGGGGGGCGGGGAGGGAGGTTCTTATCAAATAAAGGCCGAGCTCCTGAGCCTTGAAGTCATGGCACCGTTTCAGATTCCAGCCATTTGTCCTAACTCCAGCTGACTTGAACCACTTATGGTTTTTACTGCATCATCCACACTTTCCTTTGGAACTTCATCTCCCAGCTTGAGAAAATGAAGACTGTTCAGGCTGTGACCCTATTTCCTTACTTTCAAAAATAGGTTTCAGTGATTTATTACATATTAGTGTGCCCTGCGTTCCAGATCCCATTTTGCATGTATCTGAAACAAGAAGTCACTAGCGTTTGGGGAGGTATGATTTTTTTCCAGCCATGTCATCTGCTATTTCCTTGCTTTTTGATTGTAGACTTAAACCTCAGCGCTTGTTTCGTCCTCTATCCCTTCAGATAGAAAATAGCCACACATCTCAGTGTCACGCTGAGGAGTAAAGGGGGAATGTAAAATAGTTCCTAAACATCTTACAGAAAAGAGGTGCAATGTTATCCTCTCTCTCTGGCTTCGTTCAGTTGGCCCCTTCCCTGTCACAGTTCTCATTTTAAAGTGCACGTTGGTTGTGAGCTGCACTCCACGCCTTGCCCGTGGGTTTGGGGCAGGTACGCCGACCAGGTAGGTCAGCATTGATCACAGTGTGTGTCTTGTTCATAGTAAGAGCCCGAAGCCGTTTGCTGGCTCAGTGACCATGCGCCTGAGTGTACCAAGGAAAGACCATTTAAAACGCTGTTTTCCACTCTCTTGACCCCCCCAATCCTTGACATCCACTTGTCCCTCGGGTTCTTGTTAATAGCAGACAGCCTCCCTCCCCCTGCGGCTGGTGGTGTTGGTGAGCAGCCATCTGCCTGCTCCTTATCTGAAACTTCATGCAGGTTCAGCCACTAGGAAGGAAATATTCCTTCAATCACCAAGTGCACTGAAAGCCTTTGTTGTGGGATGTCTTTGCTTGTCGTAGGTGCTTACAGTGTTTAGGTAAATGTGGCTTAACAGTTGGTACAAGAATCTTTCTGTGTGTAGCTGGTGTGACTCATTCTTGGGCTCCTCCGAGTTGGCCTCTGCCGGGCTGCTCAGGGCCCGTGGGTGGCAGCGGTGCCTCCCGCTCGCTCCGGGTTCCTGGGGCAGGTTCGTCCCTCAGAGGCTACTTGTCGATGGGAGCCCTTTGATTTTTGTCTCCTCAGTTTGTTATTTTTCAAAATAGAAACAGACAGTCCATTGATACACCGGTGTTTATGTCACGGCCGGGCCTGTTGACCTGGCTCCAACAGTCAGGCAGCCCGTTGATTTGACATTTGTCGTCAGAAACGGTCTCTTTTCTTCCCTTGTGGTCACCCAAATTAAGAAACACTTTCCAGTATGTGTTTTATTTGCCATGCATCATTCTCATGTTTGGAAGAGAGGGGCCGGTGCGGCAGCTGTTCTCGGGGGGTCCCTCGGAGCCCGCTGTGCTGCCCTTTGGCGTGGGAGAGGCAGATGCCAGAGTGGGAAGTGTTCATTGGGAGCCGCGTAATTCCCTGTGGGTAGGTGGTCTTGTCTTCATCCTGATTGACTCCTTTAAATCAGGGAAGAAATCTAGTAAGAAATAGAAACAGACCAGGATGGCTTCCCTGGTAATTTGGTAATGTAGGATGATTTCTGTGTGTGTGGTAATTATAGAAATTAGGGATATTTGTTTTCCTGCTGAAGGCAGAGTACTTGGCCCATTCCGGGTTCTTTTGCTGATAGACAGTGTGGTTTAATTTCCTTTTACCCTAATTTTTCTGTCTGTGACATGGAAATTCTGTCTGACCCCAGGCATGTGGTAGAGGGTAATGAGAGAGTCGATATTCCTGGACCCTCAGACACGCTGTAAATTCTACATGAGGACATGCTAATAACCACTCATGAGACAGAGTTCACTGCAGCTACATAACTCCTTTTCAACTCTTCACTGATCCCTGTGCATGAGAAGAAAGGCTCCGCAGCCATTGCTCCCTCTCACGTGGCTTTCTAGGAGCCTGTCTCTGGCCGCCTTTGGGGGTTTGACAGCTTGACCCTGTGGTGTTACACCATTTAGCTGCTGGATTCGCTGGGTGCAGAAGGGTGTAAAGCATTCGGTAGAAGTCACATGTGTAGGGCTGTGTGCATCTTCCGCCTGAGCTTCAGAGGGCTGATGTCTCCACTGTATGTGAGTGAGAAGAACCTTGAGTCTCCACATTCACACTCATATTCATATACAATGTCTGTTGCTAAAACCCACCGATGGCAGGGCAGGGGCAAAGGGTTAGGAGCTACACTGATGTCCAAATGCCAGCTGCTCAGCCAAAACGCATATTGGCCCGAGAAGGGGTGAGGTGAGGAAACGTACTACACAGGTCTTGTTATTGCTGTTGCTTGTGTTTTCATGGTCGGTAGGATCACTGGAGGATTTTTGTTTGAACTTTCTGAATGATGAAGTCGAGAAGTTAGAAATAGTGAGCCATTATCAGAAGGAGGAAAGGGATATTTTATCACTGCCACATTTGTCTGGGACCATTGTGAATGGGAACAATGGGACAGTCTCTGTGGGTCCCAGAATTTCTTAAAACAGCCTGTAAGATTGGGTTCACAGGAAGGACCCATTTGCTGGCTTCATTTCCTCCTCCTTCGTGCTTAGGAATAAATTATAGGAATGTTACAATTCACATTTATTTAATCCTAGAGGCCTGGTGCACAAAATTCATGCACAGGTAGGGTCTCTTGGCCTGGCCTGCGATCGGGGCCATCCAGCTGCCGGCCGGGGCCTCCCTTCATTCCGCGCCACCTCCTGGTGGTCAGCGCATGTCATAGTGAGTGATAGAACTCCCAGTCTCCCGGCCAAACTCCCATGGGGACACTTTTGCATATTAGCCTTTTATGTATATAGATAGATAGTTGACCCTTGAAAAACACTGGTTTGAACTGTGCAGGTCCACATATATGTGGACTTTTTTCCGTAAATTCATAGTCAGCCTTCCGTGGGTTTCTCATCCACAGAAACTGGAGAAGAACTAAGGTGATTTCAAACGCTTTATAAATGGATTTTAGTTTTGTTCCAAGTCTGCCCAGTAGAGGGCAGTCATGGGTTTTAATTCTGTGAGGTTGTGCAAAGCAAACTGAGCAAAAGTTTTTGGCTTTGTGGAAAGTCTCAGATTTGGAGCAGAAGGGTCACAGGTATGTTAAGTCATGAGTGTTAGGCACCTTAGACAGCTGGAGTGAGGGTTTGTGTGTTTGTTTTTAACTGAACAGCAGGTGGAAGGGTGATGATTTTAAGTACTTTTAACTTTTGCCACTTTTATTGTAAATTACAAATCAAAGTAATGTAACATTTATATTTTACATAATTCATGTCCAAACCAAAAATCTCAATTTTGAGGATGGGATTGGAGAATTTTTAGTATTTTGTGGTCAAATTAATGGCTCAGGGCCAGTGAAACAGGAAAGAGTGAGTCCAAGTGTTTGATACCTCTGAAGGAGAGGTGAACTGACCTCTCTGCCCATCACATTCAGTATGGATTTGATGTAAGAAATGCATTCAGGTAGGCCCGAGCGTGTGTGTCCTCTTATTACTTTGTGTTTCTCTTCCCCACCCTCTTGTTTATAAGCAGCCACATAGTAATCTATCTCATTGAGGTACTCCCATTCTCAAAAGGGAGGAAGGAGGGCTGTGGTGGTTGAGTTTGCTATTTTTCCTATTTTAGAGAGCAGGTGTCCAGAGAGGTTAAAGTTACTGGTTTAACTAGATCTGTAACTGGGACAGATGTTCCCCTAGTATAAGCCCTTGCTATTTTCATTAACTTTTTTATTTTAAATGCATCATTTTAGTCAGTTTAGAATGTAGAGTTCATTTGGTTAGGAAAGTGCTTTTGGACACTAGGGGGTGCTATTAGAATAGTTCATTTACTCTGAGACTCTGTGGACAGGAATTGCTTACTAGTCCATGAAAACCTTGGAGGTTGTAGATTTTTTTTTCCCTTTTGCACTGTGCCTGCTGTAAGGAGTTTGGCTGGCTGGTGTTTGTGCTGGGGATGAACTAGGCACAGGAGAGGATAGAGGAAACAGCAAGTGGAAAAAGCATCATAAATGACTGTCAATTCAGTTGGTGAGTTGAATAAAAAAAAATGCATTTACTCTGGGTTAGGTGGCCCCTTTCTAGTGGCATTTGACTTCGAGCCAGGAGAATCCACTCTGGAAATTGTGATCTGCTAGTCCTGGTAGCTGCAGTTAGGGGGAATATTTGTATTTTCAGATTGAGGTGTCTTAGACAACTAGTTGGAAATTTAAAAATAATGTCATACATTTTGTAAATAGTATTGTGAGTGATGCCCTGTGTACAAATGTAGTTTGTAGAGAACTGATTATTTTCTTTTACTGGAAATGAATAGGCAGAATCAGTGACCTTATTTCACATTCAGTTAAATATTTGGGATCTGCATGTTCAAATGCATTATGTGGCTCTTTTTTTTTTTTTTTGCCTCTGGAAAGTTTGCTAACTCTTTCCAATGCTTGTGTGCATCAGCTAACTTCTCTGAAACTTAATTGGCTTACACGTGCCCAGAGAAGACCTCACCTGGCTGCTCATGGGCCGCACTGAGCATCGCTGATAACGAATGCGGACCGACTGCCGCGAAGGTGGTTTCCTTCATCCACTTTCCAGCTCACTCTCACACCAGCATACCATTTCCTTTACAGGTAGATAAACCAAGAAAAATGGCAAGGAAATTGGCAAAAGTTGCAGAAAGACTAGAATAAAAAATTTGATTTTGTGTGTGTGTGTGTGTGTTATGAAAACTCTAATCGTATGAGTGTCTGCTCCCTGCTTTAAAATTCTTCTATGGCTTCTTGTTAATTATAGGATAAGCTCCAAGTTCCTGCCACATATAGGATGAGGTCCACATCACTTGTAGGGTAAGGACCACTCAAGGCTCCGTGATCTACGTCCTGACTACCTCTCTATCCTTTTAGTCGGCCACTCGCCATCTCACCCTTGGCACACATCCTTAGAGAATGACTGATTCTACTTTCCCACCAGTACACTCCTGAAATTCTCACATATGTTTTTCATGAAGGTGCATGTACTGGTCCCTCTATTTAGAAGGTTTCTCCCTGAACTTGTGTCTTTCTAAGTCTAGCATCTCTGCTGTGAAACTTTCTCCTACTCCCCCACCCCCTGCACCCCGGAGAGTTCATTAGCCTTTTGTCTGTATTGCTTCTCTACCTTGGGCATGATTCCCTTGCTGCACTCAGCATCGTCTATAGTTTATTTCCTCACACTTTTGCCTTGTGTACCAGACACAGGGTGCCGTCTGTATCTTGGGTGCAGGAATGGTGTCATACTATTCCCTGTCCCCAGTACCCAGCACAGTATCTTGGTCAATTATAACAGCTGTTTGTGGAATTGAAGTTTGGTGAGCCAGATTGCAAAGTGATGATGATGGCCTTTCATGGGAGTTGTTGGGAGAGCATGAGGGCGGGCAAAGAAAATCTGCTTTTAGTTGTAAAGGAAAATAGTGACGATGTTTTTCAGTTGGTGCTGTATTACTGTATTTCATATCTAGGGCTCAAAGTTTAGGTTTAAAATCCCTTGTTACCACTAACTTGCTAAGGGTCTTGGGTGAGCCAATTAGTTGGACTCACCTTTGCAACCTTATCATAAAGTAGAATGGTTAGATTTTATTATCTAACATTTGTGTATTATCTACCTTAGAGTATTTAATAGCAAAAATTTAGTCTCTGCCACTCAGCACATTCATTATTGGCATTTTCGTCTTCAGCCAGCACACACATTAAGTTTTCCTGTTACCTGAAGCCAAATCAAATGAGGAAGATATTTCAAAACTAGCTTTAAATTGGCTTTTAGTGCTTTCTAATTTTGGATTAGCTGTCATTTATCCCCCCATTTAGGGGAAATAATTTAAACTTAACCCTTTAAATTTAACTTTTTATCATGATCCTGTAAATATTTAAAATGAGTAGGACATTTTGGAGAAGGAAAGGTGAAGGAGATAGAAAGTAATGGAACTTTTGTGCATAATTAGGAAAGGAAGGACTCCACACCAATAGAAGGAATCCAGGCCTTTTGCCTTCCCACCTCCCTAGCCTTTTACTTTGTGGTCATTCACCACATGTAGTGAGACCAGCAGAGGGTGCTGTGCACATGCTTAAAAAATCACTGTGTGAGTGCGGGTGGGGGGTGGGGGGGAGTGGTGGTGCTCTGCTTGTTTTATGTTAAACAAATTTGATTGTTATAATAGAAATGTATGGCTTTATTGTTCTTTTTTTAAGCCAAAACTTATTTTTGCAATTCCTTTTACTTTGAAATTAAGTAGTTTTAAAATAAATTAAAATTCAAGAGGCCCAGTTAAGGTTGCACTTTGATACAGGATTTTCTAAGCTTCTCATTAAATTCTCACAAATTCTAATACTGATTTAGAAGAGTGTATACTAACTTTTGGCCTTTTTTCTCATATACAGAAAGAATAAGGAGCCTTTTTACAACTTACAAAGCAACAATAGAGCTAAGAAATTCAAACAATAGTCCTTAATTTAACCCAAATTTCAAAAGTCGTTTGAAATTGTTTGGGTTGTTATACAACCAGTTTGTTAGCTGATATAATTCAGCTGGGGAGGAATAGGGAAGATCCTGTTTTATCAAGACCAGAATGACCCCTTTGGGCAGTGGTTCTCAACCTTCCTAATGCCACGACCCTTTAATACAGTTCCTCATGTTGTGGTGACCCCCCAACCATAAAATTATTTTCGTTGCTACTTCATAACTGTAATTTTGCTACTGTTATGAATCGTAATGTAAATATCTGATATGCAGGATGTATTTTCATTGTTACAAATTGAACATAATTAAAGCATAGTGATTAATCACAAAAACAATATGTAATTATATATGTGTTTTCCGATGGTCTTAGGCGACCCCTGTGAAAGGGTCGTTCGTCCCCCAAAGGGGTCGCGACCCACAGGTTGGCGACCCACAGTTTGAGAACCGCTGCCTTAGGGGATAAGGACAAAGTTCTGAGGGGTGGGCTTTCTCTGTGGAGAACAATATGAGGAGGGAAGGGAAGGAAGAGGAAGGTGAGAAACCAAGCCTGGAAAGAGGTGGAAAAGGCCCAGGAATAGCTCTCTTGGTCAGGAAGCTGGGATCCACTGAAGTCTGTGCTTGAAGTAAGACTGAGCTTGGTCTCTTCTGCCAGGCCCAGCAGCCCCTGGCTCTGCCACTCGCTTATTGGGTGACCTTGGGCTTCAGCCGAACCCCCTTTGTCTCATCTGTGACATGCAGTTTGTTCAATGGCATCTCATTGATCCTCTAGGTTGAAAATTAAATTCTTAATTGGGCCTTTGGTGTTTGGCACAGTCTAGTCCAGTGATGGCGAACCTTTTGAGCTCGGCGTGTCAGCATTTTGAAAAACCCTAACTTAACTCTGGTGCCGTGTCACATATAGAAATTTTTTTGATATTTGCAACCATAGTAAAACAAAGACTTATATTTTTGACATTTTATATATTTAAATGCCATTTAACAAAGAAAAATCAACCAAAAAAATGAGTTCGCGTGTCACCTCTGACACGCATGTCATAGGTTCGCCATCACTGGTCTAGTCCCTTCCTTATCTTGTACTCTCCACCCTCATTCTCCACATATCTATTTACCTAAGCCTCTTGCACATGCTATTGTCCCTTCTGCTTGGATGTGTCAGCTACCTCCATCCTCAGAAGACCTTAATGTCAGCTCAGAGAGTCATTTCTCCAGTTCAATCAGTTCTTTCTTGATGGATGTTTAGATTGTCTGCAATTTTTAAATTGTTAGCCACACTGGGATGAACGTCATTGTGCATGCATTATTGCTTTTATGTTACTTATTTGTTAGGATATGTTCCTAGGAATGAAATTGCTTAGTCAAAAAGTACCTATGCCTTATAATTATTGATGCATATTGGCTTATTGTTGAAAATGGGAGACAATGTATTCAAATCCCAGCCTGGTTCTTGGGTCTTTTACTTGTAGAATAATATGTTACTTACATTCATACACACACACACACACACACACACACACACACACACACACATTCAGTGCCTAGCATATGGTCTTTAATATTATTTATTTTTGGTATTGAAATGTCATTCCTGCACATTTGTTTTATTTCATTTCCCCCCCTAGATATGCAAGTAGCTATTTTGTAGAAAACATTCTAGGTCTTTTGGCAGTACAACCTGAGACTTTCAGTAACTTTGGAAGAGATAAGAATATATCATGTACTAAAAGCTTGATAGATAGAGAGCCTATTATGGAGGTCCCGCTTGGGGTCCTGAACTCTTTGGGTCACTAAAGGTAGTTAGAGAGCCATTGGTGGAGAGAAGGGTGGGGAGCCCGGAGCCCTGTTGTTCTGCAGCCTGTTCTTGGATAAGGAATTATGTTTCACGGGGATGGGGCTGAGTACACTGTGAAGAGGTGTTTTTGCTCACTATTCTGTCACTGCAATCTCTTCTGTCCAGAACAAACAAATGATATGCCAGCTGCCAGCCTGAGGGTAATGATCAAACCATTTCATCATCCCTGGGTTTCTGGTTTGAGAGGGCTCATTACGGAGGTTCGATGTGAGCCATTTATTTGTGCTGCACCGGGTGCTGGTCACGCCAGCGTCTGCAGTCACAGGACAGCACCACACAGTTAGGATAATGAGCTGTTCCTTTTTAACTTTCTTTTGTTATATACTAGTGTCCTGGTTCAGATCCCCTATGATCGTAACATTTATAGCTTTTCAAGTTGGAATCCCATTTTTCTGAATCATTGCACAGGATAGTTTTGAAAAGAATAACCTTGAGATTACATGCCCACTGCCCCTTGGCTGGCATTGAACCTTGGGTGAGTCACTCTGCTTCTCTGAGCCTGATTTATTCACCTTCCCAACCTCCGAGGGTTTTTGTGAAGTTTAAACATGACAGTTTATATCAAAGGCTTATGCAGCATCTGGAACATAACAGGATTCCAGGGGTGCTTTAGCCCTCTCTCTTCCCTCTTGCATCAGGGAATGTTTTGCGAGGAAGAGGTTGTGTGCTATGCAGGAGAGCGTAAGGAAGCGTTTACTAGTAAATGTCATGTGAGGATTATCTTTTATTTCCTTAAGGAAATTAATGTCTAAGGTTAGTGAATTTCATCCTACTCGTTCCCTCTTTCTTTCTGTCTCTGTAGAGCCCCAGCAGCTAATCCTGGTTCTTCAAATAGAACTGTTTGTTTTTGCTCTTCTGCTAATACATACAGTCTTGCTAGTTTCCTTAAGGACTTCACATTACTGAAGTTTATTTAGAACTCTAGGGTTCATTTTTGTTTCAATTGTAAGATTTCTGAGTTCTTCATTTATTTATGAATGTCAACGTCATAATTAGAAAGACTTTCTACTTAGTGTACTTTTATTAGCAATTACAATGAACTTATCTGTTAGACCAAAGTAAAAGTTTTCTGAAATAAATGACCTCTAGATCAGTTCCTCCCACTGACTTTTTCTGTGCTATGATGTTATTTCTATGGTTTGCCTCCTGCATCTCTGTTACCACATTGAGAGAGATTCTCCTGTCCATTTTCCTTACAAAAGCTTAATGCCTACTTATTCTGAAATTTCCTGGGCCCTTAACCAGAGATTCACCTTCAGTGGGTCTAGAGCAGTGATGGCGAACCTTTTGAGCTCGGCATGTCAGCATTTTGAAAAACCCTAACTTAACTCTGGTGCCATGTCACATATAGAAATTTTTTGATATTTGCGACCATAGTAAAACAAAGACTTATATTTTTTATATTTATTTTATGTATTTAAATACCATTTAACAAAGAAAAATCAACCAAAAAAATGAGTTCGCGTGTCACCTCTGACATGCGTGTCATAGGTTCGCCATCACTGGTCTAGAGCCATGAGCCAGGACTCTGCATTTTCTTTTTAATATATTTTATTGATTTTTTTTTTTTTTTTTACAGAGAGGAAGGGAGAAGGATAGAGAGTTAGAAACATCGATGAGAGAGAAACATCCATCAGAGAGAAACATCGATCAGCTGCCTCCTGCACACCCCCTACTGGGATGTGCCCGCAACCAAGGTACATGCCCTTGACCGGAACTGAACCTGGGAGCCTTCAGTCCTCAGGCCGACGCTCTATCCACTGAGCCAAACCAGTTAGGGCTCTGCATTTTCAATAAGCAGTTCAATTAATAGTGGTGCAAATGGCTGAGACAGCCCTTCTGGTGTGTCTGCAGGTTTGGAAAGAAACCATATCGCTAAGCTCACTGTACAAAACACATTTAATAATTCTGCTTTATAATTATATAGACCTAATTAAATGCCTCTATTTCATCTCCTGCTTTTCTCCCTTTGCCTGCTGGCCTTTGGGCAATGCTGTTCCCACCTCTCTGTCATTCACACTCTGAACTCCACCAGAGCAGCCACTCCTGGTTGTTGCATAGAAGATCTGTCTAATCTGCATCCCACCAGTTGCCAGCTGAGCTATTTGATGTGAAGCAGAGCTGCAATATCTCCTTAAACCATGGCTTCTTTTGGTTTTGCTTAATTCATCTTATATTCATTATTAAAGTGGGCATATCTGTCTTCAGCGTGCTCTGACTTTACTAGCATTATTAATGTAGGCACTCGTTTTTACCATCCTCATAATGCCCGTTTCTTTGATGCATAATAGAGGAAGGTGTGTGGCAGTCTAACCAGGAAGGGTGGATGCATGAGCTTTGTGCCTACCCTTGTGCAGAGTAGGGGATGCAAGAATGTGGATGGAGAGTTTACATATTGTTTCTACTTTCTGTGAACCCAAAAATACAATGCAATCTTTGCTGGAGGTAGGAGAATGAGGAGAGGGTTAGGAAGCAGCTTTGAGCTCATATTATAGGGGAAGTTCTAATAATGAAAACCAAAGATGAAATAGACTGGAATTAAAAATTGTGAAGCACCTGCAGGACTGGAAGAGACCTTAGCTGTCATCTCAACCAGGGCTTCCCAGCCAGTGGCCGGAGCGCACTGATGGGCAGTGAGTGGGTCGCAGGCGAGCAGGGCGTGGGGTGGTGGAGTTCTGGGCCCAGTTGCTGTGAATCACTTTAGCAGATTATCCCAGTATGCAGTACAGATATTATCATTTTATGCACGTGCCAAGTTTGTGAAATAATCTACCAAACCACTGGTATTAAAACCGACTGAACAACAACAACAACAACAACAACAACAACAAAATCTCACCTGGAAGTCTAAGAATTTGAGTATAGGAGGTTTTGAGAACGCTTAGGAGTTTGAAGACTACTGGTCTGAACCTATCAGATACTGAGTTCTGTGGAGATTGAATGGATGTTTAATCAGTGACCAAGGCCAAGATCACTGCATTTGGGTCCTGGTTCAGTGCTATTTTTTTTAATAGTGTTTAAGCCGAAGCCAGACGACACAGATACAACAAATTAATGGACTGTAAGTTCATTAAAGAGCAGGAACTGTCCTATTTGGTTGTCTTCAGTGCTTACCAAGTTCTGTGACAAAATAGGGGCTTAGTAGATGTTGGCCGAATGAATAAATGTGGAAGTTGGGCTGGATGTCTTTCATTCCTCTTCCAATAAGCATTTAATTTTTATTTCTTACCAGTGGTTGGAGGCAAGGAGGGCAGGGCTTTTTCTGTTGGACTTGAGGATAGCGCGAGTTCTTCTATTGCAGGCCACATTTAAACTTCCAAGAGCCTTAGGAAGTGCAAAAGAATTTGAAAGTAGGATTTAAATAGATATTGAAAACTTCTCTCTGAATTTATAAAGAGAAAATTGCTTATTTTTTGGAACGAGTTTTGCTTGTTTTATTTTTTTCCTTCACTGTGCACATGTGAGAAATACAATAAGTTGGGCTTCCCAATAGCTAGATCCTACCTCCAGCATAGATTACATTGTATTTTTGGGTTCACAGAAAGTGGAGAGACAATATGTAAAGATCCAGAAGAAAAAAGAAAAAGCTAGAAGCTGAGCTGTAAGTGGTGTGTTATACGTGGGGGTAAATGTCTATATCAGCTTTGCAGCAGCAAGAGAAGAGAGCTGTGTCTCACCTGTTGTTTGGCCCTCGCATTGATGTTTTATTTGTTTTTAAAGTTGACAACTCAGAATTGAGACCGAGACTCCTGAATTAAGCTGATAAAGAGGTGGCTAAAATGTCCCTAAGTGGATGGTGCCTCTTAGCTTTAGGCAGAAGCAAACACAAATATTCTTTGAAGGAACACTTTTCTCCAAAGATAAATAAAACATTAGAAATAAACAACTAATTTAGGTGCCCTCTAAAGAAATTCAGATATTGGAATTATCTATAGTATATATTCTACGTAAATAATTATATAGGAAATGTTATAATAAATAAAGGATAGAATCATAAAAATGAATAAGAAACAAAATATAAAAACTGACCAGGCAGGCCGGCTAGTGTGGCTTAGTGGTTTAGCAGGAGGCCAGTCACGGTTGTGGGCTCGATCCCCAGTGTGGGGCATGCAAGAGGCAGCCGATCAATGATTCTCTCTCATCATTGATGTTTCTCTTTCTCTCTCTCTCCCCCCGCCCCTCCTACTCTCTCTAAAAAGCAATGGGAAAAATATTCTCGGGTGAGGATTTAAAAAAAAAACAGTTTCTTTATGTATGATCACAGGACATAGTCACTATGGACAGTATTACAGTAGCTATTACCACTGATGGTGGATTTATAAGGAATGTGCAAGTGAGTAAAATTCCCAGTAATGTCCCGCAGTTTGGGTTTTATTTACATGTATTTTTATTTTACTTCTCAATTTTAATTTACTTCTCAGGGCAAACAAAAGGCCAGATATTACACCGGGCAGTTTGTATGCTCTAAAGCTGAATGTAGGTACACAGATGTGAAGTGGGTTTTTTTAAAGGTCAAGTAGCGAGTCATGAGCCAAGATTTCCTGTATTTGACGGCAGCTCCCTGATAAGCAGAAATGCTCGGGCTAATTCCTCACCTAAGGCTTTCCAGAGGCGGACAGCCTGGGGTGGCGCCTGCCTGGCAGTAAGCGTAGTTGGTCTAATGTCTTCTGGGCAGGGGCCTTCTTCTTTCTCGCATGGTAAGCGAGGGGAGACATCACCTGGAAAGCTCCAAGCTCCCCAAAGGTTGCCCTGTAGCAAGCCGTGCTGCAGAAGAGCCCCCAAGTTCAAGGCCTGAGGGCTTTTAAAAGACCAATTCATCATGCTGTGAAGTTATTCATCTGAGAATTACAATCCAAAAAAAGCAAAGGTTGCAATATTTGAGAATAAAGCCTGAGGATAAAATCGCAGTCACCCCCTGATTTTCAATTTAATAGCCATGAAGTTAACTAATGGTTACGTTCAAAGTATTTTGTAAGCAGTGTCATGAATGCTAAATAGATGATTATAGTAAAATAACTAACGGATAATTTTTTTTAAGTTAAAGCCATTTCCTGTGAAATAACTGCCATTCTCCAGGTGACTCATCTGTTGTAAAAATAGCAGATCATCCAAATGAATCCTGGATTATTTTTGAGTGAGTTTTATATTATAGTGCACTCCACATAATCCTGGATTACAGTTTAAGTTTTAACCCTTGTGCAGCTTAATCTGGAATATAATCTATTCTTTCAGATTTTAGTTCTCACATATGTGTATTCCGTAGGAGAGGAGATAATAACCATGACAGTAACAATAATAATAATAATTAGCTCAGCTTAATGGAACTTAAACTGGACCAAATACTGTGCCGAGTGCTGGACTGATATTTTCTCATTGAACCACCCCAAGATCCTTATAAGGCAGGTACTAATGTATCTCCATATTGCAGAGAAGGAAACTGAGGCGCATAGAATGTAATTTATCTGGAGCCTCACAGCCGGTATTAGAGTGGGGATTTGTGCAGAGGCAGTCTGGTTCTAAAGCCATTGTTTTAAAGTATTATGCCGTCTTGCCTCCACACTGAGTATCATTACTTTAAAAATACATCAGAATCTTGATATATTGTGATCCTCAAAATCTATACACTGGGACTGCAAGGCAAGACTGCCTGGAACAAAACCCTCATTGCTCTTTAAAGGAACACATCATTCTTATCTTAAATTTCAGTGTTAAAGTGAGGTTCTAGAATAAATATAGCTCATCCATAGGACACAGCCAATTTCATTTCTCCCAGAATTGGAGTCATCCCTCACACAAGGTCTTGCTTGCCCTTTTGGTTATGAATCCTGCAAACCCTGGCTTTAAAAATCTCAATGTGTACTGCTTCATGCATCCTTTAAAAGACACGATTTGGTATTTCCTGCAGATATCAGCCCCTCTAAGAAATGGTGTTTGCTTATTTAAAACTAGCGGCCCAGTGCATGAATTCGTGCATCTTGAAAGGAACTGTGGGCCATGAGGTTGCGGTGGGCACGGGGGTGGGTCTTGGCTCATCCTCCATGCCCCCGCCCAGCACCTCCTGCCACGGTCCCCAGTCCCCTGTCTGCCGGCAGCCCCACTCCCACTGCCACTCCCAAGCGCTGATGGCGCCGGCCCCGCTCTCACCTGCTGATGGCAGCATCACCCCTCAGGAGCAGGGGGAGGTGGAGAAGCCCTCAGGGGTGATTGGGGCCAGGAGCCACTGCTCGCACCCACTGATGGTGCCGAGAGATTGGCACCGGTGCTGGGCACTGGCAGCAGGTGTGAGCGGCAGGGCTGGCGCCGGCAGCAGGCACGAGCACCAGGTGGGACCGCAGCTCACGGGAGCAAAGAATTTTCAGTAACCACCAGAGGCTGCCCTGATGACAGCAACTGGCGCCCTTTGGTCTGGTGGTGTCCCTACTCACCTGCTCCACCATCCCGCCGTGGCCGATGCCTGCCATGTTCCTTGCGCGCCCCCTGGTGGTCAGCGCATGTCATAGTGACCAGTTGTTTGGTTGTTCCACTGTTCAGTCTATTTGCATATTAGGGTTTTATATAGATAGATAGATAGATTTCCCCTTTAATTTTTCAGGTGTTATAGCTGCAGTTTGTAGGTCCGAACTTGCACTTGAAATTGATTTACAAGCTCAGACTCCCTTTCCCAAGACCCCTTATTTGTAAGCCAGTTAGTCACATCTCACTGTGGGGATTTTCTGAAGTATGCCCACTGAAAGGAGGGAGTTCTGAGGCCTGAGGTGCTGACTTTGTTGTTGTACAAAATGACTTCAAGGTACCTGCATGGGCCCGAGCTGGTTAGCAGTTTGCTGAATCCTTGAGTAATGTTGTACCTAATGGAGCAGAGGCCTTGCTTTGTTTCCAGTGAAAACCAGGCTGGAAAAGATCTTGGTAAAGCTGTGAAGCTCATCAGAATGAGTAGGGTGGATGGAGTTCTCTTTTGTTCTCACATTAACCCATTTTCTGACAGTAACTAAAGGTTATAATGAAGAAGCACTTTGAAAATCTGGCCTGCCTACTTCTGCCCAACTCACCTTTGTGAAATTGTTTCTCATATTTTCTGCCCAAAATAGTTTTACTCATGTTAACCCCAAAAGGCAACATATTATACAGTTCTTTGCCTTGCCTTTTTTCACTGAATATATTTACACATCTGTATACAACTTACCTCATTCTTTAAAAAAAATATATATATATATATTTGTTGATTTCAGAGAGAAAGGGAGAGGGAGAGAGAGAGAAACATCAATGATGAGAGAGAATCATTGATTGGCTGTCTCCTGCACACCCCACACTGGGGATCAAGCCTGCAACCCAGGCATGTGCTCTGACTGGGAATTGAACTGTGACCTCCTGGTTCATAGGTCGATGCTCAACCACTGAGCTACGCCAGCGAGGCTCATTCTTATTTATTATCACTACCTAGCATTCTAGTGTAAGACGACATATTGCCAGTTATTTAACCAGTTCTGTACTGTTGGGCTTCTGGGTATTTTTAAATTTTTGTAGTCACAAACATTGCTTCATTAATTATTTTTGTATACATGTCATTCTGCATGCATTTAAGATTTTCTGTAGGATAAATATTCCAACCAGAAATGCAGGGTCAAAGGGTATATGTGACGTAGATTTGGTAGATATTGTCCAGTTGTCTTCCAGAACATTATGGTTTTCAAACCCTCATTTCCCACTGCTCTTCAGTCAGAATGCCACGCTTTAACTAAGCTAATTAGGAGCACTAATTAGTGGCCCTGGAAAATATATACATTTTCACCTGTTTTCTGAATTTCTGCAAGCATTACTTCTTATTGTCTATTCTACATCTTCACGATTCCTTCTTGAACACAGGAAATTCCTCTCTTTTTTAAAAAAAATATATTTATTGATTTCAGAGAGGAAGGGAGAGGGAGAGAGAGATGGAAACATCAATGATGAGAGAGAATCACTGATTGGCTGCCTCCTGCACGCCCCCTACTGGGGATCATGCTCACAACCCAGGCATGTGCCCTTGACCGGAATCAAACCTGGGACCCTTTAGTCCACAGGCCAACACTCTATTCACTGAGCCAAACCAGGTAGGGCGAAATTCCTCTTTCTTATGGGCTCACAGCTTCACAGTTTATGTTGCTTTTCTTTTCTGAGTTTTTATGGTCTGTGCACACTGTACTCATGTTGAAACTCCATCTTACACTACTTACAACTTAATTGTTTCTTTGGCTAATCAAGCATGATTATCAGCTTTTTGAGAGCCCTTTGCTTTCTTTATCTCATTTTGAATTCCGTCTTCATGCCCAGGACAATGCTTTGCACATTGTGGGATTCTTTCTTAATCTGCTGAGGAAAAGGGATTTATTGTTTTGGTTAAAAAAAACAACAACATGCTTTTTATGAGGAAAAAAATGATACAAAACTCCTAGAAATATCACCTTTCAGAAATAACTACTTTTGACATTTTGTTACATGTTCTACCAGTTATCTCTTTATGAATACACACACACACACACACACACACACACACACACACACACACACACACTCAGAGAGCTGTGTACCGTTTTACACATGAGCTCACCCTATTACAACTGTTAGGTACCTTGCTTTTCTGCAATAAAAGAATTCGATCTTTCCCCATGTCAACTGGTTTGATTCTGTATAATTTTTAATGACAACCTAGTTGTTTCTATACACAAAAACCTTAGTGTATTTTAGTCAGTGCTGAAGGGATTGACATTTGTGGTGTACTAGTACTGTTTTCTGTCTGAGTCAGTGCAGCCGTTGACACTAGTGCAGTGTCTCCTTCGGTAAGGCAAAATCTTTAACATGAAAGAGGTTGGCTACACATTGTGGGGTCTAAGTAAATACTTATAAAAGAGAAGAGAGTTTACAGAAGTATTTCTTTTCCTAGGCAGCTGTCACATTGTAATAGCTGGGGTCTTCCGTAGCAGCATTTAGTCATCAAAAAGTATTGAGAAATTTTATTACATAAATAAAGGGGAAAAAATCTCAAGAGATAGTCCAGGAGAAAAACTTTGTATGGATTGCTGAGTGCACAAATGCATCATTGCTTACTTCCTTTTATCCTGCTGTGTGGTGACTACCTGCCTTTCTCTTCCCCAAAATGATGTTGGAAAGCGTGTCTAATTTAGAATGTTATAAAAGCCGTTTTCCTCCTGCCAAGGTACAGAGAAGAGCAATGTTTTTCTTTCTTGGAGAACAGTTGGCTTAGGAAAATACGTACTCTAATGAAAAGGCCTATAGCTGGGGGCTATTTTGAAACCCACTTAAAAACATTTTGATGTGTTTATTTCTTTACTCCTACTCTAATTTATTTCAGAGAAGATTTGAGATGGTTTACAAAGATGCAAACAATGGGCTGGGCCCGGGCCAGTGTGGCTTAGTTGGTTGGGCAGCATCCCATGCACCTAGAGGTGGCTGGTTCCATTCTGGGTCAGGGCACATACCCAGGTTGCAAGCTCAGTCCTCAGTAGGGGGCGGGCAGGAGGCAGCTGATCGATGTTTTTCTCTCCCTCTCCCTTCCTCTCTCTCTCAAACCAATAAAAATATATTTAAAAGGAAAAAAAACAGCTGGATAAAATTTATTTGACAGATGACAAAAAGGAGGTAAAGAGAGAATAAAGATAAGAAAATAAACGAAAGCCCAGGAGTAAAGTTAATTCACAAAATACACATGAAACATGAAATTACTATTTTTAGAGTTCCAAAAGGTTGAATATGGGCAATTTTCTATGGTTTAACCACAATATGAAGTCCTTTGTACTTGCTTGAGGTAAACCTCTGATTTGGTTCTGAGCCAGTGTGATGGGGTTGTCACCTCATTACCATTACGATTAGGACACAAACCTCTGACTAAGAAGTCCATTCCTGATACTGGGGCCAAAGAGAAGATGCACCTAGAGAAGAGATGTTTAAACAGTATAACTTCACGATCGCAGGAAGTCACGGCTGGGAGGGCCTCAAGGGCCTGTCCTGTTCACCCTTCTTCGGGCCAAGTGAGGCTTTGTAGTTGTGCAGTGCATTAGAGGGGCCTCTGCACGTGACTCTGACCTTGAGTCAGTTGCTTACCCTCCCCAGTCCAGTTTCCTTATTTACCAAATAGAATAAGGATTGGTTCATGAAGATTAGGTAAGATAATGGATAAGAAAATAAAAGAAAGCCCGGGAGTAAAGTTAGTTAGAGGGAAATGCAAAGTGAGATTCTCTTTCATACACAGTAGCATGGCCATAATCTCATAGACATGAATGGAAAAAAGGTTGCTGTATTTCTTGATTCTATGTAAAATGTCCATAATGGTCAAATCCATAGAGACAGAAGGTAGATTCGTTTTGCCTAGGGCCTGAAGCTAGGGGAAATGGGGAGCAATTGCTAATGGGCAGGTTTTTTTAGTTTTTTGGCGGGGGTTGATAAAATTTTTTATAAAATTGATTATAGTGATGGTTGCACAATCCTGTGAATGTCCTAAAAACCATTGTACACTTAAATAGATGAATTGTGTGGTAGGTGAATTATATCTCAAGAAAGCTGTATTTATTTAAAGAAGATAGCACGTGGCAAAGTTTAGTATAGTGTAGTCAGCAGTGTACTACGTAAGTGCTCAATAAATGTAGGATTTTCTGTGTGTGTTGTTTTAAACAAATGATGAAACTGAGCCAGCATGATGTGGGGTTGTAGCCACATTACCATTATGATTAGGACACAAACCTCTGACTAAGAAGTCCATTCCTGATATTGGGGCCAAAGAGAAAATTCACCTAGAGAAGAGTTTTTAAACAGTATAAATTCATGATCCTAGGAGGTCACAGCTGGCAGGGCCTCCAGGGGCTGTGAAATACCTTTTCCTGATCAGGTGGCTCCGTTGGCCTAACATAGACCCTAGTTCTCTTGCAGACTTGAATCAGCACGCCCTTCCCTGCAGGAGGGCAGCTGCCAAGGTCAGCATTTGCTTGCTTTCCCTTCCAACGTGGGTCCTCAGTTGTTTAGACTTCAGTTGGCCTTTGTTTGGTCTTGCACTTTTCTGCAGTAAAGATTTTCAAGTTTCTCAATTTTGGATGCAATATAAGCCTTGACAAACTCAGCAAAATTTCCAATTAGCCATGATCAACTGTTTGAAAAATTGATTCATGGCCCTGGCTGCTATTGACTTTACAGAGACTGTTTTGCCCGTCTAAGAATTACCCAGGCACTTCGCTTTTTCCCTTTTTCCCACACAGCCTGTCTTTGGCAATTTCACTTTTCAAACTTTTCTATTTGCAATGGGTGGGGCAATCAAAAGTAATGGGACCCATATCTCTCGAGTTTTCTCAGAAGCAAATTCAGCATAACTTTTGAATTTGTAGTGTTGGTGTGAAGTGAAATTTAGGTTTCCTATTATAATTTTTTTATGTTTGTGTTATGGTATTTGAAAATACCACTTTCTTTGGCCCCTGCATCTGGGCAATGCTAATTCATTGTGACATGAAGAAATTATAAAGGTTGTATTCTCAATCCATTGAAACTGTCAGGGTTGTAGATCATTTGAATTATATTAGTTTACTATAGATTGGTTTTAAGGAAAACACATAAATTGCCAACAACCTGAACTATGTATATGGTTAACTTTGTATAAAGCTTCGTGCCTTAAAGGGTATAGCTGAGCATTTGACACATATTACAGTAAAATGGATGCTTTCTGAAAATGAGATTTCAGGAATTCTCAGGTTTCCAGAATAGCTTTCTCTTTAGAAGTAGTTGGGGAATAAAGTAATAGGACCCCTCTCTGGAGCACGAAAGTAGCCACCAAGCAATAAGCATTAATCAATACAGAGTTAATGAAGAGATGAACTCTTCATGATAATAGCTCTACTTTGTTTGGATTCGTATTTTCACTCTGTAGTTGTTTAGGCACACTCTGATGTATTAGGCCATATTGATTATTATCTATTGGTAATAATCAATCCCAAAACTTAATGGTTTCCCTCAGCAGTAGTCATTTATTATTTTCTCTCATAGTTCTGGAGCATAACTGGGCTCAGCTAGGTGCATCTTGCTTGAGCTGTCTCATGTAGTTGCAGCCATGAGTGACTTGTGGCTTCATTTGAGGCTAGCCCACTGACATGGCTGGAGGCAACTAAAGATGGCTCTTGTCTGGGACATCAGCTGGCCTTGCCATGTGGTTTCTCTTCCTCACAGCATAGTGATTGGTTCCTTGAGTGAGCTTCCCAAGTGGACCAGGCAGAAACTCTGTGGCCTTTATGACCCATGGAAGGCACATGCCATCCCCTCTTCTGCGGTTACAGGCCTACCCAGATTCAGGAGGAGGGAACGTAGACTCTACGATGAGTGTCAACGGCACATTGCAGAAAGAGCATGTGGGATGGGAGATCCTGTGATTCTGTTGGAAAACACAACCTGTGTGATCACTTTTGGAGTAAAAGGAAATAATACGAGGAGGAGACAAGAAAAGAAAAGAGGAAAAGTTACTCCTGGGGGTGGTAGTGGAGTGGCACTAGTGAGCTGCACCCAGCAGAAATGAGCAGGAGACAAAACATTTCAGGTGGAGGTATGGGGGAGGCAGGACAGATACTCCCTGGTGAATAGGGTGTCCCTGATACTTACTGGGCCCACGGTCACAGGAACTGTACCTGAGGGCATGCCCTTGACAGTATCTCCTTGAGGAGAACAAGGTATATTAACTAGTCACACTCAGCATCTGGGACACAGTACAGCCTCTCTCTAGTTACCCTAATAAGCTGGCTGGGAAGTGGTGAGTACAATAGGTAAAGTATCAAAATCACCTTGTGACTGAAATGAATTTCTAGTCTTCCTATAAGGGTGAGTGCAACATACTAGTATAAAATGATTGTGTAGATATTGAATGAGAAAATGGGCACTTACAGTTATCCTTTCTCACTTCCTCCTTCCCTTGAAACCAAACTTTATTTTTATTATTAAAATATGTACACTTGATTAAAAAAAAGTCAAGTATTTATTAGGTGCTTATAGTATGCTAGCACTATTCTAGTTTGGGGTGTTTGACTAAAGCAGAGTCAAATCTAGTGATCACTTACTATTGTTTTATACAATCATTTTATTTATCTTATATGAATTCTGAGAAAGGGTTAGTGTTATCTTTCTGTGAGGCATCTAGTACATCATTTAGCTTCTAAAAGACTCTATTTTTCAGATAGATTCTATCTGTAATACCCATTTGCACAGCTCTTGTAGATATTGGAGACATGTTTATAAAATGAAAAGCAAGCAAGGAAACACTTCACATAAATACTGAATTTCATACCTTTATAGAAAGTGATTCAATCAGATGCCCCAAAGCAGCATCCTGGCACATACTGTTATACATTCAAGCATGTAATGATTGTGTGCATTCACTCATTCCACTGATCTTGGTTGAACACCTGGGATGTGTCAGTCAGTGTACCAGGCTCTGGGATTCGGGGATGAACAAGCTGGACTCATAACTGTTCTGTGGAACCTACACGATGAGGCTTTCTCTGTGAAAAAGATCTGAAAATGCCTTAAGTTTTAATGAAAAGGTGAAATGGATACATAAGGAAGTACAGTCACTTGTGCGCATATTTCAGATAAATGTGATGTGGAAGGGGTTTTGAGTGGCTAAAGAGCAGTTGTCAGCAATGATGCAGTAGAACTGTGACATTTTCAAGGAAGCCACCTCTGAGTGCAGTGTATTGCCCGTACACTTTTGTAATGCTGGAGAAAATGGTTTACTTGGTGGTACTTGTCAACTTTAATCCAGGCTGGTTTTAGAAAATCAACTTTAGTAGGACAAGGACATGCAGTAGCATGTGGTAAGAAGAAAGGATCCTGGAATAGTAAGATAACAGCTTGTTTGTTTCTCTCCCCTGTAGTTTTGGGTACAATTATATCTGTTGCCAGATTTTTTTCTACGCTCACTTGTATTTATAAGAGTATAATTATTCAGGGAGTAAATATGAAAAATGTCTCATAAGGAAGTTTTTCTTCAACTCAGACATTATATCATAAATAATTTAAATCTCATTATAACCTGAGTGCCACATCCTTCTTCCTGTATGGAGACCTTGGAGAAAAATTGTGGCCCAATGCCGTCTTCATTTATTCATGTATTATCAGTGTTCATAATGATGACATCAAATATCCAAAAATAGCTATATGAGGCCACATATTTCTAAGAAAATAGATGTCTGCAGTTAGGATTTTAAACCCCATGTATTTGGATGTAGTCCAGTGATTCATTTTCTGAGAGTCCTCGAACCTGAAGACATACCCAATTTTTGTTTTTTTCCAGAGTAGAATTCAATGCAAACCAGCATTTTTAGACACTTTCTAAGTTTTCGGCACCGCACTGAATGTTCCACACATTATCTCATTTGCCCTCATAATAACCTCAACAATGTAGGCATTATCAGTTTACAGGTGAAGAATCCGAGGCTTAGGCTAAGTAATGATGTCCAGTGTGGGGTCAAGTGGGAATGTCACATCTGTCCCATGCAAAAGCCCTTTGATGGTAACTGCCGTGTTTTGCTGCGGATGGATTCTAATTTTGTCTTTGTTCTCTTCTTTATTTCCTAAATTTTCTATAATAAATGTGAATCAATTGTATATGCCAAAAACATCAACCAATCTAATTTAAAGCATGCTATGATACAGTTAGATGAAAAAATATATTTTTGTGTATGGTATGAAAAATATAAAACTACATAAGCCTGAACACTATAACCATATATTTAACAATTAAATAGTACTGTCTGTCATTACTGCTTAAAAAGAAGTGCAGTAGACATATACTGTGACTATTAAGGCTTCTGCTTCAGTTATTTTTCTTGGGAAAATAATACCTGTTGATTTGAGATCTTTAGTCCCAGATTCTAAATAGATTTTTATTTCATTGTCAGCATGATTAGGGAATTGTCTTTTGACAAGGATAAGAAAGGCTTATTCTTCCTGTTTGTAGGCGTGTATGTATAGAAAAAGGTTATAGATGACTTTTGAGGAAGTTTGGTGATTAAAGGAAGGGAAATATACTTGAGTGGCTAGAAAACTCAGTACAGGTTTCTGATGATAGTGGGGGCTTGAGCATGTTTTCCCTCTTCTTTTTCTCCCCCCACCACCATGATTTGATTTCAGGGTCAGCTATCAGTACTGTGGGAGACAAATTTGTTTAGAGAATTAAATCAGCTAAATTTAGGCTGTTCTTTAGTTCTCCCCCGATCTCATCCCGCTCGCTTCCACACACCTACTGCCAAGAGCTCCTTTCTTTTTGGCCTTGAGCTTGTCCCAAAGATCCTTTGAAGGTTTTGCCGAAGTGGGTCTTGGGTAGGATCTGGGAGTCTGAATTTTTAACAAGTGATCTAGGTAAGTTGTATGATCAGGCATATTTGAGAACTCCTAGGCTAGAGTAAAGCATGTATGAAGAAAAGCAGTCAGAAGTGAGATTGTAAAGCTGGATTGGTCAGATGTGAAGAGGCTTAGATCATAAGCTGTGGACTTGGGAGGTGGTGCTATAAGCTGTGGGGAGCCAATGATGGGCACCCTGTAAATAGGGCAGCAACTGCAGCAGTTGGATTGGAAGGAGGAGGCATGGGTGGGCAGAGGTTGTTAAAAGACATCTGAGCTTGAGGCAATGGAAGTCTGGACTAGAACTGCCACAGGTGCAGGGAGGAGGGAGCAAGAGGAAGTGCTACTGACGTGCTGGCCTTGGAAGAGCCCGGTGAGTGATTGGACGTGGAAGACGGAGCACAGAAAGGAGACAGAAGAAGGGTTGGAGGCTGTGTGGATAGGAGGATGGTCCCAGGGGGCATTTAGGAGGGAAGATGGATGCGAGTTTGTTGGCATCTATTTGAGTTTGAAGTTCCACTGGGACTTGCATTTTTGGTGTCCCGCAGGCTGAGGGAATGGGTGGCTCAGGAGAGACTGTCTCTGAAGAGAGCTGTATTTGGCCCTTTTCTCCATAGAGATGATGTGGACACCATGTGATTAGATGAGATTGCTAAGGAGGACATTACAGAGAGCATAGAGATGTCCTGGGGGAACAGTTAAGGGACAGGTGGAGGATAGAGAGCTGTTGGAGGACAAGGAGGACGTGCTGTCACAGGAACTGAGAAGGTGGAAGTGGTCAGCAGTTCTGAATTTTGCAGAGAGGGTAAGGAGAATGAGTTCTTATAAAAGGACATTGGATTTAGCTCAGTTGTAATCATAAGGGGAGAAGCTCGATGGTAAGATTTAATGAGTGAAGAGATGATGAGGAAGTGAAAGTAGATAATTTTTAAAAAGTTTTATGGTAAAGGGCAGAGACCTTCATAGCTTGCATGTGAGGAGGCTTTTGAGGTCAGGGGAGGCTTGTGTAAATTCAGAAGCTCGGGTGGAGGAGGAGAAAGGTGAGTGAGGTGGGGTATGCATCATGCAGGGTCCTGGAGGGCAGCGGTTCACAGAGACAGTTACTCATTTGGTGCCCACCTACTCTTCATGTCCAAGTTCCAGGACTGCGCTGGGGCTGCAGAGATAAGACTCAGTCTTATTCTGTAAGTAACTCCAGACTAGAATGAAAGTCAACAGTACCGGACTTGAGCCTGGGTGACTCGGGGATGGAGGTCCCACAGCCTTGGGGAGGACTTGGTCAGGAAACAGCAGTCGAGCATCAGGATCAATACTAGGGTGACATGTGCACAGTAGAGGAGGGCAGAGGGCGGAGGGTGGCGGAGACAAGGACTTCATCATCCTGTGCAGGACGTGTGGTAGTCTTTCTCCTCCAAAGGAAAGAAGCTTACCTCAGGTGGGGGGACCAGCATGGGCAAGTACTTGGAAATGTATCGGAAGAACAATAGTTTGTATGACTGAAGTAGAGAGAAGATACTCAGAGGTGAGGCTGTAGAGCAGGGGTGGGGAATGTCTGACCCACGGCTCGTATAAGGCCCTTAGTATCTTTTGGTCTCGCCCTGCCCCAGGCATTAGGGGTGAGTTCTCGAATGATGTTCTAAATATCCAAATGGCCCTTGGCAGAAAGAAGGTTCCCCACCCCTGCTATAGAACAAAAAATGTCACGTCTCTTGATGAGGAGGGTTTTTTTTTTTAAATTTTCATGTGTGTGTTTTTCCTGAAAGCGCTACCACAGGCCGACACTCTATCCACTGAGCCAGACTGGTTAGGGCTAAGTTGATAATTTTGTATGGCCCTCGAATGCTGTTCTAAATATCCAAATGGCCCTTGGCAGAAAGAAGGTTCCCCACCCCTGCTATATAGCAAAAAATGTCACATCTCTTGATGAGGAGTTGAGGGTTTTTTTGTGTTTTTAAAAATTTTCATGTGTGTGTTTTTCCTGAAAGTGCTGGGGGAACTGTGATAAGGATTGGAGCAGAAATGTGCAATGATCTGTTTGCCTTTAGAAGGACTGCCCTGGCGGCAGTATGGAGGGAGGGTGGTTTAGAGGGACAAGACTGGAGGCAGCAGCCAGGTTCATAGGCTGGCGTTTGGTCCAGGTGAGAGGAGCATCCATTGTTGTGAGAGAGAAACATTGACTGGCTGCCTCCTGCACATGCCCCAACCGGGGATCAAACCCACATCCTTGGTATGTGCCCTGATCGGGAACCGAATCCACAACACTCCAAACAACTGAGCCACCCAGTCAGGGTGATCATGTTTTAAAATGTCCTTATCTATGAAAGATGTGTGTTTAGGTATTTACAGGCAAAACGGTATGGTGTCTAAGATTTACTTTAAACACACTGAAGCAAGAAGAGTTTGGGTGTAAAGATGGAATCTCAGTAGCACAATGTTGGTAATTGTTGAAGAGGGTGAGTAAGGTTCATTCTGTTCTCACTTTACATCAACCTGTGAACAGTTCCATTTAAATAAAAGCTTTAAAACAAAAGTGAATGTAGTGAAATGTAGTAGCCAACAGCAGGAGGGAGTTGAAGGTCTGTTTCTCGCCGGTGTTTTGGCACTGCTGTGGGTACATGTCACTCTGTCTGCACGCGGGATGATCATCCTTCTGCCTGTCTGACCCACGAACCAAGGAATGTGGCTCCAACAGCTGGAAGGTGTTTCTGAGATAATGACGCTGTAGCGCCCAGATTTGGGCAGGGGTCTGGGCAGTTCCTGTCTCATTCTCCTCAGGCTTTAGTCTCCAGTGGAAATGACCATGCAGGGAATTCCTTATGTCCTCATCATATTTTTAAGGCTTTTGAATGAGTGAGACGTGGGATGGTAACTTAGGGGAGTGATCTGTAAAGAGAGATGGAGGGGGAAATGTTTTTTCTTGTCAGACTAAACTCCCACTGAAGTGTCTGCCCTTTGCAGACAGCAGGGTAGTGAAATGAGAATTAAATCAGCTAAATTTAGGCTGTTCTTTAGTCCCCCCCCCCCCCCGCTCTCCTCCCCCTTTGGTTACAAAGGGAATGTGATTCCAGCGAACCCACAGGGACCTGTTTGCTTCTTTGAGTTATTTCCAGCCCAGTAGGATGTTAATATGTCATATCAGAGGCATACGGCCCATCTAGTTTGATCGTCATCTTCGCTGTTATTTGGCATTTAGAATCATTATGCCTTCCCCCTCAGGGTCGTCAGGTGCTTAGAGGAAGGCCCAGCGTTTTCTTGACACCAGCTGCAGCTTTGCTTGGGCGGGTAGAATGAGTTAAGCCCCGTAGCCTCCCTGTACTCATCTCTGCCATGTCACCACAGTGACATGGTCCATGATGGCAAAAGGCAATGTTTTTTGAGGACGTGATAAAATGCCTTTGAGTTGTTGGTTGAGACATCCTGGCCCAGAACCATCCTGTGCCTTTGTGTTTTAGCCTAGGATTACATATTCATTCGTTTGATCGATTAACATTCCCTGTGTCCATGCACTAGGAGTACGCTCGGGGTGCTGTTCACAGATCAAGGTTTGTTCATAGCAGCGAACTTCATTTATGTTCTGGATTTGGGGACTATGGACATGAAGATCTAAAAGGGTTTCAGGAAGTAATGGGGTCTTCACTTGCCTTTTCCCTCACCTCCTTTTAGTAACTCTGTGACAATATGTCCCAGCCTCTGTTGCTCTCCACGGGGAAATGGTGGGAGAAGCATGGGGAGAAGTTCCCTCCTGGTGCAAGATTTTCTTTTGGCAAAGCTTTTGGGGGAAGGGTAGCAGCAGAAAAATGTTATCCATTCAGTTAACAAATATTTATTTGGTGCTTACTAAGTACAAGGGACTCTAAATATAAGGTCTGAGAATAGATTTAGCTACATCTTATCCCCAGGGCGGATGCTTTCTCAGCTTTAAATTTTCTTAATTTGTAGCAAATACCAGATGAACAAAAACAACAGCATCCATTCTTTTGTAGACATAATTTAGAAGAACACAAACTCATCTAAGGAGCTAGGATAAATGTAAAGGCAGAGCATTAACAAACATGAACTCTTACCATTACTTTTCCTGTGTGTTCAAAAATTTGGTGATAGTTTCATTGAATGGATCAATAGTTCATTATAATGGGGTTACTCCAGAATTCATTGCATAAAAATCAAATATAAGAAATGTTGGAAACCCTAAATTGTTACATTTATTGTAATAAAAGCTAGTGAACATGAGTTGATATTCTTGTTTTGATTCCACTGTCATGTCAAGGTTTTAGAAGTTTTTTTGCATTTGTTCTTGAAAATTTGTTAGGCAACTCATCTTTCCATCTCTACTTCCCCTCTAGGAAAAGTAATAATCTTTGAACATTTTTTAGAAGTAGGAAGTGGTTAGTTTTACTTTCTGTTTTATACATTACCATGTTGTCTGAATTTTTTTTAAAGAGGTATGTATGTCTTTAATTTTTAAATACTTGGGTTTTGACTGACAGCATTATACATAATTGTGATAAAAATTCAAATGCTGCAAAGGGATATACTGGGTGAAGAGGGAGCAGAACGGTTTCTTCCCCACTGCCAATGCTCCTGGAGCAAAACATTCTTGACCTCTCTCCGCCCAAAGACTCATCTGATTGGTGAGTTTGGAGGGGAAATCAGGTGCAAGTGGCCCAGCCCCTTCCCCTCCCTCTCTCCTGGAGCCAGTCTGCTTGCAGATAGAGGACACTCAGTCACTGTGCCCTGCCTGGTGAGGGAGGAATGTGCTGGTCATCCTTGCTGGGGACCCGGTAGGTAAGTCTTGTCTAAATCCAAGGCTCAGTTCATCAAGAGAGGTTGCTGGCTCAACATTTAAGCCTCTTACTCAAATATCACCTTATAAGGACTAATGATGACATATTGACTTTTCTATGCTTATTGGTGTTATTTCTAAATTAGTTCAGAACTAGGGAGGGGCAGAGGGGTGTTACTTATTGCAGTTCCTTAAGATGCACAATATAGTGAGAAAGAAGTCCCCCTCTCAACCCAGACACCATCACCAAGTCCTATAAATTCTCCCAGAAATGTTCTGTGCACATACAGATGCATCTAGAAATGGCTATATGTATCTCCCTTCTTTTTATGTTAAACAGCGATGAATGCTTGGTTCTCTACTAGCTTTTTCCATTTTGATGATCTATTTGATACTTTTTACTGGCTACATACTGTTCCATAATGTGGATGCTTTTCTGATTTTATAACCGGAAAGAATAATAAACGTGCCTCTATTTGAGCATCACACCCTGATAAACCATGAGATGCAGGAAGGTTCTGCTGCTGGCCGACAGGCATAGCAACTGCTTTCTACGATAAGACTTGGTGCTTGATAATGGAGAGCGTGCTGCAAATCTTGTATGTAGGGACCTACTTTTTTAGAGAATCTTCAGCTGACATTTAGGGAACTATAAGCTGAGAAATAGCTAGACTGTGCCTTTAGGGCAGTTAGTAATACTTTTTATGAAAGAACTCTTTGGTACTGACATCTAAAGGTTATTCTAAAATGTTTAAAAAATAAAATAAAATATTTGTATAAATGTGTATATTTTGAAAATCAGGTATCTTAGTGAAATTATATCATAAACTAGAGGCCCAATACAGGAAATTCGTGCAAGAGTAGGCATTCCTTCCCCCGGCTGCCCGCACCAGCTTCCCTCTGGCACCCGGGACCTGGGCTTCCCTCGCAGCCCTGGCTTCATCCAGAAGGTCGTCCAGTCTAATTAGCATACTATGCTTTTCTTATTATAGATATTTTCTGTATTATGGTCTCTGTAAGAGCTGTAGAGCCTTCTACAAAACTCAGTGCATTGGGGTATCTTTCATGGGTCATTATTCCCGGTGCACATTTAGTTCTAGCCAGAACGTTTTCCAAGGGCCTGGTGATTATATTACTCAGAATTCACAGAATGACGTTTAACCAGTAACCCCTAAACTTTATGTTGGGTGTTTCTGTAAGGTAAGAATACAGTTTTATTAAGTTGTGGTAGTTCATATCACCTTAGTTATTTTTTGTTGTATTATCCTTTCTGTTCAATTCTCTTATGTTTTATCTGGGGACATTAACATATTCCATTACCAAAGGCCAGTGGATGCTTTATTGGTGTTGCTCTTCTGCTTGCTACTTTGCCATTTGTTTTCCAGCACCAGTAGTGAGGCCGCTGGATTTAGTGTGCATGTCTCTCAGGCTACAACCAGAGGAACAGACCAGTAGGAGATCTACAAAAAGATTTATTGCAAGGAATTGGCTTATGTGACAATGGCAGCAGGCTGGGCAAGTCTGAAATCCATAAGGCAGGCCTTGAGGAAGGGCAGGCCAGGAGGTGGAATTTCTTTTTCGTAGAAGCCTCAGCTCAGCTGTTAAGGCCTTTCCACTGTTGAATCAGGCACACGGAGATTATCAAGGATAATTTCCCTTGTTTAAAGTCAATAATGGACCTCAGTCCTATCTACTGAATGACTTCACAGAAGCACCCAGATGCCTGTTTGGTTGAATAGCTGTGGGCCGTAGCACAGCCACACTGACACCTAAACCTGACCATCGCAGTGTGTTTCTCTGTTGCTTGTTGGAATTCTTCTGGTTCCAGTAGTCAGTCCTGCCGCTGCCTGGAGTCGTATTCAGTTGGCTGTATGCTCTTCTTTCTCTTTCCCACCCCCTCCTTTTTCTGCAATTAAGTTAACTTTGCAACTTATTGCTGTATCCAAAGCTTCCACTCTGCTTCAGTGCCAAACATTTATTTTATTATTTTCCCTTTGGTTTTCTGTGAAGTGTGTTTTCTCATTTGTGTTACTTGTCTAACCAGGACAAAGCGTTCCATTGTTTTCTTTATTAGCTCAAGTTACAGATCAGCTTGGCACCCCTCCCAGCAGGAGCGTTAGTTCTCAAAGACAATAGTTGCAAAATTGGATGCGGCTTTTTTGGCTCCTCAGCTGTTATCATTGTTCATTGTCACCCTAACTTGGGGAAATGCCATATTGGAGGTTTGATGGGATTAAAATGGAATAAGGCATCTAATTCTCTGTGTTTTGTGCTGCTTCTTCCAGAACATTCTCTTTCAAGACATTGCCCTTTCATGTTGGGTTTTCAAAGTTACAAAATCCCATTATCATTATCTGAAGAGCAACATTTATCAAATTTGATTCTTTTCACATTAGAAAATGTTAAAATATTATAAGGAAGTTGGTACAAGTGTGTCCTTCACTGAACTAGTCCAGCGTTTTGAATTGTTATTACTGAATTATAAAAGTCTTTGTTTCTCTACATTTTTTCTGATTGCCTACAGAACATTTTAATATTCTCGTTTCTTTATTCTATCCTTTTACATTTTAGAAAAAAGGAAATGCCAGATTTTGGCAGAACTAGATAAGCATTGAATTCCAAGAGGTCAAAAAATGTTAATATGAATCATGGGCTAAAAGGTCTAAGATTTAGCTGTAGCCACTTATCTGTGATTAATAGAAATGGGCTTTTTTCTTCTTGGTATTTTAATGAGTAATAACAGGCTGATGGAAAAAAATGTGTAAGTATAAATTAAAACCCGAGTGTTCAGAGGCCCAGAATGTCCACAGAAAACACTGACCAACAAGCAAAGCATGGTAGAGTCTGTTATCTTTCCTGGTATCAAATATGACCTACTCATTTCAAAGAATTATCAAGTATACAAAAATGAAAATGAAATTCAGTACATCACCTTGTGACCGTCTTTATCTTGACCATCTATTGCTGTTTGACAAATCAACCAAATTTCAGCAGTTTAAGACACTAGTCATTTTGTGAAGTTTCTGTGGGTCAGGGTTTCAGGAGAGCCCGGCAGGCAGGCTTCTGGTCTCACGCAGCTGCAGTCAGGTGGTCAGGCCTTCTCTTTTCGGGGCCAACCTAGTCTGGGTGCCTGACAGCATGGAGGCCTCGAAGCAATCAGACTGCTCCGGGATGGCTGAAGGCATCAGCTGTAAGCATTCAGTGAGCAAGGTGGAAGTTGCATCAGCTCTTCTGTCCTGGCCCTGGTCGCCACATTGCTTAGTTCTGTTGGCTAGAGGTGAGTCACAAACCCACCAAGATTTATGGAGGGACTGCATCATTTGATAGTGGAGTGGCAAGATTTTTGGAAGAACACATGGGACAGGAGATAGTGTTATGGGCATCTTTGGAAAAAAAAACATTCTGCCCTGGTGTACCATCTGGCCACAACGATTCCCATTTCTCTCCTGTGCGAAGGGTACTCTTGTGCTTCCAGGATTCTCCGCAAATCGCATCCCATTATGGCTTCAGGCTCAGAGTCAGGGACCTGCCATCTAAATCAGGTCTGGGTGCAAACGAGGGTCCTGAGAACCAGCTCTTGGGGTATAGCTCCTTGAGTGCTCTTCTCAGTTATCTGCTCGATTCCCAGCCAAAGCACAGCAGGAGGGCAGGTACCTTGAAGGCCTGCCCCAGCGTGGGAAAACAGGAGGCTCACGGGTCATGCAGCTCTGGATTCCTGCCAGGCCCTCCTTGTCAGTTCCTGTTCTGCTGTTCTCTGTGGCTCTCGCTTCCACTTTCTGGGCCCTTGGCTCTGCTCTGTAAGTCATCCTTTTTCTTAAGAAAGAGCCAGCCAGCATTTGCAGCCGAGTAGCCTTCTCATATCGCTTCCTGCCCCAAGAAGTTTGGGGATCTGAAGGCTCTTCATTTTGTATTCTCTGTTTCTTTTAGTCTAACCTGGCAATCATTTATAGTACAAATATCTGAAAAAAACAAAAAAACAAAAATACAACCCACACACCTTGTGGGTTTTCTGTGAATCTTGTTGGGTTCACGCCATTTGACAAGAACCATGACCCCAAGATGCTTTGTTGGCTTTGAGCTCCTTGTGAAACTGCTGAGGGACAACCCTTAAGATTCTTAGAAGCTTTGTTATTTAATGTGGAGTTTCTGCAAGGTGTGCTTAAGATCCTTAGGAGGCCTTGGGTCAGTTGGAAAGTGTCTAGGAGGCAGTGCCTTAAATCGTTTTGAAGTCTTAGCTGTGTCATTCAGGCATGTCCCAGATTGGATTTGATCCTTGCTCTGAAGCCGGTTCTTGATTTGAGAATTGCTCGGCATCCTGAGAGGCTGGGATTGAGAAACCGTTTTATACTAAATTGCGTGTTCTTTAGCTCTCTCTTTCTGCTCACATTTTATCTCAGGCAGCAAGCAGAACCCAAGTGTCACTTTAACTATTCTGCCTGGAAATCTCTTTAGCTCGGTCATTGAGTTCATCATGTATGTTTCCATTTCCCACTATCCCGTACGTATCAGTGTTGCCAAACTGTCACTGCATAGCGGGCTCCTCTTGTCTTGTAGCTAGTGTCCAATAACGTTTTTCCTTTAAGTCCCCAGTGACAGCCTTCTTACAACAGTCCTTTCATGATCTCGCACTGATTGGGTGCATCAGGAATCTGGAAAGGGCTTGTCCTCCTGCGTTCGCTGTCAGCGTGGAGCTGTGGCACCTGTGCTGGAGCCCTGCCTCCGAGGGAGCAAGTCTGACTGCCCCGGGCTTCTGTGATCGTGTTGCTGCAGTGACCAGTTGGGGTGATTAGTTACATGTCAGCAGTAACTGGATCAGTGAGCAGTACTGTTTTCCCTCTGGCCTTTGTCGCCCTCGAGCCTCAGTAAATGTCAGCCCGTGTTCAGGGCTCCAAATATGACCATTCCCCTCTGGGTTTTTCCATTGTCTGATTCTAAACCCTCTGACTTGGTGTACAGCAGCGGCTACAAACTCACAGACACATCACTTTTTAGGCTGTGCAGAGGAAATTTGTTTTAACTTGACATACTTTGTTAACATTTAAAAACATCAAGAGCATTCGCATCAACAGCCAGCCTCCATGCTGTCCTCCATAGAGAGACAGATGTTCCGCAGTCTCACAGCATTCCTATCTTCCTTGTAGCATTCACATTTTATTGAAATTATTCACATAAATGTCTGTTCACCTCTCTGGATTGTGAACTATGCCACGGTATAGGCTTTTATCTTATTCACCTTTCCTCTAGAGCAGTGGTTCTCAACCTTCCCAATGCCACGACCCTTCAATACAGTTCCTCATGTTGTGGTGACCCCCAACCATAAAATTATTTTTGTTGCTACTTCATAACTGTAATTTTGCTACTGTTAGGAATCGTAATGTAAATATCTGATATGCAGGATGTATTTTCATTGTTACAAATTGAACATAATTAAAGCATAGTGATTAATCACAAAAACAATATGTAATTATATATGTGTCTTCCAATGGTCTTAGGTGACCCCTGTGAAAGGGTCGTTCAACCCCCAAAGGGGTCGCGACCCACAGGTTGAGAACCGCTGCTCTAGAGCTTGTCACCAAGGTAGGCATTAAATAAAACTTTGTTGACTGAATGAATAAATAGGTGATGGGTTCTTTAAAAGGACTAAGGCTAGCTCTCCTGAAGGAGTTTACAGATCCGTCTGTCCTTTGTTGACTGTAATACAGAGTAGAATGATAAGGTGCAGGCAAAATACCAGATGGAAGAATGGCAAAGGCAAAAGCCTCTTCAATGAGAAGAAAAGAGGTAAATAGCCAATGTGGAAGGGCAGATCAGGCCAACGTATGTCTGTAATTCATATGTAAAAAGGTAGAGCTGTGAAAGTATGTAATTTTACACAGCTGGATTGTGGGTTGCCTGAAGGGATTTGATGGGGGGAAAGTCTTGAAAAGGTAATTTGGAGTGAGGGTGTGGAGAGACTTGAATATGAAGGAGTCTGGACTCATTCTGTAGGCAGTAGTGAGTTCCTGGTGTTGGTTTTTTGTGTTGTATTTTTGTTGTTGTTGTTTGAGATAATGCTAATGTGCGACTAGAGGCTGTATGAAGGATAAAGTAGGCTAGAGATTAGAGGTCCGGAGATTGTTTAGCAGTTAGTTTGAATGGTGGCGAGCTGGAAATCCATCAGGCATTCATCTCCAAAAGAGCATTTGGAAAGCAAGACTGAGAGATGAAGCTTCTAAGGTGATCAGGTTAAATGAGTGAGGAGAGGGCATGGAGAGGGTGTTCACGCGGGAGATAGTGCCTAGTGAGCTATGAGCAGCCTGTTTGTGGTCAAGACTGAGAACAAGGATCAGTAGGAGAGAGAAGTAGGAGGAGAAGCACACGAACACAGGTTTGGAGAGAGTGTGAAGTAAAAGAATGGGATTCAGCTGGGTCTATAAGATAGCTTTGTGGCAACAGAGAGGAGCACTGAACTGTGCAATTGTGAAGTCATTAAATCCTGGGGAATATGAGAGAGAGAGGTTTTGGTGGCCTGTGGGGAACAGGTAATATTTTATGTGAGTGAGGATGGGCTGAGGAAGTAAGGGCTGCTCTTTAGAAAAACGTTGACAGGGAAATGACAGAGGGACTGCTCAAGAAGCACATCCGCCCCCCACCTCCACCCCCTTCTGTGAATAGAAGTATAAGAGAGAATTAAACATGGCTATGCTATGATGGATGGAGAGGAGTCAGGGCCTGGCTGTCAGTGTCTTGAAGAAATAAATGAGGAGCACAGCCGGATACATTGGTCTTTAAAGGAGAAGGAATCCAGTTTCCTTACACACTGGAGGGAAATAGGCTAGGAGCGGGGAGAGCCCGAGGAAGCTTCTTAGGAAGAGAAGGGTTGGGTATAAGTTGGTGCTCTTATGTGAAGTTATTCGGAGTGATTGGGGCGGCTGAGATGGGGCTCTCCTGTGAGTAACAGAGGCAGAGGCTAGCGGTGGAGAGGTGGGGTCAGACCGCTGGTCTCACTTCCTAGCACTGTCTCTCCCAGCTGTATGCTCTTGAGCCAGGATGAGCTACGCCTCAGTATTTCCTCTGAAAAATGGGGTGATAAAATTACTGTCAGCTCACAGGGCTACTGAGAAGATTACATTAGCCAATATACTTCAAGTGCTCAGAGTGTGGTTAACTGTTGTTCTATTGACAACTGCTGGTATTTTGGCCCGGGGAGAGGACTAGGCTAACAGTGATTGACAGTGTTGTCTAGCAGTGTTTCTCACACCTGCACGAGGATCTTGCTAAAAGGAAGATTAGGAATCAGTGGGTTTGGGGTGGGTGGGGCCCACGAGTCAGCATTTCTAACAAGCTCCCAGCTGATGCTGTCGCTGCTGGTCTAGGGCCTACCCTTGGAGTGGCAGGGTTGCAGCAGCGCTAATGCCCCAACTAGGAGTGGCCAGTGGCCATTTGTAATGGCTCCAGGCACTAGGCCAGTGGTTCTCAACCTTGGCTGCACATTAGAATCACCTGGGAATCTTTTTGAAATCCTGATTTCTGGACCTCATCCTCCGGAAATTCTGTTTCTTTATTACTAATGTTGTGGCCCCACCCCATAACAAAGAAACAGAATTTCCGGAGGATGAGGCCCAGAAATTAGGATATTAAAGATTCCCATGTGATTCTAATGTGCAGCCAAGGTTGAGAACCACTGCACTAGCCTGTTCTCCATGCAGAGTGGATGTTTGGGCCGAGCCTGCAGCTTTCCCGCCAGGTGTAGATTGGACGGGCCAGGGCGCAGGGCCCTAATAAGTGCACCGTCAGGAGTCAGCTGTGAGCCCCAGACCTTGTATAACAGGGTGAAGCCAGCAGGGGCCGATGGGAGAGGCAGCGAGGACCCAGGGCCGCGGAGCACGGTGAGGCCAGGCAGTAGGTGTGGGACGGAGGCGCCAGAGGTGGTGGTAAGTTACGGAACAGCAAAGTGTTTACTACTGGAACCTCACTGGGTTTTGTTTGCTTGGCAGTGCCATTATAAACAGCAGTTGATCAGAGACATGTTTTGTACTTGCGGTGTGTAGAATGCCTGATAAGAGAAAAGTTACTGGGTGCTGTTTCCTGGGTTAGTTGGGTTCAGGCTGCAGTCAGGCATGCGGTCTGTCCGTCTGTCTAAACAGTGGGGAAGTGGGGTGCAGGATTCCCAATGCCAGGGACAGCCATTCCGGGGAGATTCCAAAGTCCCGCCTCCAGGGAGAAGTGAAGGTGGCGGTGGAGCTGCTGGGTGCTGCCTCGGAGAGGGTGGGCATGGTGGGCGTGCATGATTGGACAGATGCTACTACATTTGGGTCGGTACGTCTTTGTTTTCTGTCTTTCTGGGGTCAGCAGTAAAATCTTTAAACAAACAATGAAGAAATCACATTTACCCCTCGTTTAGAGTGTATTAGAGAAACGTGCTTCCATGTCTAACGTTTAACACCCCGCATAGGGACTTCATCCGCTGGTTCTCTCACATTCAAATCCTGCTTCCTCTTCTGGGGTCAGGGACAAGACACATCAGATCAGAGGGGCACCATTGGGGAAGACTGGTCAGACTGTTTGCCTCACCTCTGCCACTCTCCCCATTGGGCTGCTCCACCCTAGCTCTGCCTCTGACCCCGAGGCCACCAGCCAGCGAACTAACTACAGGTTCCTCTGCCTGTCTCAGCCTGACTTCTTTTCTTGGGTGAATCAGTACTTCATTTCTTTAGTGGATTTTCATAAAGGTGCTGTTTTGAGAAAGGGAAGAAATATTACTTTCCTTTTCAGATATATATAGAACTGTTCAGTTGTATTTGATTCCCAGTGTTGGGAATAAATGTTACTCCACATAAGACTTTTCTAACCTCAGTATTGCCAGCTGTGACCACAGGAGTTGGTGGGTTTGTGAATACAGTGGGACCTTGACTTACCAGTGTCCTGACTAACGAGTTTTTTGAGATACCAGCTGTCTCTCGGCTGATTTTTTTGCATTGAGTTGATAGAGTAATTTGAGTTAACGAGCTC
>NW_005353838.1:2234487-2285551 GCF_000412655.1 Myotis brandtii | reverse complement strand
CTTCTTTTTCCCCCATTGACCTCTCCCCCGCCACCCCCTCCCCCAAGCACAAGCCCTCGCCACCCTACTGTCTATGTTCATTGGTTTTGCTCATATGTATGCATACAAGTCCTTTGGTTGATCTTTTACCCTCTCACCCCCGCCTTCCCTCATAGGTTGTACAGTCTGTTCAATGCTTCTATGTGCATAGATTATATTTTTAAAGTCAGAGAGGTAAAAATGCATTCTACCACCCGTTTCTTGGTTTTACTAAGTAAATAATTTAATAAAGAACAATGTAAAGATAATGCAGAGTCCTGAGGGTGAAAACCTCCCTTTGCCTTATTGTAGGGGTTGGGGGGAAGAGCAGCATTTATACATCTCGTTCTGAAATTTTTATTTTGTAGAATATTCTTCAGTTCCCAAATAAGAACCCCATTTGTTAAACTATGTGCAACTTAGTGTCCTTGGTTCTAAAAGGTAGTATTTGTTTCCTATCCTCCCTGCAAGGATATAATTTTGATGGCCATTTTATTGCTTTCTGGTCTCTTCAGTAGAAGTCAGGGTCACATAAACACACAGTGAGGCCTGGGTGTCAAATTGTGCAGCAAGTTTTTTCCCTTCCAGTAAACTGAGAGGGCATTCGAATGAACAAGCTTGCATTCTTATTCTTGCTATTGTTATGCCATTATTGTGTGCTACATAGACTCTTGAATGTTCTTTGTCTTAATTTCTACATTTATTTGTTCAACCAATATTTATTGTTTAAAGGTCCGAACAAACTTGTATTCTTTTTTTTAAAACCTTTTTTCTTTATTTTACACCAGCACAACCTACACGGTTGCTTTTTTCCAAACTTGTATTCTTATTCTTGTTATTGTTATGTGAATATTTTATGCTACATAGATTTTTGAATGTTCTTTGCCTTAATTTCTACATTTATTTTTTCAACTTAAAGGTCCATGCCACCATTTCTTTCATCGTTAGAGCCTAGATCTTTCTCTCTTCCAGCAAATAAAACCAAGAGGGAGACAGCCAGGGTTCTAAAACAACATAGAAATAGAAGATGGCCATTTTATTGTCTGTAGTTGGATCCTGCTTGTAGAAAGGAAACTGACAGATCTTATGCACAGAGAGGAAAAGGAGCATAAACTAAATTTCAGGATATGAGGCTGCACTGTCTTTGAGTGTCTTCAGAAGAGAGAGATTTACTTAGTATAATCTTTTAGATGAGTACTTGAAGAATACTAATTCATTAACCATGCTTGGGTTTACAATTTCAGTAAAAGGAGCTTTGTTCTATTTCTAAAACACAATTATACTGTTTTCTCACTGTTTTGTGATAGGTGTGGCTTTAAATTCTTTCTTCTAAATGTAGTTATTAACAGATCTTCCTCTATATTGTGCTTATGATTAGTGTTGTTAAGAAAATCACTAATTTTATTATATATGTCAACAGAAAATTATTTTCTCCTATCCGTTTCTTTGTAGCTTTAAAATGAACAATCTGTTCTGAAAATACTGAAGTGCATTTCAGCACTTTTTCTGCCATACTTTGCCAGCATCTTTATAAGCACCATTAGAATCACTATCATTAGAGTAAGTCTTTTCAATGACTCAAAATGCAAGCGGAAAAAAATAACTTATGCCAAGCTCAGAAGGGGTTTTGCTAAGTGCTAAGTGTTTTGAAGGAGAGTTCTTTAAAAAAGAATTTTGGTGTGAAAAAAAAGCTCTTTTTCTTTTTAAATTGAACGTAACTATTGGCAGTTATTAATAAGGACTTTTTACTTGCTTTTTAACTTTTTTTTTCACTTCTATGTTGGAACTCAAATCTTCTAGAGAAGTGATCAGGTTACTTTTATAGGTTCCACAGGGCAATGCCTTAAAATCAGACCCAACCCTGAGCCTGCGTTGTTTATGACCTCACATGGATGGGAAATGTGTAAATGCTTACTTTACATATAAGTTCTGTGGGTTTCCTCTCCAGATTAATGAAGCTCCCATGAAATAACTAAGTAGTTTCTATTATGGAAAAAAGCCTTTCTTCAAACTCATAGTCTTTCAAAGTCTTCACAGGACATATTTAGACAAGTTCTTTTTCACAGTTATTCAATGGCATAAGAAGACTCTCTCATTAGAATGGGAGTCTGGAGACTTTTTTTCTTGCCTTTATTTTGCGCTTGTAGCTATTGTCTTGGGCCACTTTTCATCTGTAAAATGAGGGGTTGGACTAAACAGTCTCCAAGGTCCCTTTCCACATGAAGTGTCTCTGAATCAGTGGATCACTGGCGGTTATGGTCACAGTGTGTTCATCTGCTACATTGCTCTGTTTAATTACGGCTCAGTCCATTTATTTTATATTTTAAGGCAAATGGCTTTGGCCAGAAGCTCATCATTCTCACTCATCCTATCCTTTTAAAAGTTTTGCTTTTTCAACCACAAAGACATTTGGAAAGCATACCCCATGGATTACATCTCTACCCTAGTTTCTTTTCTTTTTTTTAAGAAATCATTGCAGAAGACTGATTGTAATCTCTTTAGGTTATCTGGTATGGCTGATTATTATCTTGCTGTGTTCCCAGCAGTCTAAGAGTCTCAAAGTGTGCTACAAAGTGTGTTAAGAATAGTCTGATGCTGTTTTGTTTTGCTGAAGTAAGTTGAGCAGAATCCTGGGAAAATATGCATGAGGTCAGGTTCTGAGAAAGAGCAAGGTGGCGACAGAGGGTATTTGCTTTTCCTACTTAGGTTTTAGATCGCTGATGCCTCTAGTCTAGTAGCTTCATTAGGCTGCCTGCGTCCTTGTCTTCTCTCAGTCAGCAGTCTACTGCTTGCATGCATTTCTTAGGCAGTTTGGGAGCGCACCATGTGGCTTTTTATGTGTAGTAATTAATAAAGTGCTAATCGAAGCAAAAGCTAAAAATGAACTTGATCCTTAATGGCCAATGCGTGTGATATTCTTCCAAAATATTTTGTTCTACACGTTTATAGTAAAGCATTTCAAGAACACAGTATCTTTAGAAAGAGGGTGAGTGTGGGGGTCTGGAGGCTGTGTAATGTGTCTGGGTATTAACTGATGGTGATCCCTGAATTCATAACCACTTAGCTTATTTTCAGGGTAGGTGTGTGCCATGTCACCCGAGTAGCAACGCCAGGAAGCACTGTTCACATTGGAGTAGTGAAGAATTGTTATTTTTTTCCTTTTCAGGTCAGAAGAGTTCCTGGGTCAAGTGGTCACCTTCATAAAACCGAAGACGGTGACTGGGAGTGGAGTGACGACGAGATGGATGAAAAAAGTGAAGAGGGGAAAGCAGCTTTTTCTCAAGAAAAGGTACATGGCATTGATGATGATTAGCTCACCTGTGTCCATTTCATTTTTGTGGTATTTTTTTGTGTGTGTATATTAATAAATACATTATTGTTTTACAGTCACGAAGAGTAAAAGAAGAAAATCCTGAGGTGAGTGGTGGTTCTTTATTGATTTTTAATTTTTTTTGCTACTTCATTCTCTGCCCTACCAGCCCCACCCCGGAAGTATCAGCGTTTGTTTCACTTGAGGAAGAGACTTCAAAATACTATTCTCATGCAGTGGTAGAAAAAAAGAAAATGGACTTGGCCTTTGCACGTCCCCATTCTGTTTGAGTCCCTTTTGAGCTGTATAGATTGGGACAGGTCACTTTACTCTCTCAGCCTCAGTTTCCTCCTCTGTCAAAGGGGGATGATCACAATGCTTGCAAAGTTGCCCTGATGATTATTGATGAAATCACCTACAAAAAGCACTCTGGAGTCCTTAGCACAGACTAGTAACACAATTGATCCTAACTCTTGGTATTACTGTCAATTAGAAAACACAGCAGGCATACAGGAAAAATTTCTTTTTGATTTATAGTTTAAAGTAACATATTAGGATGGTTAGCAACTCTAGGTTGAATCTGTGGGTCTTGATTTTTAAATCTCCTGGGTAACTAAGTAGGCAAGGAACACTCTTTTATCAGCTTCCCTTTGAGACTTGGTCATCTTTTGATTAACACACTTCCTGCAGCTGGTTAATTATCCTAATACCTAATGACTAATGACGACTGTAGTTCAAAGGATGTGTGCTATTTCTCCTAGAGGAAATTTGAGCATATTTAAATGGCCCAGATATTTTACAGACCTAGTAATTAATGTGTACCTTGGTAAATTCTCATTAAGGCAATAGAAGACTTCCGGTTATAAGTGAGTCCATCCCAACTTTTTTAAATCAGCAGACATTTTCTTTTGATTAAGTGGGATAAATCCTATTCCACTTTAAGGGGCAATAGGCAGTTGGACCTTCTAAGAAAACAGCATCAGAGCTACAAGCCACACCTTCCCCTGTTATTGTCCCCTCCCTCTGTTTTCTTCTCATCCTCATGTCACATCGACAGGCCTTGCCAAAGGATTTTTCAGTCTGCTGGCTTTCTCTGGGTTACTCTCTTTCACATCCTGTTTCCTCTAGCTTATGAATTTATCTTTCCATTTTATACATGAAATATATGGTTTAATCAAGGGAGTTATCCCATGAGTTAGTGAGGATGGTGATGAACTCTACAGTAGGACACGTTGACTACACAGATGTGCTGGGCATTTAGGAATGATCTTTACCCGGTATCATGAATTCTGCCCTCTTCTTGACCACTTTCCTATTTTATCTAGAGTAAAATAGTCAAGGTTTTTCATCTATTTTTAAGAGTATCTCTAACTAAAATGGTCAGTTTCACTAACATATAGAACAAACAACATAATTCAAATAGCACCATAGACCCAAAAAGCATTCATTATTGGTTCACTGCAGGATATCCTCGTTGGATTATAGTCACTGCATCCATCCTACTAGGTCAGACTTGTTCTTCCTTACTAGGTCTGACTGATGTGTTATTTGGATAATAGTACCTGTTGGGCAGGAATAAGGGGGCTTCTCAGGAGAAAGATGTTGTCACCTCTAGTAAATGCCACGAAGGTTTTCCAGATTACAGTGGTTCTCTGACTAAAGGCAGGAGATTCTGGAAGCACTGATATGCCTTTTGGTTGTACCTCAAACCTTAATTAAGACTATGGGCTCAGCCTGAACTTGGTGCAGGTGCAATCCCTCTGGCTGGTTAAGGGACACAGGTAATTTGTTCTTCTAATGTAGTCATTCCCCGCCCCCAACAATTTAGTATGAAAAGTGTCAAAAATATAGGAACATGGGAAGCGTGTTACAGTGAACATGCTCATACCTATCACCCGGATCTGACCACGACTATATTTGCTTAATCACATGCACTTATATCTATTCACCCATCAGTCTATCTTCATTTTGCCATGCATTTCAAAGCAAATTGCAGACATCCACCCCCTTTCCCCTGTTACTTTATTACTCACATACCTATTTTTGAGAAAGCACGGAGAGCAAGAATTTTATGCCCTTAACCTTTAGAAAACTCTTGGTACAAAGAATTTCTGCTGACTTCTGATTATTTTAGAATTGATAGTAAGTTTAGAAATGGAAACTCCCTTTTCGTCCTTTTTCATTGCTGTGCCTCTTGGAGTTTATTTTGTTGGGGAAAACAGTATCAGAGCTACAAGCCACACCTTGTAGAAAAACAGAGTGCAGTTCCTATCCTTTTGGAGCTGACATTCTAACGGGAATAATAACCTTCATAAATACATAAATTATTTGGTTTCTTTCCATGGAATAGGAATAATGGGGGGAAAATAGAAAGGGTGGGGGTACAGGTAGTGTGGAAGGGGGTTGTAATTTTAAGTAGGTTGGTCAAGGTAGGTCTTATGGAGAAGGGACATAGAGTAAAGACGTGTGAAAGGTTTGAAAGGCTTCAGTAGAATAAAGCTACAAAAAGACCACTTTTTTCTTGCTCCTCTCGCCCCTGTGACTGTCACTTCTTTCCACAGAGGTTATCAGTTTGCAGTGTTATTTCCTTTTTGAGTGCTAAACAAAAAACAACAACAAAAAAGACCTTTAGGGTGGGCCCAAATCAAATCAGAATGGTGGCCTTGTAAGAAGAGGAAATTTAATTTGGACACACAAGAGGAGTATTGGCCCGGCCAGTGTGGCTCAATGGTTGAACATTGACCTATGAACCAGGAGATCACAGTTTGATTCCCAGTCTGGGTACATGCTGGGTTGCTGGCTCAATTCCCAGTAGGGGCCATGAAGGAGGCAGCTGACCAATGATTCTCTCTCATCAGTGATATTTCTATCTGTCTCTCTCCCTTCTTTTCTCTGAAATCAATAAAAACATATTTTTTTTAAAAAAAAGAGGCATGTTGAAGAATTTTATTATAGTCTAGGCTACGTTAATTGTGCAAATGTGCTGTTTACCAACTCTGACATTTTTTTCTGAGGAGAAAATGCATTTGGTGTGGATTTAGGTTGAGTTAATTTTACTAGAGATTAGTCACAATGTGAAAGCTACATTTATTGCTTATAGTACTCCATTGAGTGGCATGCCTGATGATTATTAAAACTGACTTTAGCTTTAAAAAATTTTTTCTGATGACAATGTGTTTTCCAAGTGCCTATTAGCTCTCATACATGTTTTTACATATATCTCCATTTGTAGATGGAGGGAAAGATTTGATTTCTCCCTCCAAATTTATTATACTTAGCCTTTGAAATCACAGACAGTTTTAGCTAGATCAGCGGTTCTCAACCTGTGGGTCGTGAACCCTTTGGCGGTCAAACGACCTTTCACAGGGGTCGCCTAAGACCATCCTGCATATCAGATATTTACATTACGATTCATAACAGTAGCAACATTACAGTTATGAAGTAGCAACGAAAATAATTTTATGGTTGGGTCACAACATGAGAAATGTATTTAAAGGGCCAGAAGGTTGAGAACGACTGAGCTAGATACTTTTATCATACCACTTTTTTTTAAAGGCCTTATTATTTCAAGTAACTGGCTTCCAACTAGTTGTGAGAAAACTTAGATTTGTGACCAAAAAACGTCTGTACTTCTGAAAATCATTTTCTTTTGGAACAATTCTATTATTTTTTTAATATATATGTATATTTTATTTATTTCAGAGAGGAAGGGAGATAGAGAGATAGAAACATCAATGATAAGAGAGAATCATTGATTGGCTGCATCCTGCATAGCCCCCACTGCTGGGGATTGAGCCTGCAACCCCAGCATGTGCCCCTGGCCAGAATTGAACCTTGAACCCTTTAGTCCTCAGGCTGGTGCTCTATCCACTGAGCCAAACTGGCTAGGGCTGGAATAATTTTAGATTTGCAGGAAATTCGCAAAGGTCTACGTAGTCCAGAGTTTCCATACACTCCTCACCCAGGTTCCTCCCCTGCATTAATTTCTCACGTGGCCCTGGTATGCTTGTCACAGCTGAGAAGCCAGCAGTGCTGCATAACCATCAACTACCCGCAGACCACTCATAGTTCACTCATTTGCCCACTACGTCCTTGTCCTTTCTCTGCCCCAGGATCTACTCCAGATAAACAGATTGCATTCAGCCACGGTCATTTTAAAATAGAAACCAAAAACAGTAGGCAGAGCTCTCTGACAAATTGGAAAGCAGACCTTATCCCTTTCTTCTCTCCATTCCAGGACCTTTTCCTCTTTCAGCCAGTCCAGAGGCCTGTTTCCAGGGTGGTGTCCAATATTAACCTATTATTCTCCCTCCCCCTATCAAAACACCATTCTCTCAAATGTGCTTCTTATAAGCAAATTGTTTAACAGCAAAAGAATTCCAATAGACAAATTCATTTTATATTGTTGATGAATGGCAGCTGCTTAGTGTGTTAGCTTTTCTGTAAGAATGTGTGCCCAGAAGGCATGCCCCAAACAGACAGAATGGAGTTTATAACGGTGAAGTTTAGGGGCCTGTAGGTGGTTGCCAAGGAGGACGTTTGTATGGGGAACCCCCCTCTCCACCACTCCTGGGCAGCTCTGCACATTTTCAGAGGGTCAGAGCGGTCACCCGAATTTCTCGTGAACCAGGGCGAGCCTCAGGCTGGCCCCTTGGTTACATGTGCAGTTACATCTGCACAGGGAGTGAGGTTACAGAGTGTATGCGGCTCCAGCCCCCAGGAATAAGAGGGCTCCTCAGGAGAAAGAGAAGTTGTCACCTCTAGTAAATGCCACGAAGGTTTTCCAGATTACAGTGGTTCTCTGACTAAAGGCAGGAGATTCTGGAAGCACTGATATGCCTTTTGGTTGTACCTCAAACCTTAATTAAGACTATGGGCTCGGCCTGAAAGATTCTTTACAAGAAATCATTTGGTGCAGGTGCAATCTTTCTGGCTGGTTAAGGGACACAGGTAATTTGTTCTTCTAATGTAGTCATCCGCCGCCCCCAACAATTTAGTATGAATTTAGTGTCAAAAATATAGGAACATGGGAAGCGTGTTACAGTGAACATGCTCATACCTATCACCCGCTGACCACCACGACTATATTTGCTTAATCACATGCACTTATATCTATTCACCCATCAGTCTATCTTCATTTTGCCATGCATTTCAAAGCAAATTGCAGACATCCACCCCCTTTCCCCTGTTACTTTATTACTCACATACTTATTTTTGAGAAAGCACGGAGAGCAAGAATTTTATGCCCTTAACCTTTAGAAAACTCTTGGTACAAAGAATTTCTGCTGACTTCTGATTATTTTAGAATTGATAGTAAGTTTAGAAATGGAAACTCCCTTTTCGTCCTTTTTCATTGCTGTTCCTCTTGGAGTTTATTTTGGTCTTTCAATTTTTGTTCAGGGCAGAGTTCACAAAAGTAGGGCTTGATGCTAAAATATTTTGGGTATCACATTAGGGCCGGGTTTCCAACTTTGAGAGAAAAATAGAACCTATCACTGTGGCATTCCTGTTTCCGAACATGTTTTAAAAACCTAACTATCCCTTTATGTTTTTGAAACCCAGTGAATAAATTGTTCAAAGTAATCATGAAAGGGGTAGGTTTTACTAGTCTTAACATCCTTTCATTAGGAGGCCCTTAACTTTAAATGAAATTACAGGATAAGAAAAAATGGTCCTGAGCATTTTTCTGTTACTGAGTTTAAAATAGTCCATGCCTTTCACTTCAGCACTGTGGTTCTTTAAAAGCCTTTGGGTGAGTCGGGGCACTTCTTAAAGATACAGTTCTTTCCTGTCCCCATGAAATTCTGAATTAGTCTGAGTGCAGGGCAGAAATCTTTGATATGTGTCCCAGGTAATTCCAATGCAGAGAGCAAAAGGACCTCACGTTGGGAAATACTGCTTTAAAATTACCTAGGTTATTTAAAATGTTTGTCTCTGATAATTGGGGCTTCGTGCAACCACACTGGCCCTAATGTCTCATTTTGGTTTCCTTAATTGCTGTAACGGTGGCTCTCTTAACAGATTGCAGTGAACGCCAGCGGCATACCCGAGCAGATACAGTCCCTTTCTGTGCAGGACTCCCAGGTATGTTTCTCCGCCAGTCATTTATGTCTAAGATGCTCTGTGAATAGATTTTTAAGAAAAACTAGCACTTGAGAAAGATGGATAATTTCAGGGTAGCGCTTCCAAATCAGGGGCCTGTAAACTCTTTTTGTTTAATAGGCATGGAGAAAAGAATACTGTCACTATTGACCATGACTTTCAGGGCCTCCAACCTTTAAATGATGGGCTCAAGAGCAAGAATTGAATGCTAGACTGCCTCTGAAATTGCTGGTATTGTGTGAAGCAAGAAAAGGAAAGAAAATGACTCACCATTCTGTTAGATTCCAGCCATAAAACACTGTAGTTAATTGATACTTTTCTTCTTTGTTCCTGGTTGGATTTCTGTAACCTGTTTTCCTAATTCTTTTATCATTGACTTTTATGGGCCAATTTATCTCTACAACTTGCCTTATAAAAAAATAATAGTTCAGTGCCTATGAGATGCATTTGTGTTAAATGTTACATGACACAAGATGTGTGCCACGAGCTGGGTCGGGTGCTAGTGAAGGGTGATGACCTGTCAGCGGATAGCGAGCCAGAGTGCAGGCGCCCATCCGGTTTTGCTGAATAATTAATGGGCAAGCCCTCTGCGCTCACACTGGTTATACTATTAAGCCTCAATAGCTTTAGCAATCACAAGTTTCCCCCCCCCCCAAGTCTGCCTATTCCATTGGAATTCGTTTCTAGCCTACCTGATCTGTGTTTTATGAATTGGTTGCATACTGAGGAGACAGTGAGATTTCATGGTTGCAGGAAGCAACCATTTCATGTCTGAGGTGAGAGATCTAGTCCTTGCCCTTATTTTATAGCTGAGGAAGCAAAGTTCTGCAGTGGTTAAGTGGCTCATGAAGGTTGCGCTACTGGTTAGCGCAGAGGGTTCAGTGTAGGTCTTCACACTATCAGGCAACTCAGTAAAACACCTGGCGACACACTGGAGGGGTTGGTTGAACGATGAAAGGCAAGCCAGGCATAATAATAATTCAGAACGCAAAGAGAGCAAACAGGAAAAGGCATTAGGATAACTAGAGATGTGTAACGTGCTGCAAGTTATGCCTTGTTTTCATATATACTCTTCTGTTCTCCCAGAAACCTTTTGAGGCAAGTATCTATCCCCATTTTGTAAATGGGAAAATAGGTTCAGAGAATGACTTGCCCACAGTTACATAGCTGGTCAGTGGCAGAGCCAAGGCTTGACTTGCAATCCCTTATTTTTCTACTCTAACAGGAAGGTCTACCTACTCACGTGCAGGGATTGACAGGAGGAGGGGTAGGCTGTGTAGTGGAGGCATCATGACTGGTGATCTGTATTCAAGGAAATAGGCTCGAGGTGAGAAAGGCACAAAAGATAAACAGCAGCCTAGTCTACTGGTTCCACCTTCCTCTGCATCCTGAGGTTTCAGGTTCCCAAACAAATCTCAGTGCACCCCCATGGCCCAGTGGGGAACAGTCCGTGGCTCTGGTTGCCAGTTGCCCCATTAGATGGCTGAGCCACCTTCTTTGGACTTACTGTAATTTATACCAACTGTTTATAGGGCTCATGCTACAGTGAAATACCAGTGGTCACAATTCGACCGCCGCACAGAGGTGATATGTGGCTAAATAAGACCAACACGTGTAAAGATGTAATTTTCAGAAAGAAAGGGATGTATGAATCAAGGAATGTCATGATTTTATTTGTTTGTTTCCTGAGTTTATGACACTGTGTGCTGTTGATGTATGAATCAAGGAATGTCATGATTTTATTTGTTTCCTGAGTTTATGACACTGTGTGCTGTCGTGTTTTTAAAGGGCCTGCCCAACGCTAATGAGGACTTCAGAGAAGGTTCTTGCGCTGTGAACCTGGTTTTAAGATTAAGGTAAGTAATATTGTTGTTCACTTTGCAGTTCTTTTCCTGTAGTACAATATTCCGGTCTCCTTCATTAACTTTTCATAGCATTAGCATAAAGTAAGACTGCTAACTTCCTGGATTTCCCGAAGCAGCCAGTGTATGCTATGTTCCCAGGACTAATTGCTCTCTTCTGGTTGCTTACTAAGAAACAGCAAGAAAGCAAAGCACCATCTGAGTGTGTCTGCAGGCGCAATGCACCCTTCATTAAGTTTTCTTTTCCTTGCCTTTTCATTCTCGGGTTTTTCTTTTTCTTTTTTACAATGCGAGATCACAGTAAGGGACTTTTAATGAGTTTCTTTCACACTTCAGCAGCCGGTCTCTGTCAGAAATAAACCATGCTTGTACTACAAGTGGCCTGTTCAGAACATTCTTCAGTGGCAGGTTTGATCAGCCACTGTGGAGAAATGACAGATCTATTTTGAAATGGATACAAATATGGTGCCCGGCAGTAGAGTCCTTGTATCTAGTGTGAATGACAGCTCCTTCTATGTCAAGGATTTTTAAATTTTAAGGTCCATGTTCTTTGTTAAGAATTTGGTGTCTTGGGACAAAAGAAATGTGCTTAAACTTAATTATAAAGAGCTGAATTTACCGGGTCAATCAGAATACGGGCACATTTTATAAGGTGTCTTAACATAAGTTATACGCATTCTCCTTTGACAACCATACACATAAAGCACATGGCTAATGGGCCATTTTCAGAGCTGTGGCTGTAAAATGCAGGTTCATTGTCAAGGTTTGTTTCCAGCCCTCTGCGTTATCGTGGTCTGTCAGGGCAGATTATCGTTGCCATAATCACCCCTTCCTTCTGACGGCCGTTCACAACCTGCAGCGCATTTCCTCATCCTTACCAGGGGACGCTCACAACAACCCTTGGTGTAATTTAACTCAGAGTTGATTTCCCAAGAAATTAAGAAGTGAAATTACCACCAAGACCGTTTTCCTTATATTTGAAAGTAGCCTTGCTTAGGAGTTACAATTAGTGTATTTTGCGAGCCCTGAATAATGAAATAGCTCATTCCCTTCGTATTTGACTTTGGAGCCAGGTACTCCTGTCATTTATTTTTCACTTGTTCATTTATACATTCAGTCCACCTGTATTCATGAGAAACCCATGCCGAGCTGGGCTCAGTGTTTGTCACTGAGATGCAGGGGTGAGGAGACTGTGAAGGTCACGGTCTAGTCCACTGAGTGTGTGGTGCTGGAAGTGACCTTTAGAATCCAGTCATCCAGTCTCCTACTTGGTTCATGCAGGAATCGTTTCTTTAGTGTCCCTGCTGGGTATTTACCCAGCCTCTGCACAACCTTCTGCTCACTGTTTTCCCAGGATCACCCCCATGAACATGAAAAGCCTTCATTGTGATAGTTCATCTTCCTCCTGAAGATTCAGCTGACCCTCCTGTTCGGGGCTCTTATGGGCTCAAATTCTGGCCCTCAGAGCAACTGTCAGTCTCTCTGGATAAAAGCCTCCTGAAGAATGTGTTAAAATGCATGTTTCAACCCTTCCCTTCAACTATTGTTCTGCACTAGGTGCTAGAACAATACGGGACTAATGCATTCCCTCATTTTTCTGAGAGCCATTTGTATATTTGCAAGGCTCGTTCTTCTCTTTTCTCAGGCAAAACAGTGCATGGAACTTCAGTCATGCTTCTCATAATATAGTTAGTTCTCTGTCCCCCTCATAATCCTGGATGTTCAACTCTATTGACATTTAGTCCACACCTGCTTTTGTTACCTTTTCCCTCATAGGTCTAGGGCAGTGATGGCGAACCTTTTGAGCTCGGCGTGTCAGCATTTTGAAAAACCCTAACTTAACTCTGGTGCCGTGTCACATATAGAAATTTTTTGATATTTGCAACCATAGTAAAACGAAGACTTATATTTTTGGTATTTATTTTATATATTTAAATGCCATTTAACAAAGAAAAATCAACCGAAAAAATGAGTTCGCGTGTCATAGGTTCGCCATCACTGGTCTAGGGGGTGGTTTTCCTGAGTTTGTGGCTTATTTCACTACTCCTACAGGATGCTCTATGAAGAAATAAGTAATGAAACAGTGTGTATGGAATCTACCTATTATATATACACACAAACACACCTTTTTTTGAAATCACAAGGAACATTAACATTAAAGGTTCTAAGAAAAGTCTTGTAAGAAAGGAATTTATTTACTCTAAAGCCTATTTGACCTCAGAATTCTTTTCATGGAATTGTTTTCCAGTTTAACATTGTCCCTTTTAAATGTGGCACCTGTATTTACATACAGGCCTCATGATGTGGTCTGAGCAGGCTGAATACAGTAGTAAGATCATGTGATTTTTTGCAAATCACAAGCTATATTTTTCCTAAACAGGCCAACTTTCCATTGCCTTTTGAAATATCCATGTACCTTGGCAAATTAGCATGACCTAAAACTCAGACTAAACCTGATTTTTATTTTTTCATTTGAAGGTCTATCAAGCCTAATTCTGAACTGCAGCATGTGTTTTAACATTCTCTGTCTTAACATTACCACTATAATAATGAATCTGTTGGTTTTGATTCATTGCTAGCCCATCATACATTTCACTCTTTATTGTCAATGTGTCATATTAGTTACAGTGTTTGGTTTATCATATTGGCAAATGATGATATCCAATCTTTGACATCTTTATCCAAAACATTGATTAGTTCAGTAGTTCAAATAGGAGAGAGCCTCTGGCATCTGTTAGAAACTGCTCACTGTCTTAAGTGACTTTCAATAATTGCCTAGTATTTTATGATATAGTTGCTCAACCAGAACCAAATCCTATTGACTCCCCGGCCTTTTAGTGAATGTTAACTATTCAGAAGGATGTCATAAAAGGATCCATTGGAAGTGTTGCTGAAATTAAGACATGCTATAACTATGGTATTTTCCTGAGTCTAACTACCTAGAAACATCTTCACAATATGGGAATGATTTTTTTAAAATATATTTTATTGATTTTTTTACAGAGAGGAAGGGAGAGGGATAGAGAGTTAGAAACATCGATGAGAGAGAAACATCGATCAGCTGCCTCCTGCACATCCCCCACTGGGGATGTGCCCGCAGCCAAGGTACATGCCCTTGACCAGACTCGAACCTGGGACCCCTCAGTCTGCAGGCCAACTCTCCATCCACTGAGCCAAACCGGTCAGGGCTGGGAATGATTTTTATTATAACTTATTTTCAGCGAACATTTGTATACAGTTGTTTGTATACATCTCCCCCCTATAGTTTTACAAGGTCTTTCTTTAAATTAGTGTTGTTGTTTTTTTATATTTGAGAACTTATGACTCTCTCAGAATATACTGTTAGACCCCTCAAAGGGCAATCCTTGTACTTTAACTTGAGAAATAGCCTTTGAAAGTGAAAGGTTAAATGCTATTAAGTTTTTATGATCACTCTGTGCTGATAGTGTAAACAGCACGTACATTTATTCTTTCTATAAATGTTTATTGAACACCTACTATGTACACAGTGCTATTCTAGGTGCTGTAATACAGTGAGGCGGGGGGCGGGGTAACAAAATTTCTTGCCCTCCAAAAGCTTACATTTTGAAGGTGGGGAGAAGAACAATTCAAATATTTATATTCTATGTTATGATATATAAATTCTCTGAAGATAGAAAGCATAGGGAGTGCTATTCTATATTGAGGAAGGCATAGGGATTTTCTACTGCTGTGTAACCAGTTACCACAAACTTAGTGGCTTAAAACAATACCCATTTACTATCTCTCAGTTTCTTTAGGTCAGAAGTCTGGGCACAGCTGAGATGGTTTCTCCGCTGTGTCTCACAAGGCTGTAATTCAGGCTTGCTTGGAGCTCAAGGTCTTCCAAGCTCCTTTGGGTGTTGTCAGAATTCAGTTCCTTACACTTGTGGACTGAAGTCCTCACTCCTTCAGACCACCTCATTCCACAGGTAGTTCACAACGTGACCTGTCTTTTTTTCAAGGGCAGCAAGAGACCCTCTCCCTTCTCCTCCAAGGGCTCAGTCCTCCTGTTAAAGGTTGAAGCCCGTTCTATCTAGGACAGTGATGGCGAACCTTTTGAGCTCAGCGTGTCAGCATTTTGAAAAACCCTAACTTAACTCTGGTGCCGTGTCACTTATAGAAATTTTTTGATATTTGCAACCATAGTAAAACAGAGTTATATTTTTGGTATTTATTTTATATATTTAAATGCCATTTAACAAAGAAAAATCAACCAAAAAAATGAGTTCGCGTGTCACCTCTGACACGTGTGTCATAGGTTCATCATCACTGATCTAGGATAATCTCCTTTTTGAGTAAATCAGAATCAGCCAATTTGGAACTTTTAATTACATCTGCAAGATCCCTTCACCTTATCACATAACATAACTTAATGGTGGAATGGCAGCCCATCGTATCTAAAGACCCCACTCCCACTCAGGGGAGAGGATTATGCAGGACATGTTCACCTGGGTGCAGGGCATATTGGAGGCCATCCTAAAATTCTGCCTTCCACAGCAGGGTGCTCTGAATACAGTGACATTTGAGCAGACCACTGATGGAACTGGGGATTCAAGCAATAAGGTTGTTTGGAGGAAAAGAGTTCTATACAGAGCAAACAGTGATTGCAAAGGTTCTGAGTGGGGAGCATGTTAGTACAGTTATAAACCAGGCAGGGTCCCAGAGGGACAGAGTGGTAGGGGTGAGGTCAGAAAGCTGGCAGGGGCTGAATTATGCAGCACTGTGAAGCCTGTGGTGAAGACTTTGGATTTCTCTGTTAGTGGGTGGGAACCATTGGAGGTTTGTGAGCAGGAGAGTGATATGTGAGTTAAATTTTAAAATGAGCACTGTGGTTGCTTTATGGAGAGACCCTTTAGGGTGGGAGCAGGGAGCGGTGATGTGACCCGGACCAGTGTGGGGAGTAATGGAGGTGGTACCAATTATTGAACTCTGGTTAGAGGAGTGAGAACTCAGAGATTACTCAAGGTTTGGGCTTGAAAATATGGGTGTATGGAGTTGCTGTTTCCTGAATTGGGGTTGCAGGTTGGGGTAGAATCAAGAGTTCAGGTTCAGATATGGTAAATTTGGGCTCTCTAGTGGATATCTGTGTGATGATATAGGTTGCATGAGTCTAGATTTCAAAGGAAATACATATCTAGGCTAGAGGTATACATTCGAGAACTGTTGGTACCTACGGTATTTCATTTAAAGCTATGAAAATTATATGCGCTCACCTAAAGGAGTGATGAGGGTAAAGAAGACAGTGATCTGGTGTACTCTCAGGCCGTGCATGGATGAGGAGCAATCAATTGATTGGCAAGGAGAGGCTGATGAAGCAAAGGAGAGCACAGTGGTTCTGTAAGCGGGGAGCCTCTCAGAAAAAAAGAAGAATGAAAGCTGCATCTATTAATAGATCAAGTACAATGGGAACTGATAATTCACCATTGTATCTGGCAAAATGTAGCACATCCTTGACCTTGGCAAGAGTTGTTTCATTGGAGCGATAGGGACAAAGGCCTGATTGAACTGGGTTCAAGACAGAGTAGCAGAGAGAACATGAGGCAATAAGGATAGATAACTTGTTGGTGCATCTAACTCTAACTAGAAAATTGCTATATACAGGGGATAATGAAATGGGTGGTAGCTCAATGAGAATATAAGGTGAAGGGAGGTTTTTTTTGTTTGTTTGTTTTTTGAAAAAGCGTTGTTTATAGGTTAATGGGAATGATCCAATAGAGAAGGAAAAGTGGAACAAGAGAGGAGCTATGGTAAGACTGATGTCCTCAGGTGGGTGGGAAGGATGACTCCTAGGTATGCCGTAGACGTCAGACTTAGGAGCATAGAAAGGTCCCTGTTGGAAGGTGCAGCCACCACAGGGGAGGGCAGGCAGAGGTGCAAGGAGCTGGGTGGATTTGGGTAGTGACATGTGGAAGTCCTCTTCTGTTGTTTCTATTTTTGTAGTAAATAAGACGTGCCATTATTTGAGAGGGAGGAAGGAAACAGATGGTCAAGGTTTGAGAAATGGGGAGGTAACTGTGTAGGTGAGCCGGAGAGTGAAGTTCCCACGGCAGTGTGGTATGATGAACATGCTGCACCAGGGATCACTTGAGTGTAGTGATTGTGAATTTAAGGGCATTATCTTGAGGTCTCAACATAAATGTGTGTGTGACTGATTGTAGTTGAAACAGAGACACAACATTTAAAACATTTACAGAGACAGTGGAATACTATGTAGATATTTAAAAAAGAAGGAGCTCTTACCCTTTGCAACAGCATGGATGGACCTGGAGTTTATTATGCTAAGTGAAATAAGCCAGTCAGAGAAAGACAATATCACATGATCTCACTTATATGTGGAATCTAAGGAACAAAATAAACCAATGAACAAAATAGGTCCAGAGGTATGGATGCATGGAACAGACCGACAGACCTCGGAGGGGAAGACGGGGAGGGATTAACCAAACAATTCAGATGCATATATGCATAACCAATGGACACAGACAATAGTGCGATAAAGGCCTGGGGTGAAGCAGGGGCTAGGTGGATGGGGGCAAAGAGGGGAAGAAATGGGGACATCTGTAATACTGTCAACAATATAAATACATACATACATACATACATACATACATACATACATAAAGGTTTCTGTGAGCACACCCACAGGCCCCAGATTTACAATCACTGTTTAAATCATATAGAAATGTGGGTTATAGAATTGTTCTCAGTAATCTCTTGTGTGCAGGGTGGCAGTATCCTGCCCTCTTCTCTCACCACCAGCACCCACTCATAAGTCCAAGTTTCTTCTCTTAGAACCTGCAAAGTTACATGCTCATTGAGTATCAGAAACCTGCCTCCCAGTGTTGGCCTGTGCCGTACAATTTCTTCATGCTCCTTTCCCCATGTGAAATTTACTCTGGATCGCTTGTTCCACCTCTGAGCCCAGAAAAGCTATCTCCTTCGCCCGTCTGCGTGAGACGAAGCTGAGAGGTTGTTCTGGCCCAGTGTTGATCAGATTTTAGAAACTCCATGCCCCCTTTTGTACCCTTCTCATTCCTTTTCATCTCCACATCAAGATTCTAAGATATGTGTATACATAGTATATAAATGTACACATACACACAACACATTTACTCTCCCTCTGTCTTTGCAAATCACTGGTCTAGGGAATGCGTGGCTCTCTGGTATTGGGAAACAGTGCACTTGCCTTTCTTATCCCCTGAGGTCATGAGGGCGTGACATTTATGTGTATGATGCTCCACAGGCTAGTGGATAGAGACTTCAGATCAAGCCAGCCTTTCATCAGTTCTTAACTAATGCTGCATGGGTGGCTGCCCTCTCCACTCCTTGGAAAGGTCATTCTGACTTTTTTGACATAGCATTTTACACACCTACCTGCTAGGAATGTGCCCCCACCCCCGCCTCAGTCTCCCAGGTTGCCAGGTAAACCTCACCTTCATTCTGTAAGTAGGACACTGGGAAATATTTTACTTTTCAAAATGTCAGATTCTACAAGAAATGACTGATACGTAGTAGCTAAAAGTAGCATATTTATTTCTTCATTTTTCCATTCACTTCTGGTGATCATAGGCAAAAGACTGAGGAGGTAAAAGCTAATTCTTTCCTTGAAAAAAAATATTATACTGCTTTAACTTGCTTTTAAAACTGACCTGTTATATCTGAGGTTGGAGAGAAAGGATTAGACCTTAGGTCTCAAAGTTAAATGCTGGATGGAGATAGCGCAAACTTAGATTTTTCTTTTATGTACTTTCCTGCAAATGTTCTTTTGTCCATTGTGCATATGGTAATGCCATCTATATTATTTTTTAAAAAAAAGACTGAGTATCATAAAGTTAGGTACAAGGTAAGGAAATCCTCTTTAACATACCTCCGGAGGAAAATACCAAGTGGGCCACCTCAGAATTTATATACTGTCAGTAGAGGGCAGTACAATTTCTGGTTTGAGCTAAACATTGTACCAATATTTTGCCATTAGTATATTTTTTTCATAAAACAGAATAGATATGTATTTGACATAAAAGGTGTTTTTTAGAATCAGGCTCAGTGATTTGGAAACATGGTGAACTTAGTTAAATTGTTAATTCCTTTGTGGTGGATGCCGTTCATACTTGGACAGCTCTGCCATGTGGATTGCAGTTACATTTTGCTGAAGGCAACCATGCCAGTTGTTGTCATGCATAGATGTTTTGTTGGCCTGGGGTCTTTCACTGGCTCATCAATTTGCTCATAATGAACTTATCTTTTTATTAGGTAGCACTGTCATTAGACCTTGATGGGCCAGTGAAAGACCCCAGGCCAACAAAACAGCTTTCCTGCTTGAAGGGAAAAATGATCTTTAGAATACAATACCTATTTTAACATTAATCCTTCAACATGACAGTATCACCTAATTTGACTTATTTGACTTAATAAATTATAATTTTATAAAGAAAGTTGAATTTGATAAAAACAATATTGATTATTGTTTTAACACCAGTATGCCTGACTTCCAATTCCATATCACTGTCATTCAGGAGGGGTTATAATTCTTAATTTTTTCTCTAGCCTGCGAAATAAGGTTAATTGCATATTCTTACTAGTCAAGTGGTTTGAAGGCTTGATTACTTTTCCCCCAAAAGGTTAAGTAGTATAGGCATAGTGTCCAATCGTGGCAATGCTTTCAAGTACATGTTGGTTTTTTCCCCAGCAAACTACATATTTATGGCTTTTTTTGTGCAAGGCTTTGTTGAAAATCCAAAGATGAATAAGACAGGGTTTTTGTGCTCAAAGAGCTTACCGTGTAGGCGGAGAGATCAGACGCTGCACAAATGACTCCAGCAGAAGGTAGAAAGTGGTAAATGCAATAAGAAGACAGATGAAAAGAAGAGCTATGGGTAGTTAAAGGAAGGTGAGAGCCCTTTTCCCAGAGTACTACCTTTGGGTTACTTGTTCCCATAGTAACCAGCATTTGTTTTTTTCACCATCCAGATTTTGAGAAGAGTGATGGTTAGGTTGAATCCAGGGGCGGCAGTGTCAGGCCTTACCAGGCTTATATTATTTCTGAGAAGACCATGTTTGTTTTCCAGGAGTGGAATGTGTTATTATGTAGGCAACACATTACTAGAAATCCAGTTCTTTAATATGAAAAATATTTGGCATTTCACTGAATTTTTTGAATGTTCTGTCTTGGTCAATTTCCATTTCATACAGGATTGAAGTCCTCATTGGCCTCATTGGCCTCATTGTCAGTGAGACACTTGCAAAGCTGATGTTCCTGCTCCGTACCAGGCACTGTGACGAGCACTGTGTGCGCTTCTGTTGTTTAATCATCCGAAAACCTCCACAGCATCAGTACTGCTATTAACATCTCATAGCTGAGGAGACCACGGTGTGAAGTGATGGCAGTCATTTGTCCAGTGCCGTACAGCTCAGACGGAGCAAAAACGGGTCTTGAACTCAGGTCTGTTTAATACGCCTACGCCGGTCCTGGCTCTTCCCCTTGACCCTGCGGCCGTGCTCTGTCAGTTCTGTTTTGAATGCAGTAAGAAACTCATGTTACATGTTCCTGTCTTTTCATTCACGTTTCACAGAAATGTTCTTTGAAAAGTGTTTCCTGATAAACTCATCATTAGATATTCTGACAGGAATACCTGAAAATATTTTAGGGGAGATGCTAAAGATGATGAGGCAACAAGCAGCAGACATTTGTAGTGTTTCATAATTTTGAAAGCACTGACACATCACTTGCCCAATTTAATTTTCCTTTCACCCTGTGTTTGTTGCCCACAGTTTACAAGAAAAATTGGAAATGTTAAGTCACTTTTCAGAGCTAGAACACCCAGGCTGGAGACTCGATCTTCTGATGTTGATTTAGTGTTGTTGATGGTATGGTTCAGGGAGATAGTGTAAGTACAGATGACATGGAGTAGTATAGGGTTATGGGCCTTTTGCACATACAAATGATTTCTGCTGGTAAGCATGCTAAAGGAAGGCAGATTTATATTCAGAAAAAAACATGGTAATGTCAGGGAAGCAAAACAGAAGAATTAAAAACCATTCATTGTGAGATGTCATTTTTGTTCTGACAATGGAGCAGGAAGATGTTTGTGAATACAAATATCTTCAGCAATAGGGAATGTTAGAGTTTTTAAATTTTTAAGCAATATATGGTGATCTTAGAACAGTGGTTCTCAACCTTCCTAACGCCGAGACCCTTTAATACAGTTCCTCATGTTGTGGTGACCCCCAATTTCATTGTTACAAATTGAACATAATTAAAGCATAGTGATTAATCACAAAAACAATATGTAATTATATATGTGTTTTCCGATGTTCTTAGGCAACCCCTGTGAAAGGGCCATTCGACCCCCAAAGGGGTCGCGACCCACAGGTTGAGAACCACTGTCTTAGAATTTTAGAAAAGCAAAATAAATTAAAAGAAAAATAAGAACAAGAAATCAAATCCTTCTTAACCCCACTACCCAAAGATACATTATAATTAGCCTCTGGATAAATATTATTCTAGTCTTTTTACTACACTTATGTTATTGCATAGTTTAGATTTTTAAATTGTTATTATGGGCCCTGGCCAGATAGCTCAGCTGATTAGAGCATTGTCCCGATACACCAAGGCTGCAGGTAGGATCCCCAGACAGGGCACATACAAGAATCAACCAATGAAGGCATCAGTAAGTGGAACAACAAAATCGATGTTTTTTTCTCCCCCTTCCTCCCTGCCTCCCTCCCTTCCCCTTTCCCTCACTCTAAAAACAAATCAGTTAAAAAAAAATGATTATGTAAATATTTATTTTTATTAAACAGTGTTTTATAAGCTTTATTGGATAATGTCTTTGATATCTTTTCATATCAATGAGTATAAATAAATATACACAATCCTTTTAAGTGGGAGCCTTATATTTTGACTGAATGTGCCAAAACATATTACTTAAAAAGTGTTATTTGATACTAACAGAGTTCCCAGTTTTTAAGTATAGCAACATGTACTAGTAAAAGCTTATATGTGCAATAATGATGGTTGAAAACTGCCCTGTAGAAAAAGCCCTTTTAGCACTGAATTTTGACTGTGGTGAAATGCTCAGACCTTGAGCAACCTGGAGGTACATGACTAAGCCCAGCATCAAAGCACCTGGGGAATATACGGGCCACTTGTGACTCTGGGGTAGGCAGAGGATGTCACTGTCCAGGTAGCATCTGACCCCTCTTCCTGGCCCTGCGTTAGGGCTGAGTTCTTAGAGCAGCATTTCAACGAAGGCACCGCAGTAAAGCTGCCAACATGAATTATTATGGAGTGTCACCTGCATATATTTAGGGTCAATTTGCATATTACCCTTAAGAGATTACCACACACCATGAACACAAACATAGGGTTCCATTTGCCAGTGTTCTTTGGGGTTCTTCCTTCTAGTGCATATTCTTCCAGAAATCCTCCCTGGCTGCTTTCTGGGCTTAGAGAAAGTGTCAGGTGACACATAACAGTTGGAGAAATGAGAGATTGTCTTTGCAAACATGTCAAACTCGCTGCCGGCGGTCCACACATTTGACATGCTTGTAGCCTTATGCAATGCCTAGCATGGACAGACCCTTAATAAATGCATGTTACCCAAATGCCAACTGATGGATTCTTAACTAGAGGCATGTTTCACAAACTTTTAGTATCAAGATACTTCACAGGACCTTTATTTGTGTGCAGCTCTTTATTTTTGATGTAGTAGAAATGTGTACAAAAATGTGTACAGGAAATATTCACTAGATTTCCTCTATGATAATTCTCAAGTAAGATACTTTGGATATAATATCTATATCTTATTTTTTAAAACATGTGGACTCCAAGCTGTAAGAATTGTGGTGGCGGTGATGTAAAAAGTTGTACTGACCAATGATCCCTACAATGTTCTCTGCCCTTCCTACACACCCAGCTGGGAATACTTCTCCTAGGGCAGTGGTCGGCAAACTGTGGCTCGCGAGCCACATGCGGCCCTTTGGCCCCTTGAGTGTGGCTCTTCCACAAAATACCACGTGCGGGCGTGCATGTACAGTGCAATTGAAACTTTGTGGCCCATGCGCAGAAGTCGGTATTTTGTGGAGGAGCCACACTCAAGGGGCCAAAGAGTTGCATGTGGCTCACGAGCCGCAGTTTGCCGACCACTGTCCTAGAGTATCCATTGGCTGTACCTGCCTCGGGGTCTCAGGACCAGGTCTCAACATGCAGATTTTGAAGTGTCGGTGTGATGTGTTTTTTCCTCTAGACCCCTCCCTGGTAGGAGTTTCCCTAATACTTTCTTAAAAAGTCTCTTGACTCCTGAGGCTGTTTAGAGGTGGAAGCTGGCCTGCCCCTGGCGAGCTTACCCATAACTGCAGCTCTGAGATGAGCTGTTATCTAACCTCAGAGAACTGCAGTGAATTGTGCCACGTCACATGACCAGTCACTGTCCATGCCAGGAACAGCACCCCAGTATCCACTCGCCCAGGAGTAGCCTCCTTGCTCTCCTCTCTCTCATTATAAGCTCCCCCGTGCTCTGGCTGGCTGCTTTTCCTTGCTGGACTAATTGTATGGTCCCATCTCTGGGACTTTCACATCTTCCCTGAACTCTTCTTTCTCTAATGTCATTGCACAGATAGACATGAAGAGGAAATGTCTTGAAAGTAGCAGATACCATAAAAAGCTTTGGTGGCATTTAAGTCAATGTTAATTACGTGCTACCTTGGTTGTTGATAGCCTGAAATCTTCACAGATGCCGTAGTGGCTCAAGTTACCCTCTCTGACAGTGCAGAGGCTGTCTCCCTTACCCTTTTTTATATTCTACATTTCCTGGCTGCCGCTGAGGTAACCTGCCGCTCTTAGCATTCTAAAAACTCCCTGCTCCGGTTTTATTGGGGAAGGTTGTCTCTTAGGACGTGTCCTCTTGATCAGAGCTGAATAATTCCGAGGACTGTTTGCACAGCTATTTCAGTTCTCAGTTACCACGTCCCTGGAGATAATGAGTGGTAAGATTCCTCTCTCGGAATGTTGAAGGTAACGAGCAGCTTTCAGTTTGGGGGCTTTCTTTACATTAACTTTTCTTTCCCCATTGAAACCAGACTTCTTGGAATATACGTTCAACTTTTTATTTTGCAATTCCCAGAGTTCTAGAAAACTTTGTTCTTCTGTAGTTGCTAACTGGTGGTGTAGTGGGAAATCTCTGCTGCTCAATGAGCTTCATTGGTCTGTCTTTGTATTAGTTTTCTATCTCTGCCTTAAGAGATTACCACACACCAGGAGGCTTAAAACAGCACACGTATTATCCCACGGTTCTGTCAGGCTGAAGTCTAACCCGGGTCTCAGTGGGCTGTGTCCCTTTCAGGAGGCTCTAGAGGAGAAGCTGTTTCCTGGACTTTTGTTTTAAGACTTGTTTTTGTTTCTTTTTTTAGAGCAGTTTTAGGTTTACATCAAAATTGAGAGGAAGGTATAGAGACTTCTCATGGTCAGGGCACATGCCTGGGTTGCGGGCTTGATCCCCAGTAGGGGGCGTGCAGGAGGCAGCAGATTGATGTTCTCATCTCTGTTTCTCTCTCTCTCTTCCTCTCACTTCCTCTCTCTGAAATCAATAAAAAGATTTTTTAAAAAGAGTAGCCAAACTGTCTTCCAAAATGGCTGTACCATTTTGTGTTCCACCAGCAATGAATGAGCATCTTGTTGCTTCACGTTCTCGTCAGCATTTGTTGGTGGTGGTATCATTGCCAATGTTCTAGATTTTGGCCCTTCTAATAGGTGTGTAATGGTATCTCATTGTTGCTTTAATTTGCATTTCCCTGATGACATATGATGTTCCACATCTTCTCACATGCTTATTTGCCATCTGTATACCTTCTTTGGTGAGGTGTCTATTAAAGTATTTGGCCCAGTGCTCACTTCAGCAGCACATATACTAAAACTAGAGGCCTGGTGCATGAAATTTGTGCACGGGTACGGTCCCTAGGGCTGGCCTGCAATCAGGGCCATCTTCCCCAGCTACCCCACCCCCTGCTGCCACCCACCCCCAGTTCCCTGTTCACCATCCAGCGATCGGAGCCTGATGGCCAGCGGGGAGGGACTGAGAGGTCAGCTGTTCCCGCCCACTCGCCAGCCCCACCCCCGCCGTGGGTCACCCTCTGTGTGTGGGACGACCAGTGGGGCGGGGGCCTTGGTCTGGCGCCACCCACATCCCCTGCCACCCACCCCCAGTTCCCCATTTGCCATCAGGCGATGGGAGCCTGCTGGCCGGGAAAAGGGACCAAGAGGTGGTTAGTGCACCTCTTAGTGACTGGTTGAACGGTCGTTTTGGTCATTCCGCTGTTAGGGTCAATTTGCATAGTACCCTTTTATTATATAGAATTGGAACAATACAGAGAAGATTGCATGGCCCCTTTGCAAGGATGACACGCAAATGCATGAAGCGTTCCATATTTTTAAAAAATAAATTAAAAACATAAAGTATTTGGCCCAGTTTTCTTTTCTCTTTTTCTTTGTTTTCTGGTCATTGTGTTTCAAGATGAGAAACTCAATGTATGTTTTGGACCATTGTCCTTTATCATATGTCTTTTGCAAATGATTTAGTGAAGTCTAGGTTATCAATTATTTCTTTCATGGATTGTGCCTTTGGTATTCTATCTGAAAAGGCATCATTGTACCCAAGGCCCTCTATGTTTTCTCCTAGCAGTTTCATAGTTTTGCATTTTATATTTAGGCCTATAATCCATTTTGAGGTAACTTTTATGAAGGATGTAAGGTCTGTGTTCCTTTGCATGTGTATTTCCTGTTGTTCAAGTACCATCGTTGCTTCATTCTGTTGTCTTTGCTCCTTTGTCAAAGATCAGTGGACTATATTTATAGAGCATATTTTGGGGTTCTCTGTTCTATTCCATCTGTTTCACTAATACCACACTGTCTTGATTCTTGCAGCTTTATAGTAAGTCTTAAAGTTAGGTAGTGACAGTCCTTCAACTTTGTTCTTCTCCTTTAATATTTTATTGACTATTCTGGGTCTTTTGTTTCTCCATATAAACTTTAGAATAAGTTTGTTGATATCCACAAAATAACTTGCTGGGATTTTGATCAGAATTGTATTGAATCTACTTGAGAAGAACTGACATCTTGACAATATGGTGTGGGGTTTTTTTGTGTGTGTGTTTTTTTTGTTTGTTTTTTTTTCTTTATCTAGGAACATGGAATATATCTCCATTTATTTAGTTCTTTAATTTCTTTCATTAGAGTTTTGTAGTTTCTCTTGTATGGGTCTTGGATATATAGGGGTGGGTAAAAGTAGGTTAACAGTTGTTCAGGTAATACAACAATAATAATGAAAGAATAAATTCAGTGTTTTGTGTACCACAGCTATAAACCTACTTTTGCCCAGTCCTATATTTCGTTAGATTTATAACTAAGTATTCCATTTTTGGGGTGAGTGCTAATGTAAATGATATTATGTTCTTAATTTCCAGCTTTACTTATTCATTGCTTTGTATGTAAACAATGGAAGCAATTGAATTTTGTATTTAAACCTAGAATCTGATAACCTTGCTATTACTACTTATTAGTTCCAGGAGTATTTTTTGTCTGTTTCTTTTGAATTTTCTATATAGATGATCATTTTATTTGTGACGACAGTTTTATTTCTTTCTTCCCAATCTGTATGCTTTTAATTTTCTTTTCTTATCTTAATGCATAAGCTAGTACTTCCAGTATGATGTTGAAAACAAGTGGTGAGAGGGGACATCCTGGCCTTCTACCTGATCTTAGTGAGAAAGCTTTGAGTTCCCCACCATTAAGTACCCTATTTTGGTGTAGGTATTTTTAGATATTCTTCATGAAGTTCAGGAAGTTCCCTCTACTCCTAGTTTCCTGAAAGTTTTTATCATTAACTTAGCAGATCTTAAAAGCAGGGACTGGGGAACAGGTAGAACATATCCACTGTATTTTATGTAACAGCACCAATATAAAAACCCATCCCTTGAAAAGGATCAGAATTTGGCTACGTAGAGTAACTGGGAATTATCTTCAGAGCTCTTGGTAACCTACTTATCTCAGGGAGTTTCCCAAATGAGGTAAGTAGTTAAGTAACTTTAATCTCCAAAAGAAAATAGGAGTTTTGGTGGAGTTTTTAATGAATTTGGAAACTGGAAATGCTGTAAAGCATACCTGGCCACAAAATACTTACATAAGTCATATTCAGAACCTGTTGGTTCATTTTTATTTGCAGACATATCTCTCTTTCCAGGCAAGTGCTAGAGGGCTTCTGCCCTGGGTAAGAGAGTAAACTGCTTTCTCTGACACCTGGAGCCCTAGGAGTCTGGTCTTGGTTTCCCACACCAAGCGGGAAAGGTGTTCTTGGGCCAGGTGTTTGGGCCAGGTGTTCGCACTGATTGCATGAGTCAGAGCAGCTGCAGTGGGTACTTTAAGATGACTTTCCAATTCCCTACATAGAAAATTTGTCTGTGTGCCAGCTGATTGCTTTGTTGTCTTAATGGAGAAGCTCTGGGTATTCAGTACAATCAAACTTTGCCAGTTTGTCTGAAATTGGTTCTAGATTTTCTCTCAGTGGAGTAGATGCAAGGTCAGCTCAGTGAAAATGCCATTGGGTTCTTGTACTTGGATACAATCTCTTTTTATGTCTCGATTGTACCATTTTGCTCCCTCCTGCAAGGATGGAGCTTTCTCTGAGAATGTTCAGATGAAGTATTAAGCCTTTAAGAGCCTTAAAATGAACGTTTATTGCCACAGCATGGGCTGTCCCATTGGAAACTCTTACATTGTAAATCACGCCAGGGATCCTTGTCACATTGGCCTTTTGACTGCATTAGGCTGACTGCTCGGCTGAAGGGAAGTGTAGCATTTGCTTAGAGTATTTTTAGCACTATCAAGGTAACTAAAAGGAACCTTTTTTGGTTCTCAAAATATTCTGTCTCCCTCACCCAGAAGATGTAAAAGAAAATGAGGAACTGAAAAAAATCAGGGCTACAAGTTATTCAATAACCCTTTATTCATTCTTTTGCAATCAGTTTATTGGATAATCTATACTTTCTGATATAAAAAATGAAGATTTTATTTTCCGTTAGTCGTTGACTTCAAACAGCTTTGTTGAATCTTCCATTCCCATCTTTTGATGGCATACTGGGCAATTGGCCATAATTTTCCAGTCAGTTAAGGTATAAAAAGTTGAGTCTAGTCCAGACTTCAATCTTAGGTTCAATTTAGCCTTTATCCTCTCCCTCACCTGTCCCCTCTGACTGAAAAGGGGACACAATCAGCTCCTTCCCCCTCCCCTTTCTGCACAACTTTCTCTTTTTTAAAAAAATATATTTTTTATTGATTTCAGAGAAGAAGGGAGAGGGAGAGAGAAACATCAGTGATGAGAGAGAACCATCGATTGGCTGCCTCCCGCACACCCCACACTGGGGATCGAGCCCACAACCTGGGCATGTGCCCCGACCAGGAACCGAACCGTGACCTCCTGGTTCACAGGTTGACGTCCAACCACTGAACCATGCCGTCCAGGCCAACTTTCTCCTCTTAATTGTCAGCTTTTCCTCTTGATTGCCTTCCAGTTGTGCAGGGCTGCTCTTTGGTGGGGACCTGGGTGGGACACCCTGAAGAGTTCTGGGCCAGTTCCATTTCTTCCCTTCACCTGGGCAGGTGGGAAAGAGGTCCCTGGGAGTAGGGCTATGGCCAGATGGCTTGATTTTGGCTGCCTTCCAGCTGTCTTCTTTGGGACAGTAAGCTATGCCTATATGTAATCTCCATTGCTGCTCCTTCTATCCGCTCTGCTGTGTCTCACTAGTTTTCTTCTGCTCGTTCAGGTAGTCAGGGATAGGACCAATTGATAAAATTTCCACATAAGCAGATAAGCATCTGGGGAGTGAGATACCATTGCCCTTTCCTTGCAGGTACCTCTGATGTGTTGAGTGACTCTTTGGGAGACTCCACTGTAGGCTTGGTAGTGAGGGGTCCAGCACACTTGCTGGACTGATAATTCACAACTCAAGGCTTCTTCTCATTCTGTATCTCAGCCCTGCTCCTTCCCCCATTTTGCTTTTATAGATAGGGGCTGAGGGAATCTGAGGTCATGGTCGGGTCTAGCATAGCCATTTTGGCCACTTATTAATAAGCGCTGGAGTGGCAGACCTCTAACATTTGCAGCATTCTTTAGAATATGGGGCACCTGATGCCTGTTTATCTAGAGCTTAGCGTCCTGGGAACCTGTTCTCAGGCAACAGGAAAAGATCCCCTCAGTATCCCCTGATAGTCATTCATCCTCATGTAAACTGAACCACTTCTAGGCAAGTTGCCATGGGGAATATCATGAAACATAACCCTTGGCTTTTAAGGATCATAAAACACTTTAGTTTAAGGAAATAAAGACATAAACATAGGAAACATTAAATTATTATATTAGGCAGCGTGTGATGAATTGCTCAAATAAATATAATTGAGAATAAATGGTGTTGTTTTTCAAATACCTGTATCCGTGTCACTGGACTAGTCCACCGAGGCTGCCTGTCTGCCCTGTTGTGAGGGCTGTGGGAGTGTGTGAGTCAGGAGGCAGTGGCTGTGATGCCTCCAGCTGTGCTGTTGCAGCTCCCAGCTGTGCCCTGCAGTGTGCAGGAGTGGGAGGAATGGAGAGGCAATGTGAAAATGTACCCACACACAGTTTAGGACTAACTTGATTTTTTTTTTAACCAGACTGAATTTTGAAATAAATCATTATATTCTGTAACATTGGGGGAGTCTGTCACAGTTTCTAAGGGATAAGTGAGGAACACATACTTGAGAATTGTACCTTTACTTTTCAAATATTAACTAGAAGTCATAAGGAGCTTGCTGTTTACGCACTGCTTTGTTCTCTTGTCCTTGTTATCAGGTTTATTCCTCTTCAGTGTATTCATTTAGTTTTGTTCTATATTTATTTGAAAAGAGAATTTAAAATAACTACCCTTCTGGTAGTGGCTCTGTTAGAGTTGTTACTGTGTTGAGGCTTTGAAGTATGGTTTGTGGGTTTGCCCAAGTTTATGGTATGCTGCAGTCTCCGCTTCCTTCCCCTAGTTGTATGCGTCTTCTGTGGCCCATGCCCAACATGTTCATTACCATCTTCTTTCTGTCTAGAAGTCTTTCCTTACCATTCCAAAAAGTTGTCATTAATTTCACTGGGCTGCCCCCTCCACAGTGCAACAGAGAGTGTGTGAATTTGGGTGCTGGTAGATTTGGTGGCATGTACATTTTAATCTTCTGCTTTCTTCTGTTTTTGTAAACTCCTGGTATTTTTATACTTTCTGTTTCTTAGAAAATTACTAGAAGCTGCTCTTTTCAGTGTTTTCATCTTTTCTATAAACAGACTTAGGATCATATTTTAGTATTTTATCAAGATTTTAATGACTAGCCAAGCTGATGCTCGGGAACGTCTCTAAGGCTGGAATTGACTTTATGATGTTCATTAAGTCCTTGCTTAAGGACTCCAAAACGCATAATGGCCTTGGACTTCAGTTGCATGTTGACTGATAAGGAAATGACTATTCCTTTTATTCTTTACTATGTTATTGGTGTTGAAACTGGAAAGGTCCATTAAGTCTAAGTTTACCTTAAAGGGAAGCGATCTCTGCCATCCAGTTAACAATACCCTGATACACTCAGCATCATTTCAGGGACCTGTCCCTGTTCCTCAGAAGTCAGCAGTTGTTGCCCTGGCCAGTGTGGCTTCGTTGGTTGAGCATCACATGAACTGAGGAGAGGTCCTTGGTTCAATTCCCAGTCAGGGCACATGCCCGGGTTTCAGGCTTGATCCCCAGTAGGGGTTGTGCAGGAGGCAGCCGATAGATGTTTCTCTCTCTCTCTCTCTCTCTCATTTCCTCTCCTTCTCTCTTTCCCTCCCTCTCTAGAAATCAATAAAAACATATATATATATTTTTTAAGTCAGCCATTGTTATGCTGCATAATTCAGAAGAAAAGGAGCCATATGAAGATGACACATCTTAAATGGCTAATGGATACATTGAGAGGCCTGTGAGCTGCTGTAAAGGATGGTAGGCTGTGGGTGCCTTCCTGGCATGCGCCAGCTCACTGGTATCTCCCAGAAAGGAGCTTATACACTTGTCTGGAGTCCCGATTTTTGCAGTTGCCACCAGGGACCCCTCCCCATTACCTGGCGGCTAGCAGGGCTTACACTTGCAGACCCTCAGGATTTTACATATTTGCATTCCTTTATTTATTTTTAAATTAAATGTTTGGGGGTGACAGTGGTTAATAAAATTATATAGGTTTCAAGTGTACAGTTCTACGCCATTAATCATCAGGGAAATGCACATCAAAACCACACTGAGATAACACTTCACACTTGTTGGAATATCTGTTATCATAAAGACCTGAGATAGCAGGTGTTGCTGAGGATATGGAGAAAGGCGAATGTTGTGCATTGTCAGTGGGAATGTAAATTGGTACAGCCACTATGGGAAACAGTATGGATGTTCCTTAAAATATTTAAAATAGAACTACTGCATGATCTTGTAATTTTACTTCTGGGCATTCAAAGAAAATGAAAAGTCTTAATTCAGAAAGATATGTGCACCACCGTGTTTATTGCGGCATTATTTACATAACCAAGATATGGAAACGTGGAATCCAAAACAAACAAAACACACCAAGCTCATACCAGGGAACATTGCAAAGAATGGGGGGTGAGGGTGGGTGAGAAATGCTTTTTGTTTGTTTGTTTGTTTAAATAAATTGAATAATTGTTTTAAAAGCGAGGCAATGAATAAAATAAAAATGATGTATTATAACATGTTGCATATATGAACAGGGCTTTAAAACAACCTCTCTAGAGAATTGAATAATTATTTTTAGAAACTGCTGTCCTGCCCCCAATTTGAAGGTTGCTTTTCACTAGTTAAATCCTCAATAATAATGCCCATGCTTATTATTGTTCTTATATAAAGAATCATGTGGCATTAATTTACCTAAAGTGGTTCTCACTTTGGGGGATTTCTCTACTGGACAATCTGCAGCCTTTTCTCATATAAAAATGGAAATTAGAACCCCTTATATTTCAAGTATACATAAAAATGCTGCCCAAAGCACAAGGTCAGAAAGTGTGAGAAGTTAAAAACCTTCACAGAGTAGCATGTGGTTATGAGGAAGTTCAGCAGAGAAACCAGGAAAAGACTGACAAAGGACTGTGGTGGCATTCGCAGGGGCTTTGACAGGGTCCGAGGGGGGGGCCTGTCCTGTGCTTCGGACATCGACATCGTTGTAAGCTAAGGAGCCCTCCCTGCCGCATCCCTCCTGCAAGGAGGATCTGCAGAGAAAACTCACTCCTGCATTGCTTCCCTGTTTTAAGGTTTGGAAGCAGCCGCAAGGAGATTTAATCAAGCAGGGAAATATTGTTTAGCTATATCTGGAGGGTTGCTTGTTTGCCCTGTTTTCTGTACATACACACTTAATTGCTCCTATCACTGCGGTTTATGTTTATTTTCAATTAAAACTTAGGTCACATTAGCTTCCAGATTAGACTTGCCTCTATTAGTTATTGGTGGGTTTTTTTGTGTTTTGTTTTTGTTTTTGTTTTGCTATCAGAGACTAATACATAAAACTCCTCAGGTTAATTAACTCTGTTTATTCAACAAACAATTTCTTAGTGCCCACCATATGTCAAGCAGTGTGCTTGGGGGTACAAAAGTGAGTCAAGTTAAAAGGTAAAGGGAATGTGCCGTTTTCTGAGTGAAAGGTGGCCTTTGTGTTGTGGTAGTTTGTGGTGGTTGACAATTGATTGGGTGCAGTCGGGCAGTAGGGACGGCTGGATGGAAAAGGTAACAGTTCTTAACCTTTGTGAGGGATGGCTGTAGATTTTTAAAAATCAGATTAAGCGAAGGCGTGCCCACCCCACCCCCCAGTGAATACCTAACATTTACACAGCATTTTGTGTGCAGTTTAGGTAGGTTTGCTGATTCTCAGAAACCCACCCATAGACCCCCCAAAATCTCCTTGGTTAGAAGGAGGGGAGCTAGAACTAAGGCCCTTATAACCTGTTGCTGCTGCTATTATTTTCCATGAATACCAGACTGCATCAAACCCCTACCTTTGAACCGTGCTAACCTGGCTTGACATGTGTGTTTGTGTTGTCATGTATTTGTTGGCTGTTTTGAATATGCCGAGGGCCGGTTGCTCACGTCTACGGGAGAGTGTAGTCTATGTGCAGAGGTAATTTCTAGATGGAGAACTCTTTCCTGAATAGATGGGGCTGATATGAATCCAGCAGCAGAGCAGAAGAATGAAAACTGCCATAGATATTCACAAAGTAATTACTATGCATTTCACCCCTGTTTTAGTTTTAACTTCTGCTTATTGGTCATTGAGATAATTAGATATCTGTGAAAATTGGAGCAGGTTAGAATGATAAACACTGGTTCAAGCTAGGAGACATGAACGGATATAAAAACAAAACAATAAAACGTATGCATTTAACTCAGATGTCCTCTGAAGCCCCACAAGCTTCAACCAGCAGTCTCTCTCCGGAGCCTCTGCCTCCTGCTTGCTTCCCTTGCTCCATTCCCAGAGCCCTCGATCACACTCTGGCTTCTTATCTTTGACTGGTTTGTTTTGGTGAACCTCTTGGATTTCCTTTCTGAGTTGCTTTTGGTTCAGGCGTAATTCTCAGATCTGCTTTCTTCTGTACCTGGCTTTGTGTCCTTCTTTGTCAGAGGCCAGAAATACCCCACAGGAGCCAGTCCACAGGCTCTACATGAAGGAATGCCGGTGGACTTGGACATTTAATTCATGTAAAATTATGGGAAGGTTTATATGCTCCACAAAATAGGTGTTTTGAGAGTATGCCATCCACCTATTGGAAATGGGGGAGTAAACATTGTAAGAAATACATATATTTTAAAATTGTGTTGTTTTAAAATAAGCAGGAATTACTTAACCAGAGGAACTCTGTGTTGTGCATGGAAAACATATTGAATCCTGACTTGGGAAAAGGGAATTGATGTGACATAGCATAGAACTGTTCAGAGGAACCAGAACTGAAGCAAGCATTGATTTAACCATGTGATGTAAATGAATGGTGTGTTGTTTCTACCCTGCCTTTTTTCAGAAAAGAGTTGAAGTAACTTACAATATGAAAACACAAAGTAGGAGAAAGAAATGAGAAGCATTTGAGACTGGAAAGAGAATTGGACCAGGAACCCAAAGTGATAAAATTACAATCACTGAGAAGTAAATTTAGCTCTAGCTTCTTGGTAACCAGGAAATTACAGTTATTTGTATAATTCTCTCCCGATAAAAGTAAACCTATACAATTAAAAGATTATATAGAGAGGCAGGCTTTTGCTTGAAACTGAATTCAAGAGAAGTTTATCTTATGGTTCTTCTTCTTCTTCTTTTTTTTAATATGTTTTTATTGATTTCAGAGAGAGGAAGGGAGAGGTAGAGAGAGATAGAAACATCAGTGATGAAAGAGAATCAATCAGCTGCCTCCTGCATACCCCCTACCAGAGATCGAGCCCGAAACCCAGGCATGTGCTCTGACCTGGAATCAAACCATGACTTCCCGGTTCATGGGTCAACACTCAACCACTGAGCCACACCAGTCAGGCTCATGGTTCTTTCTATAAAGAATGTTGGATAACATAGCAGAAAATTTGACCTATTTTATTTTTTGCAAAAAGTGCAAGTGTTCTTGAATTGCTTTTTCTTAGATTGACCCTCCTTAGAAGTCAAGGGCTTGTCCTCATTGAATTACAGCATAAAGTTAATTCTTTAGGGGCTAATTTAAGTTCGTGTCTTCTTTCTTTCTGCTGATCAACCCTGAGAGGGCCTTGGCTTAGAGAAGTTAAGGAAATGCTTTTGGAAGGGAGAGGTTAGTCCAGGGTAAGAGTTTTGACAATTAAAAAAAGCCCTTTTGCAGTGTGCTGATGGAAGGGAATTCTTATGTGTAGCTGTTATATGAGCAATAGCAATGCTGCGGTTCTCATAGGAACATTCAGGAGGCTGATTTGTCTGTCATCCAGAGGAGACTTCGTTTGCAAATGTGCTGCAGAGAAGCAACAGTGGGGATAGATCATGCAAATTTAAAAAAAAAAATGAGCCTCTGATACCTTTTCCCAACTATTCAATTTATACCCCAATATTCTAAACCACACGGTAAAGGAGACGTGCTTTTAGTATGGGCAGATCACTTTGCAAGTAGATGTGATCAATGGCTTCCTCTTCCATAAGCCCGAGGTATATCCCTTGGAACTTTGATTACATTAAGTGCTGCATTCTAAATACATCTGCAAGAGTTTGGCTTCAAGAGTTGGAAAGATTAGGTATTTTTCATTGTCGTGGTAGCAAATGTTTATCATCACAGACAATAATGTAGGGTTTAGTATGCTAGTATTTTACTTGTTAGATCCAGGTCTGTTTTGTTCACAGCTATGTGAACAGTTTCTGCCTAAACAGAGCTTAGTAAACACTTGCTAAAAAATAAATGAAGCCTATTTTTACCGATATGCTATGTTAAATAGGCATAATACCAAGTAATTTAAAAACCAAGTATTATTTAGCTGTATTCATGAAAGAAATTAGAAGGAGCCCTTTGAAAATAGAATTGATATGTTAGGCTATATTGGAAGGTGTATTATATCCTCAATTTGCATAATGCATAAATGTAAGGGGGCGTGTGCAGCTTGAGTTTCCATGTGCTAAAAGAGAGCTCTTTTCACTAAGCCTAATTATTTTGAGATTCATCCCTGTTGTTGCATGTGTGAAGAACTCCTTCCTTTTTATTGCTGAGTATTATTTCATTATATCAGCAACTTTCAACTGTGTGCACATGAATTCTTAAAACATGCAGTACCTGACTGTTTAGTCAGGGCACTGACCTCTTTTCCCTTAGATTGTCAAATAAAATTGACAGTAGCCAACACGACAACAGCTGTCTGTGAATGAATCTAAATCACACCTATTATTTTTGTCAGATCGGCAAAAAATATATTTTATGGTGTGTTGCAGAATTTTAATAATTAGTTTATGTGTGCCATGAGATGAAAAAGGTTGATAACCACTGTGTTATATGGATTTACCCCATATTGTTGCTTTATTCACCTGTGGATAGACATTTTTATTTCAGTTTTGGACTATTATGATTAATGCTGGTATGAATATTCATTACCAAACCTTTATATGTATATGTACTATACTTTGATTTCTCCTGATTTACCCAAAATGATCATGAATTATAGCACAGCTTCTCTTTCAAATCTTAGTGAATCTTTATAAAGGAACTTTTTATCCCTCTGCATTATAAAAGTAATAGGTGTTCATTACAGGAAATTTGAAAAATTCAGACACTTATAAAAAAGAAAATTACCCATCTAACCACCATTGAGGGATAAGCACAATGAACATTTTGGTGTATTCTTCTGTTTCTTTTACTCAGCTTTTTTTTTTATTATTCCAATTATATTACACTTGCTTTTTACACTTAGTATTACATTATCACCATTTCTCATGTCATATGTCATTAAAAGTTCTTTATAAATAACATTTTAATAACTATGTATATTGAATCCTGTGGTTTTTCCACTGCAATTTATTTAACTTTCTATCATGGGAGATTTAATTTGGTTTCAGATTTTTGCTACAAAAGAAATGCTCTAAAGATTGCTCTTATTCAAAAAAAGGTAAATGTTTAATTCATTTTTTAATGTTGGATTCATAGATGTAGAATTGATATGTCAAGGGATAGAACTCTTTTAAAATTCTGGAAACATTGCCAACTAGCCCTCCCAAAAGGTAATATCAATTTATACTCTTGATAGCAGTGAGGGAAGGTCTGATAGACTGTATCCTTGTGAGATTTCACATTTCCTATTATCATTTTATAATCTTTGTTAATTTAATTGGCTAGATTAAAAAGCAGTGATTAGATTTTTCAGTTTGCATTTCTGCTGAGCCAAATCTCAAAATCCCCATGTGGACAGAGTCAGAGGGGGCATGACAAGACTCTAAGATCATTACAGGGTTTCCACGCCCAGTAAAATAACTTATTCCTTGTAGATGGAAATTGGTATTTCTATTATTACTCTCAAAGAATTCACACCATGTCCAAAAAATGTGTATTAGTTTTAACAAAGCAAGCCTAAGGCTTTCCTCTGGAATTGAAAGTTGATTGTGATGATAGCAAAGAAAGAAATTAGGTTATTCGGAACTTAACTGTTCTTAGCAATTACCTGCTGAAGCTCGGTGAGCATTATTTTCTCTTGTGAGTGTTCTCAAATGATCCCTTTAATAATGAGACACTGAGGAGCAGCCTCTTCATAGCCATTTCTTTGTTTCTTCTCCTTTCCTAACTTTTCCCTAAAAAGACTTGCGCATGCTCTTGCCTCCGCCCTTCTCTAATGTGGCCAATAGGAATCCTAAGTGTTGCTAGGTGTCCTAACTGGCTGGTAAAAGCAGAAGCAATGCCTCTGAGAGAAACCCTTGACTTATGAGTATCCAGGGGATATTGCTCTTCTGAGATATGTCACCTTCTCCCCTTAAAATCTCTGCCCATGAACCTGTTGTATAATTTTCTGAATCAACATTTTTTTGTTCCAATAAGAACAGTTAAGCCCATTTTTAGAGAGAGCTAGGCAGAGCTTTTGGGCCAATACTGTTTTCTCAGTTCGAGGGCCAGAGTCAGGCTTGCCTGATGCTGGAAGAAGTCAATAATTTGACACCTGTTTTACCCTGAAAGCACATGGTTATATGTTTCTGACTCTGCTGGAGTTCTGTTAACCTTCTAGTGATGAACAATCACTAGAACAGGTAAGGATGGAGCCCTCTCTGTGAGCCTTCTTCACCAGCCTCGTCATCTTTCAGTGAGGGCACTAAGCCCTTTCCCTGTATAGCCTCGCAGCACTGCCACATGGACATGGGCTAATCCCACAAAAAATACTCTGAGTTGTGCATTTTTCCTTGGTAAACCTGTTCTCATCTGTCCTAATGTAAGAAACCTGCAAAGTGACAATGAAATTCCTCAGGCATTTTGTTCGTAGTTTGATAGACTTGAATTTTCTCTATGCTCAGCATATACTTATGAGTTCATTTTAGGAAATGTGGAACCTGGGAATGACTTTGGCTCTGTTGCCTCTAACTTCATAGCATACGCAGTGCCCTTACCCTTTAAGTACGTGTGTTTAAGGAAAGGATGGTGGGGATGGAGAGTAGCAGGGTGTGATAGGGTAGACATTTGAAAGAAAGAAGCTTTCATGGTCCCAGTGTCTGGATGAGAGTTCTCCTAAGGGACAGGACACTAAACTCTCTAATGCACCTCAGCCTGTGGCGTTTCTTTCCAGGCCTGAATTCTGGGATTGGACGTAAGCTCACTGAGCACAGACGGTGCATTGTTTCACCTCCCCAGGTTTGCACCTTGCCTGCGTGTCCCCTGTGTAGCTAAACTGAATGAGTTGCTCTGCTTACCTCATTTTTAACTCACCGTCAGTAACTTCTCCTTTAGTTCCCAGATTTGATCACATTTACTCAACTAAATGGCATATGATGTATTTTGTTTGAAGTTTAAAAAATTATACTTGATGCATATTTCTACTTAAGTTATTTTTGTCAGAAGAAAGGAAAGGCAAAGTAAAAGGTCAAACTCTTCTCTGATTTTCTTTTAAGAACTACCCATTAGGATATTTTAGAATTGTAAGAGTGGTAATATTTTTGTTTTAAATTATTATTCCAAAACTAGAGGCCTAGTGCACGAATTCATGCACAGGTGGAGTCCCTCGACCTGGCCAGCGATCAGGGCTGATGGGGGGGGGGGGCGCATCCAGGAGGTTGTCCAGTTGGGGGAGGTTGGCTATTGGAGCATACTGACCACTAGGGGGCAGCTCCTGCGTTGAGTGTCTTCCCCTGGTGGTCAGTGCACATCATAGCAACTGGTCAACCAATTCTTGGGTGTCTTAGGCTTTTATATATATAGATTGAAAGGAGCTTGTAAGAAAGCATGTTGGTGACCCCACATCAGGTACGGAAGTGAAATTAAATCACATCCTAACGTGTCCCAAGTAAAGCAAGGGCATCATCAGAGGCATCCTTATTTCTGGCTTTGAAAACTCCTCAAGAGTGGAAATCTTTTTTCATCTGTAACGAATCAAAAGTGTGAACAGCATTCTGGATATAGGAGGTTCCCAGAACAGGCTTGTATCATCAACAGCCAACTAGGATACCACTTCCAAGTCTTTCAAGCACACAGCTGTTTGGCAGCCAGATCCAGGCTCTAGTTCACAAAAAGCTTTTTCAGGTCATTTTAAAATGTTTTATTAATGGCCCCATCAACAGGCTGAAGGAGGTCAGTATGCTGAGGCAGAGCTAAAAATGAGTGCCATGCTTTTTTCCCTCCCACTTGGCCCAGTGGGAGATCCTATTAGTGTTCTGAAAAGTTACATAATTAGCGTGGCACCCGCTGCTCATTTGGTGAGCCAAACTGGTTTTTAATGTTCAGAATACAAAACATGGAAATGTTATCTTCACAGCACTCCATGCCGTCACTGACAGCCGAGAGCATTTCTGAGTGACAGGGCCCTAATAACAGTGATGATGGGAGCCACAATTAAAAAGCACTCTGAGCCTGGGGCACTGTTCCTTCAGGCCTGCCCCTGTCCAAAGAGGCCCTGGATGGTGGAGAGCATATAGTATGACTGACATGTGCCCTGCACTGCCTTCTGGTGCAAAGGAAGAGAGTTGCCAGAAATACTGGCAAATGGATGCTTTTCTTGTGTCCCTTTTCTTAAGGAATTCTCCTCATCTGGCAGAAGATTTGCATACGTTAGGCATATTTCCATCTTAACTGCTATACTTCTGTACCTCCTCATATACTGTGATCTTTGATTTGACCAAACAAAGTAGAGAATAATTCATTCTCATTACCAGGAGAGTTCTCTGCTCCTCGGGTGTCTACTGCACCCTCTGAGGATTACCAAGGATTCCAGAGCAGCCCCAGTTATCTGGCTCTGTTTTCTTCAACCCTCAGCTGGAAAGTGCCATTCTCCAACTCCAAATGACCAGGCCACATTTATTCAAGCACTAGAGGCCCAGTGCACGAAATTCATGCATGGGTACAGTCCCTAGGCCTGGCCCGCGATCAGGGCCATCTTCCTCAGCTGCCCGAGCCGGCTCTGCCCCCCGCCACCACCCACCCCCGGTTCCCCGTTCGCCATCAGGTGGTCGGTGCCTGATGGCCAGGGGAAGGGACCACGAGGTTGGCTGTTCCTGCCCGCTCGCCGGCCCCGCCCCCACCACGGGTGGCCATCAAGTGATCGGAGCCTGCCAGCCAGGGAAAGGGACAAGAGGTGGTCAGTGCGCCTCGTAGTGACTGGTCCAGCAGTCATTCTGCCATTAGGGTCAATTTGCATTACCCTTTTATTATTTGGGATTCTTAGGGGAATATAGAGACCTGTACCCTTTGAAGTCTTGCTATAGATGTTGGTGTTTATGGTGAGAAGGTACTGTAGGATTCAGTGGAGGTCCAGACACCTACCTTCCTGCTCAGGTGAGGTGAAGGGATGAGAAAGAATGGATCTCAGGGCAGGGCCCAATATCGGACATGGAGAACTCAATGGCTGAAGATTATATTTATTCTTAGGGTTGTTACTATTTAACCAGTACTGACTGGGTGTTTGCTGTATGTCTGTCACTCTCACACCTAATCCTTTTAGCTGCATATGAAGTAGTTGCTGTCACTGCCTTATGTGACAGATACAGATACTAAGACTTGGAAAGTTAAGTGAATTGCCAGAGGGTCTCATAGCCAGTTAATGTTAAAAGTCAATGTTACAGTTGGCATTTAAATTCAAGAATGTTGTCTTCAGAAACCAAGCTATGACAGGCTGAGTGGATCTAATAAAAAAGCATGTTTTCACCCAGCCAGCATGGCTCAGTGATTGAGCATCGACCTATGACCCAGGAGGTCAGGGTTCGATGCCGGTCAGGGCAGGTGCCTGGATTGCTTGATCCTCAGTGCAAGGCAGCATTTCCTCTCTGAACTCAATAAAAATATATTTTTAAAAATCATCAAAATGTGAAGCTATAAAACATGGTTTCTATGACTCACACATGAATATCAATTTCTTTATTTGACAACAGCACATACTTGAACACAGGCAAACAATTGTTTTGAGCACTAGAATGAGGTCATATTACATGAGTCTCTTTTGGGTCTGTCCTCAGCTGTGCCATTCATGGCGGAGTGGAGCTGCACCGTTGTAGAGTTAGCTTCAGGATTAAGCCGGGGTCTTTCCTGTTTTGACCACTTATGGGTACTTGGCATGTTCCAGTTAGAATGGGTTGACTTCTATGCCAGGTGATCAATGCCATTTTATTTACTTTATCTGGGACTATTGAAGGGGGGGAGGGGATAGTGTTTTTTTCCCCCTGAAACATTGTAATAATGAGTGCCATAGATTAGTGCTCCAAAGACCAAGAACAAATTTAATGTTAACTAAAGGTATAAATGCCGACTTTTAAACACTTGGCCAGGATCAGACGAGAGGAAGGTGGCATCGCACGGTGGTTTTGTCTGAAGGGCCACCAGCCGTAGTGAGAAGAGCTGTGTGTCCAGAGCAGCAGTGGGGCCTTTGAAGGGGCATCCCGGAGGAGCAGATGAGCCCGAGCTCCTGTTTCCCTTCTCTCCCCGGGGCAATCTTCAGATCTAAAAAGAAAATGTCAGAATACCTGGAGACACTTCAGATATTAACCTTCACTTTAAATCACGTCATGCAAGTAGCGGACTCCTTCCCACCCCCTGGCCTTTCTGGGGTCTGTTAACCCGAAGGAAGCTTCCCACACTCTGCTGCCGGGTCCCCGCCTGCTCCTCGTGCTTCTTCAGCCCAGGAGTCCGTGCCCGTCACTGTCAGGGAAGCACACAACCTGAAGCGAGTGGATGGGGTTTTGTTATTGTTTGTTTTTGTTTTGTTTGCCTCGAGAAAGTGTTGGATTTTTTTTTTTTTTACATTATTCAGAATGAAAGTCCTGCCCTAATCGAGCCTCCTGACAAGTGTGGCTGATGTGCTGTAACAGACATTATTCCCTCCTGATGCCCATCACCAGCCTGTCAGATGCCAAGTAAAAAGATTATTTTGCTGAAGTAATTTCAGGGAAATCCAGCTTGAGGCTTGGTGATGTCTTTGTCAAAGGGTCATCCACACTAGACTGGACACACACTTACTTATAGGCCATTTCTGTGTAATGGATCAGGAGGGAAAACGCTTGCTCATTCTCATCTATCACCAATTTGATTGTCTTAAGACACCACCTGTGGGAAAGCCCGGTAGATTCTGCTTATATTTCTAACCTAGAGGATGCTGATTATTCATTTGCCCTTCATACTTTTCTCTTTTGTTGGGTGGGTATTTTAAACCTAGTTGAAAGTTATCAGTTTCCCTTGAAATATGCTGATGTTTAATATAGCCTTCCCTGGATATGACTATACATATAAATTAGTAGGAAAATTACAAGAATAAGAAAGTTAAAATAGACCGTGGTTTCTGCTACTTTTGTGATCATCTGGCTAAAGTTTAAAGAATTTTATAGTTGTCTGCTCACTTCATAGTAGTGCAGCTTATCCTAATGTTCTTTTATGGCTTTAACCCTCTTGATTAGTAGCACATAGTCTTTAAAACTTTCAAGCAAAATGTTACTCTTTCTCTGTTCCGAAGCAACCACTTTTGATGTACAGCTGAGCATGCATGCAAGTTCTTGGCCAGACATAGAGCTTGCTTTTGAAGTTCAGATACCCTGCAGCCCACCTCCCTTAGCAGTTAGTTAGCCAACCCTCCAGGAGAGGCGGTAAGTCAGCCTCCTACATGTTCACAGAAGAATGTGACCCCTGCTTCTCGTGCATGTTTTAGCGAAGGTGAAAGATCTATGTTTAATCAACACACAGACTTGTCAGGCGCCTTCGAATACTTGTCAGTGTGCAGTCATGGAATCGCCCGTTGCAGAACTTGACAAAGATACTTTCGGGGCATCAGGAGGCAGTCTACATAGGCCATTCATTTCTTCAGGTTTTCAGAGCTTCCTTTATTGAGGCAAATCACCAGGAAACAATGTACCTCAGCTATATTATTTCCACTCTCAGCAGAAATGCCATTACTCAGGTAAGATTTAATATTGTGCCTTCAGCACAAGGGAGAAAACATTCCCATCTTTTGTGCCACCTAGTTGAAGGCATTTATATGAAAGAAAAGTTTGTTTTTTACAACACAGAGTTGAAGACATTACTCAGTGTCTCTTACAAAGTGGCTTCCATAAAAAGTTTCTCCTTGGTATTAATGCTAAGGGGAAAACTTTGCCTCGCATGTTTTCTTTTTTGATAGAGTAAGGACTGTGTCATGCAATATCCCTCCCACTTTTTTCCTGAGCTGCGAGCAAAGCTGCATGCAGTGGTCCGTGGGCATAATGCCACATCCAGTATGTATAGTTCTTTCACCATTCTGTTGTTTTTAACAATCAAATGCTCAACTGTATATTTGGTTTAATTTTGAAACTACTTACCATCCTTTTTGCAAGAATTAAACCAAATAAACTGTTGTCAAAGAAGGGATAATTGCCCATAATAATTTGAGTTTGTAACGATTTGTACCTTAGAGAAGCCAACTTCCATTTCCTTGAAAATTTACTCATCCTGGACCAAACACCTCTCCGTATACTGTATTGATCTGTATAAATATATCTGCCAGGCTCTAGCCAATTAGCTCAGTAGTTAGAGCATCAACCCAGGGACTGAAGTGTCACAGGTTCGATTCCCACTCAAGGGAACATGCCTGGGTTGCAGGCTATATCCCTGGTCCTGGTTGGGGCGCGTGACCAATTGATGTGTCCTTTCACATCAATATTTCTGTCTCTCTTTCTCTCCCCTCTTTCACTCTCTCTGAGAAGCAATGGAAAACATGTCCTTGGGTGAGGATTAAAAACAAATTATTTCTGTCTCTCTTTCTCTCCCCTCTTTCACTCTCTTTGAGAAGCAATGGAAAAAATATCCTTGGGTGAGGATTAAAAACAAATAAATAGATATACCTGCCATGACATGATGTCTAGAGCCCAAGTGGATACTTATGGAATCCATGGGTCAGAGCTGCCTTTACATTTTTAGTGTAATGGACTTGGCATGTTGACATGGGAGCCTGGTGCGTTGAGGAGAGGTATCCATCATGGAAACATTAACGAGTCTAGGTTTTCTGCAGTAAGCCCTAACACACTCCAAACTTTCAAGTACAAATAATGCTAACGAAGGCTGCTTCTATATTTATGTCAGTGGGTTTCCATCCAGAGACATACACAAAACCCCTAACGAATAAGTGCACTTAACAGTTTTCCTCTGCTAAAAGATGAGAACTCTGACTAGGTGTAATGTTTCTGCTCCTACCAGCTGTACATATGATTATAGTTTTTATGTGGCTGTTCCATTTCCCTTTCACCCTCCAGCTAAAAAATCAGTTCAATAAATATATTCACAGGACATTCTAAATCTGAAAAGGGCTGCTGCCGATGAAAATAGAGTTCTGTAATCTTGACAGGAAGCAGAGCCCGTACCCAGTAATCTGTTCACTCATGAATGACCACAGCTGGGATGCAGCACATTCAGTTTTATATTGTGTAGGTAAAACAGTATTAAAATTTTATGTACTAAGCTCTGAAGTAAATATGACGAAATGTTGCCATTTTAAAAGTTCTGGATGATAGGTCATGTGTGTTTGTTTTATTACTCTTTCCACTTTTCTGTAGGCTGAAATGTTTTTCATGATTTTCCAAAGTATGTACTAGTGAGAAAAAAGAAATCTGTTTGTTTAGGCTGGAGAGGGGGTAGAGAGAGGGCGAGGAAACAGCCATGCCCTGTACCTGGCAGGCATGGGGATTTACAAGAGGTTTCTGTTAAAGAAAAAAAACACCTTAATTTAGTTTGGATTATTTCCAGATGGCAAGTATTCTTTGTAGACAGTAAAGGCAGTTATTTACGATAATATTTTTGCATGTGATTTGTTCATTGGTGTCACAACATTTTACAGAGTGTCAATTTCTCTATGCAGGGCTCTGCCCGCGCACCTCTCATTTAGGCATCAGCTGTGTGAATCAGATGCAGCCAGCCTGCTCCCTGCAGGTTACCAATCTAAAAGGGTCCGTCTGGCTGCCCCATAGCCAGTGGGATGCATCAGGTCCTTAGCCTGAGGTTTTAGCTGTAGAAAAACCTGCAGACAACCAGTGTGGAAGATCAGATTCCTTAAGATATGTCAAAATACCTTATTTGAAGAAAACATTGCATGTGGGTGCACACATGTACATATGTATGTTATTCCCTGCCTTTTTTTTTGCTGTTCTTAAAGGGGACAGGAGGAGGACTTCCTGATCTATATGACTGTGTGATGCTGCATGGCTCATTATAGATGAGAATTCTGGATGCTACCAACTGTTAATTCCTAGGTCATAGGCATATTTCTGGGCGTCTGGAAATACAAGGCTGAAAGGAATTTTCACTTTCACTTTTTAGGAGGCTCCCTGGTCCCAAAGGCTCTTTTGAGGCAAGCGAAATGCAAGGCCAAGGATTGGGGGTGGGAGGGTAGGTATATGGTTCAGTGTTCATACACTCATGGTGTGTGGAGATATATACATATGTCTAGGGGAGCTTCCATTTCAGACAGGGCTTTGAAGCATGGTGCCAGTGGGCGCAGCAGTAGTTCTCAACCGCTGTTTCTGCCACCACCTCAGTTATAGGTGGAACATCTCATTTGTGACATCTCTCACTGCATGTACTTCTCAACCAGGGGCAGGGGTGTCATTGGGGTCGGGGGGGTGGGATTCTTTCTGTACTTTGGGAACCACCAATGGAGAATAGAAAGCAGTCATCCGGAAATCTTCATCCCAAGTTTGGGTGCCATTTCTGCCATTAATGGCTCCTGGGATAGGCCTGACACCTGGTAGGTGATCAATAGGTATTTATGAAGTGTGGCCTGAATTGACCAGCTGTGTAATCCTGAGCAGGCCGATTAATCTCTTTGGCTTCAGTTTTTTCCCCTGCAGAATGAGGCAAATGGCTTAGGTGACTTCTAGGGCCCCTTCCAGTTGTGAAATGTTATGATTCCGTGATTGGACCTTTACGACCTCCAAGGAGATTGACTTGACAGGAATGTTAAGGGTGAATGAAGTGAGGGAGGAAATGCCCCTTTGTCTGAATTAGTCTGGTATTTCCTTTTTGACTACTATTTTAAGAACTTATTTAACTTGAGGTTTTCCTGGTAGTTTTACCTATGTCTGCTGTCATTCTCTGGGTAGATGGTAAACTCTTTTAAGGACTAGAGCCATGACTTCCCCCCTACTTCTGTGTGCCTCAAAATATAAGGCACCGTCATGCCAAACAGCAGTGCAAGGGGGTCCGTACAGTGTTCACACAGCTCATCCTACTCATCAGGGAAGCGTTGTCTCCCCTCTTTCCTGCAGAGGACAGTGAAGATTAGGGGTGAATGGCTGAATTGCGGCTGAGCCCAGCTGACTGGTCTCCAGGTGAGAGTCTCCAGTTTTAAGCGGCCTGGTTACCTGACTTCAAGACTCGGGCTGTAGGATAGTCCAGAGGGGAGCATAGAGGCTGTGTCATAGCAACCACCGGCCTGGCCATGGGATCTGCTTTTTTCTGTTCCTGATTCTTCTGCTTCTGGCCTTATGTGATAGGCATCCTTCAGCTCATTCTACTGGCATCGTTTTTCACATCTTATTTAAGTCCAACAGTTTTCTTCCTGGGCTACAACACATTCTTCTGTCAAAGATTACCCTGATGCTCTGGAAGGTAGGGCTCAGTGGTTGGTGTGTCAGCCAGCACACTGAGGAGTAGCAGGTTCCATTCCAGGTCAAGGGCATGTACCTGGGTTGCAGGTTTGATCCCTGGCCCCGGTCAGAGTACATGTAGGAGGCAACAAATCGATGTGTCCCTCACATCCATGTTTTTCTCTTTCTCCCCCTCCCTTCCTTCTACTCTCTCTAAAAATCAATGGGAAAAATATCCTTGGGTGAAGATTAACAACAAAAAAATAAAAATAAAGAAAACAGATTACCCTGAATAACAGGTCCCTCAATAGGCCCCTTATCCTTTTGCTATACATTTCTAACTTCTCTGTGTGTGCATGGGTGGGTCCGTGATTGAGGATAAAATATCCTCTGTTCACTAAGTCACTTATTCTCTCTTTGGCAGATAATAGTGACCAGTCCTTGGTCAGTAGTGAGTTTCAGAGAAATAGATGATGTGAGAAATCTTAAGGGAGTATAACCATAGGTCATGCTAGATGGATGTTACCACTATTTACTGCCACAAGGAGCAGAGAGAGAGAAGTTAATTTGAAAGGAAAAATGATGCATTCCTTTTGGGTATGTCGAGTTTTCTGGTGTCTGTTCAGACTTTGCATGAAGTGTTGAGCTCCTCTGTGAGGGCAACCAGATAGTTGAGTGACAGGACTTGGAGGGCTAGTTGTACACAGTATTCTACCGTTCCTTTTGTTTTTTTAAACCATGTAATTGTAAGCGCCTATTTAAAAATTTTTGTTGCCTGAGCCCTGTAGGTATTTGCATTTGTGATGCAGTATATACATACAATGAGAAATGAGGGGTTGAGCCTTACCAAACTTAAGAGTTTGGGGTTTTTTCTTTTTTTTTTTATTAAGATTGAAAAGGTTTTAATAAAAGTTATCAAAGGTGGCCTGGGTCTTAAAGCTGTTACTCTCAAGTTTTTAATGTTTCCTCTATATAATTATACAGACTTAGTTTCTGGCCTTAAATCATCATACCTATTTTCAGCTTCCCTGAAATCAAGGGTACCCTGTGCCATATCAATTAAAGCAAAAGTACTTTCAATTAAAGGTGTTAAGTATGAATCTGAAAAGATTAATTCTTCATAAAAGGATGACCTTCAGTAGTTAGATGCAATTAGGCATTTTTCCAACTATATTTCATCCTGATGGGGCAAGTCGACTACTCACAATCAATCACTGTGATCTTTTCAGAGGTGGGTATTTTAGGTTCAGAGTTATAAAAGAATGACTTGACTAGGCAACCTCTATACCTTGAGCTAGAGAAGATGTAGATAAGAGATAGTTGGTGTTGGATACTACTTTTGTGGTATTAACATTGAAAGAATCAGGGTATTCTAAGTACAGTTCTTACACATGCCTTCTTATGGCCAAAAGTAATATTTTCTTCTGAACAAAAATAATTTAGATAAGACCGATCAAAGGACAGAGAAGAAAGGAACAGTGACATAAATTAGCATCAAACCAAATTCCTTTTCATCTTTTTATTCTTCTGTCATTTCAGTAGGAAATCACTCTAAACACTTGCTTTCCTGTGACCCTTTTTTCTTATTGGGTAGTTTTAGTTCTAATTCAACCTTTGCTGATATTCAGCACACAAAACCAAGGTTATTAGATAAATGAATGCTTGCTGATCTTTTTATGGTAATGTCAAGTCTTGGGGGATATTTTTTTTCTCAAAAGCAAAAGGAATTGAGCATTTCTATATGTACAAGGTATTTTCAATATAGAATTCTTGGTCCTCACTCTGCCACTCATTAAATTTGTATACTTGGAAACGCCTTGAACATACCTAAAAGCTGGAAAACAAGTAATATCTGATTGGTGTACCTCAAAGGTTGATTGTTGGGTAAAGTGAGATTTGATCAGTGTTTCTAAAAGTGGGGTCACAGGACCACACTAAGGGTCCTTGAGATCCGTTCAGGGAGCCCATGAGGTTAAAACTATTTTTATGATAATATTAAGAAATTATCCGCCCTTGTCACTCTCATTCTTTCTCACTTGTACAGTGAATTTCTCAGCGGCTGGCTACATGATATGGCAAATATAAGAGCCAGCTGTCTTAAGCCAGACATTACAGAGGTTTACAAAATAGAAAACAATGCACTTTTTTTCACTGATTTGTTTTTCTTTTGGAAATCAATTTTCATAAAAACGTTTTACATTAACATGTGATGAGTTAATGTCATTTTCAAATAAAGTAATACGTATTTTAAATTTTATCAGTTTCAATTTCCAATACACTAGATCTTGATATATATAATCAACACAAACAAGAGCTCATTAGGGGTCTTTAATACTTTTTAAAAATGGAAAGGGCTTCTAAGACTATAAAGTATGAGACCTGCTGATGTATGTGGAAGCACTATGTAAATGTGTGGTGGCTTCAGTAGTTTATTAAGAAAATCCAGGCTGTGTAAACAATCCAACATGTAAGTGGCCTTCCCACTGCCCACACTGATGCTCATGGTACATGCCACCTCCAGGGTGGGGCTGCTTATCCCAGGGTACCACATGATCTCTGGGCCATCTACAGTAGTCTGCAATTTCCTATGTCCGTCATGTGTCTATTCTTTTAGAGAGTTCAAAATTTTCACAGTGTTCAGTTTCTCAGGAGGTCCTAAAGGAAGCCCAGCGGGCCCTGCCGGTGGTGTTCAGTGGTTAAAATGTCAGGCACTGAAAGGTTGCGGGTTCTGTTCCTGGTCAAGGACATGTACCTGGGTTGCAGGTTCAATTCCTGGCCCCAGTCCAGGTGCCTGCAGGAGGCAACTATCAATGGGTCTCTTTCACACCTCTCTCTCTCTCTCTCTCTCTTTCTCTCTCTCTCTCTCTCTCTCTTCCCTCCCTTTTCTCCCTCCCCTCCCTCCCTTCCTTCCACTCTCTCTAAAATCAATGATAAACATATTCTCGGGTGAGGATTAACAACAATAAAAAGAAGCACAGCTGTAGGAATTTCTGGTGTCCCCTAGTCCCATTCTATCTCTGAGTGGAGTAGCGATAAAGTTAAAATTGGGTACTCCTGAGAGGAGATACAAAGTTGTTCAATGCTCTTGTCTGTGGCCTGCGCTTGGGCATCCCTTGACTTTTTTGACTCTTTACTTCTCTGCTTGTGGAAAGGTGTTAGACGTGGGCCAGATTCTCTAGGCATTGGGAGAAGGGCTTTCTCTCAGTCTGTACTGAGAGAAAGGGAGGCCTTTGCTGTCTTTCTGGGCCTCCTTGCATTTAGTTCAATGGGATGTGGTAGGACATAAAGAACCAAGATCAGGATAAGGACCAAAACAGCCCAGAGATGGCTGGTGTCATCATGATTTGAGCACTGTACATAGAGACCAGGGGATAGTTACCAGAGTTTTAGGGGACCACAGCTGGAGTGCTAAACAGGATTTGATCACATTCAGGGCACGGGAAGGTCAATGTTTAGGGATGAGTAATCAAGCTATTTCTGTCTCTGTCTTACACCCTTGATGGCTGAGCAAGTAGTTGAGTACTTACAAACATTACTGTTTCATATTTTGTACTGCAGTTTTTTAAGGTGTTTTTATTTAATTTAGCATCTGTTGAGTTAGTCATAACATTCTTAGGAAATTTTAAAACCATTCTAATTTATTGCTCACTGCAGCTTATCATTATTTGAAATTAATATAAATGGAAAACTCATTTATTTACTTGTTTCACATTTCCCCAGTGTCACTTAATTTTTTGATTGAGTATATATAGGGTGGGGAAAAAGTAGCTTTACAGTTGTTTATGTAGAAAATAATACAATAATCCTATATAATAAAGTGGTAATATGCAAATTGACTGTCACACCCTCATAAAGATGGCTGCCGACAACCAGGCCAGCAGGGGGTTAGTGAAGGACAACCAAACAACTGAACAGCAGGCTGCGTGGGGCGACCAGGCCAGCGGAGGGGCCATGAAGGGCGACCAGGCCAGC
>NW_005353838.1:2210488-2233521 GCF_000412655.1 Myotis brandtii | reverse complement strand
GGGTGGGGGGGGGGGGCAGTGGGGGGTAACCAGGCCAGCAGGGGCGGCAGTTAGGGGTGACCAGGCCAGCAGAGGGTGGCAGTTGGGGGCAACCAGGCCAGGAGGAGGGGGCAGTAAGAGGCGACCAAGTGAGGGGTGACTAGGCCAGTGGGGGTGGGCAGTTGGGGGTGACCAGGATGGCAGTGGGGGGCATTTAGGGGCGACCAGGCCGGCAAAGGGGGGGCAGTTAGGAGCAACCAGGCCAGCAGGGAGGGGGCAGTTGGGGGCGACCTGGCCTGCAGCAGGGGTTAGTTAGGGGAAACCAGGCCAGCATGCAGAGGTATGAGGGGCAATCAGGCCAATGGGGGGGGCAGTTAGGGGCAACCAGGCAGGCAGGCAGGTGAGCGATTAGGAGCCAGCGGTCCAGGATTGTGAAAGGGATGTCCGACTGCCAGTTTAGGCACTAGCCCCAGGATCGAGCCTAAACCGGCAGTCGGACATCCCCCGAGGGGTCCCGGATTGGAGAGGGTGCAGGCTGGGCTGAGGGCACCCCCCCCTCCTGTGCATGAATTCTGCGCACCGGGCCTCTAGTTAATAAATAATAATAGAAGAATAAACTCTGTGTTTCATAAACTCACAACTGTAAACCTACTTTTATCCCACCCAGTATGTATATGTTATAGTTTATGTAAGTATTTTATATTTACTTAAATAGGGTTTTATATATTCAGTGGGTAATTTCACAACATTCAGGTCCCCTCTGTTTAGATTAAAAAAATATAACCATGGAATATGTACCTTACTCTGGGCATTTTGTTGTATGATTTAATGTGTAGTGCTGTCATGAACTTCAGTGCCACACCTATCTTGTCTGTTTGTTTCACTTTTTAGGAAGTTGATACAATACTATTTTCTCAGAAAAATATGAAAAATGTATTGAATATCATTCTAAACTAAAAGCTTCTGAAATTTTCTATTATGAAATTATATCTAAGGTTACTAATTTAGTGTAGATTTATTAAATGAATGTTTTATTTTTGGAATTTTGTGATATGAATGGGTTTCTATAAGGTCAATTCAACCAATTAAACAAATATCTTCCTTTATTATTGTCATAACTATCACTTTCAGTTAAGGAAGTATTTAGAGGTAACCTGAGACTGTAAAACGCTATCTACATGTTAGTAGCATCTTTTAAAAATTGTAATACATTTACTTTGATTAAACTCTGCTTATTAGATTTTAATATGCTATATGTTATTTATTTCAGAAATTCCAGAAAGGAACTTAATGATATACGATTTGAGTTTACTCCAGGAAGAGGTGAGTTTTAATTGAAATTATTATCTTATTGCTACAAAGAACGTTTCAAAAATTAATTACAAGCACATGTTTATAATTTGCTATTCAAAAATGCTTTCTCTAAAAACAAAGGAAGGAATGAATGAGGGAGAGAGGGAAGGAAAGACTTATAATAATTTTAGGGATTCCAAATGGGACCACTATTTTTTAATATTTATTAAATTAATTGGGATGACATTGGTCCACGTGAATATATACCAGTAGGTTTCAGGTGTTGGTTTCTGTTACGTGATCTGTATATTGCACCGTTTGCCTACAACCATATATTAGGACCCCCTTTTCTTCCCACCCCCTTCCCACTATAATCACCACACTGCTATTTGCTGAACCACTATTGACTTCATGAATTCCAGTGACATGTGCTACGTGTGTGTGTGTAAATTAAGCATATTAGCTCAGTCATGAAATGAAGTAGTGGCATGCTGATGCAGGGTCTAAAGGATATTATTATGAGAGCATTGAGGATGATATAGCAGTTCTGATGAGGGTTGAGCAGCAAACAGTGATACCATGCTTGGCCTCTGTACTCAGTTCAGACTACACAAAGCCTGTGTTGGGGAGTGTCTGTCGCCTCTGTTTGCTACAGGCATAATTGGTAAGCTCACAAAAAATTAAAAAGTCTTGTACTTCTGGGTTTGCAAAATTTTACCAAATACACTTCATTTATTAATCAATCACAATTTACATGGAGATCTTATACACAGAATAAAAATAGTATTATTAGCTTATATACAATGTGTTCCCAAAAATGTATACATACTTTAAAAGCTGAAATTATAATTACATTTAAGTTCAGAGTTTAAAAACCCTGCCAGCAAACAAAATATGTTCCTGGGCCACACACGGTCTGGACTCACTGACTCTGATCTCTGGTTCATGTAAGCACAGAGATCTAATGATTTCCTTCATATTTGAATTAAAATAACGTTTGAAGAACCTTTTACAAAATAATGTAACTAAGGCCCTAATGAATTTGCTCACTGACCTCTCTGGGAACATCCATCTTTGACAATTTAAGACTCAGTCTGTGAAATTGTATGGTGCCGGTTTCTGTTATCAAAAAAATTATTTTGTTATAATATAAAAATATTGACCAGTCAATGCATTGATAAAATCTAGTAATTTCATAATCAGTGTTTCAAATACAGTAGGTAAAAGAACAGATTCTTATTTTAAGGTTTGTTCTTTCCAACTGATTGTTTTAAATCGAAGATGGCAATAAAAATCAATTTTAATTTAAAGAGCTAACAAAGAAATGAATTTCTGAGTGGAGGATGTTTGCGGATAAGACAGCCCTATGAGCATTACCTGGCTTTGTGTGCTGGCATTGGCAGCCTCGTTTGTCATAGTTAGATCAAGAGTCTTGGCTTCTATTGCCCAGACAGAAACCATAGCGTTGGCTTCTAGATGATGACTGACCTTCCCTGGGCAGTGAGCACAGGCCTGTTAGTAACGGAAACACCGTGGATATATCCCTGTACCTCTGATTGCTGATGCTGCCTGCGTTTCAGACGTTGTCTGCACTACCTCTGTGCGTGCACACAACAGGTGTACTATGTCTGTGTTGTATACACACACAAATGTGTACCTATGGCTAGAATATATAACATGAACGTATCCAATATTCTCTGTCCTCCCTTGAGGGTAAGCCCTTTGTATTCATTATGCTGCTCTATGCTCTGGAAACCAGAGCATACATGATTAGTTAACTTGTTTACACATCAGGAATGTTAAGCAGCTTAAAGAAACATAAATTACCATTTACTTTCCTGTTTCTATTCTATTACTGATATATTACTTATGTGCATACAAAATAACTGCTTAATGGCACATACACAAACATGGAACATTTCCATTTTTGGCCAGCCAGCATGATCTGCTGGCTATTTTAATATGACTCGTTTGGGACCCAGGAGTCCTGAAACTAGTAGACGATGCTGTACACTTTAACTACTTGTGAATGCCATTTGCTCAGGTTCTGTTAAGTGCTAGCCCTCAATGTGACTTCGACTGTTCCCATGTTTAACTGCATTCTGTGATTACAGCTCCTTACTCAAGTGCAAGGTCTTACTTTAGAGATGATGGTAACACATTCAGATGCCTTAGCAGATGATCAGTCAGTCTATAATAATAAAAGCATAATATGCAAATCGACCAAACAGCCTAACAGTGTGGAACAACCATCCGGACAACCTTCCGGACGAAGCCTGGGCTGGGAGGGCCGAGGCAGCCGGGGCTGCGAAGGCCTACTCTTGCATGAATTTCACATATCGGGCCTCTAGTAGAAATATAATGACTGCCTGCTGTGTGCTCTAGTAAGTCCTTTAATTCATTAGGCTTCTTTTCCTGAAGTTTCTGGGTGCATCCAGGAAGCTGGAGATGGTGAGGCTGACTGTTCTAGCTGGCTTCATAAAGCCAAGTCACCTTCAGAGTGGAACCTTTCGTTAGTTGCTCTGCCCGAGGTTTCATGGAAGGGGATCATTTTATTCCTAAAAGAATTGTATAAGGTATTTTCCAGCAGTAAGGACAAGGTCCAAGATAAGCCCACCTTATATGGAACTTTATAGTTTAGTAAGATTTCTAAGTATTTATTTTTTATTTCCGTTTTATTTCATTCATCATGAAATAGGATGAGTGAAATGATAGAATACCACAATTTCTTGGAAGTACATAGAACGTACGTTGGCTCCCAAGTTTTTATAAACATTTGGGAATTCGGGCCATGCATGAAAGGAGAAAGAGTGCACGAGTGTAAGATGTGTTTTGATGACCTTTGCTGTTCCATCATCACCACAGTTTTATTTTTTGAGTAATTACTATGTGTCAGACACCAGGCTGAGCCCTTTAAAGCCCAAGAATTTTGAAAGATCATTATGCCTCAAATTACTTGATTGCATGGGCATGCATACACACCCATTCACACAATTGCAATATCTAAAACACAGATTTACAAGGAAACACTGTCTGTGTTGAAGGCAGCCTGTGTCATAGCAAACTGCAGTTCAGTTTAGATGTTTGCTTGATTCAGCAGCTGTGCTTGCACATTTTCCCTGACTTTAGAAGACTTTAAAAGTCAAAAGTCCATCTGCGTTGCTACTAAGCTGGTTTCTTTTTATCCGCCTACAGTTCCTGGTGTTTGTGAGAATATAAGAAGGCCATGGGGATCACATCATCTCCCATATAAAAACATTGGGGTTCATAATGGTTCTTTTGAGCACATTGCAAATTTAGTTTCTCTTTACAAGGTCTTCAAGCAGACTTCTCACTATTATCATGTTCATTCATAGCCTTTCAATTAAGTAATTTCAGCCATATTTACTTGCTATAGCCTGTTCAGTCTCATCTTTATGAGATTGCGAACTCCTGACACTTATCACTGAGAAATATATTCTTTTATTCAACCACATTTTCTAAAAAAAATGAATCTGTTGCTATCAAGTGATCAGTGTCATGTTAAAGGAGTTTCTTAAATAGCTCATCTTATAGTCCAACAAACTCATAGGATGTTTGTACCAAATATAAGGTTGTATCAAATGTTACCTTTTTAGCCTTTGCCATAAATTCTGACTCAGTAGCTACTAATGATAGAAAAGGATTGATGCTGGCTGGAACTGACCTCGGGAAGAAGGAAAAGCAGTGCCATAGGGACCAGCTATGAGAGAAAATCTAGAGGTGCATTTCAGGATTAATTTAGAGGTGCACTTGAGGATTAATTAAGACAGTAGCCAACGGGCCAGAGAAATGAAACAATAATTTTGTGTAACTTCTGTTGAATAAATAACACGATGCAAGTACATGGCAGGGATTTTTTTTCCTCCTGATAGAATCTGAATTGTTGAATTAAAACACATGTGAGTAATTTTTGTAAATTAAAAAAATATATTTTACATTGTACTGGATTGCTGATTTTTTTTGTTACTAATACATATTCATTTCCTATTTGGACAGATACAGCAGATGGCGTTTCTCAGGAGCTCTTCTCTGCTGGCTTGGTTGATGGTCATGATGTAGTTATAGGTAAATCACTTTTTAGTATGCAGTGTCATTTTGTTGATATATCACATGGAAATGCATTTAGAAGCAAAGTTTTCATAAAGGTATAATGTATTCTGTGCTTTTTGAAAATCTTTTTGCGTTCTCATATTTTATGTGAAGGACATACATTTAAGAGTCATTTAATTTTCTTTTTTAAAAACTCCTTTATGTCATTCTGTCCCATTTATCTGGATGTGATTTAGTCAATAAGGAACGTCACTTGTTGGAAACATAACAAAGAACTCAGAAGTAAGACCCAAAAGTCCATGACAACAAAAATACAAGGTTACAGATTCTGTGCTCCAAAGTATGGGGACCTCTGGGTCCTTTTATGAGAGTTTCTCTGTTCTTTCTTTGGACAGAGTTTTAATACGCTTAGATGTTAGTTTTTTTCAGTCCTTAGCAAGATTCTTCATAAAGTCTTAAGGTGGGACTTAAAGATCATTCAGGCTGGTTCTGTGTAGACAAGGAAGCAAATTCCTAAAGTGATGAGTGGTTTATCCAGGGCCATACTGCTGGGTTGTGGCAGGCCCACTTCACTTTGAAACTAGGGCTCTTTCTGCCACTTTCAGAATCAAAAGACAGCTCCATGGAAACAGAGAAGCTTGCTAAACAACAGTTACAGGATGGGAGCAAGAAATGACAGGTGGCCTCCTGACAAGGCGACGGAGGCAGAAAGGCTGTAAGAGACAGACACTGCCTTCTAAGAAAAAGTATAGTCTGATTCTACCTAGGGCAAGGGTGAATGGCTCCACATTCCTCAGCAAATTCTTAGTTATGAAGATTTTATAATTCAGCCTATTGCCGGATATTCAAAATGATGTCCCTAAGTAATCCAGATGACTTAACATTATATTAAGGTTAATTATGACATTATATTAATTTTATTGTTAATTATAATAACATATTAGAGAAATATGTAATATAATAAAACTTTCTTCAAAAATATTCAAATCAAAACCAATGCTTGAAATGGCTCAGGCCTCTTAAATGATATGTTTTAACTAAGAAGCATCACTTCCCCAATAATGCTGAAGTATGTGATTGAGAGGGCGCTTGAAGCAGAGATACTCACCTATCACAATAATTTCTTCCTATGAACTCTATGACATAGATCATTATAAAATGAACTAGAGGCCTGGGGCATGGGATTTGTACACTGGTGGGGGGCGTGGCCTGCGGGAATTGGCCCGCTGTGGGAGCGCTGCTCATCCTGGTCAGCCAAATGGCTGTGGACCCACCCTCTGAGCAGCTGCTCCCCGCTGTGGGAGTGCACTGACCACCAGGGGGCAGCTTCTGTGTTGAGCATCTGCCCCCTGGTGGTCAGTGCGCATCATAGCAACTGGTCTATCCACCATTCAGTTGCTGGGCTTTTATTATACAGACTGTCCTTGGGTTACGACAGACTCGACGTATGTCGTTTCGTGGTTATGTCGCTATCTCCCGTTTATTTATATATAAAAAAAAGTTCCGTCATTTCAACGTATGTACATATGTGCTTTATGTTTTTTATTATTTATTTACCACAAGTAAAGGTCAGGAATTGTTATCTTTCTTTTAAATTTTTTTTTACTGTTTCATTTAATTACTGCTGTGTATGTGTTCCATGTGAGTGACGTAGGTGCTTATGTAGGTGGGTTCCGACTTACGGTGAAAATCGCGTTACGTTGCGCTGTAGGAACGGATCTCTGATGTAACCCTAGGACCTACTGTATAGGATGATTTTGTTTAAATCCGAGTAACTGGGTTTTTAGTGGAATGTTAGAATTCTGGCTAAAGAATCAGTTTCTAATATATTACTGATATACAAATAGTAGTTCATAAATGTAAGAATACATAAATACCTTTTTAATTAGAAAAATTAAGCTTTTTTCCTATTAATTATATGTGAAGTGTACACATGATTTCACAAGGAAGCTCTGATTCTTCTACCAAGTGGTGCATGTGTAAGGAGATAGGTATTTTATTTATTTATTTATTTTAAAAAATATTTTTATTGTTTTCAGAGAGGAAGGGAAAAGGAGAGAGATAGAAACATCAGTGATGAGAGAGAGTCATCAATCAGTTGCCTCCTGCACACCCCACATTGGAGCTCGAGCCCGCAACCTGGGCATGTGCCCTTGACTGAAACTGAACCTGGGACCCTTCAGTCTGCAGGCCGACACTTTATCCACTGAGCCAAACCAGCTAGGGCTAGGTGATAGGTATTTTAAAGGAAAGCATTTATGTGTATCTCCTTATGTATTCTTTCTTTCACACTTTCCTTTAAAATCTTGTGAGAGCTCATGGCCAACAGAGTTTTTAGCTAAGTTTTCTGAGCTGGGTAAAAAGGTCAGTTCAACTTAAGCATCTATGATAAATTTCATATCAGAGTTCTTTATGTTAATAGTTCCTAGGTAAATTAATACATGAAAACAATAATCAAAAAAACCTTTTTAAAAACACCTATTCATGTCTCCTATTGGGCAAGAAGTCAAAGGTCAAATGATCTTTTGATTTGATTTGATTCTGGCAGATGTTTGGAACATGGAGAATAAAAGAGATTTGTGAAAAGATATTAGGTTACATCTTTGTCTAAGCATGGTCTTGCTTTAGGTACTACAGTGAAATTTAGTGTTCTCTCTTTTGCCTCATGCTCAGCTGACTCTAGAGGATTTTTTAGTTGCTGAGGGTTTTTTGTTGTTGTGGTGGTTGTTGGGTATTTTTAATTTTTATTAAAGTAGAGCTGACATACAATATTAGTTTCAGGTGTACAACATAGTGATTCAATGTTTATGTACTTTGCATTGTGATCACCACAAGTAGAGTAACCATCACTCACCATTATGCAGTTTTTATGATACTATTGGCTATATTCCCTATGCTGTACATTGTATATGTGTGACTTATCCTATCTAATAAAGAGGGAATATACTAATTGACCCTCCCACTGTCGCAAAGATGGCAGCGCCCACAGCTAAAAAGGAGGGAATATGCTAATTGACTGCCCCGTCCTCAAAGATGGAGGCACCCACAGCCAGAAGATGGTGGTGCCCAGTCCCCTCAGCCCCGCTGGAGCAGCAGGTGCACGGCAAGGCCAGGCCCACCCCCAGGCGAGCACAGCAGCTCCGCACACCTGCCTCTGGAGTCCCCAAGTCCCCTCAGCCCCCCAGCTGCCCAGGGCCGCCCGAGGCTCAGGTAACCAGGGCCGGCCGAGGCTTGCGCTGCTGTCAGTGGCAGCAGCAGAGGTGTGATGGAGGTGTCGCCTTCCCCTGACTGTTGGGTCACCTCCCGCTCCTGAGGGCTCCCGGACTGTGAGAGGGGGCAGGCTGGGCCGAGGGACCCCCCTCCAGTGCATGCATTTTCATGCACTGGGCCTCTAGTTTATTTTATAACTGGAAGTTTGTACCTCTTATTCCCCTTGACTTCTTCACCCACCTCTTCCCCTCCTCTCTAGCGAACATTAGTTTCTTCTCCATATCTATGAGTCTGTTTTGTTTGTTTTTTAGATTCCCCGTACAACAGTAGGTTTACAATTGTGAATACATGAGACAAAGAGTTTATTATTATATTATTACTTATTTGTTATTATTTTCCATACAAACAACTGTAAACCTACTTTTGCCCCATCCTGTATAAGTGAAGCTATGTGGTATTTGTCTTTCTCTATCTGACCTATTTCACTTAATGTAATACTTTATGGGTTTATCAGTGTTGTCACAAATGGCAATATTTCATTCTTTTTTATGCTGAGTAATATTTCATTATCTATACATATGTATAGCATACATATGTGTGTGTGTATGTATGGATATATACACTCCTATGTTCACTGCAGCATTATTTACAGTAACCAAGATATGGAAGCAATCTAACTACCCATCTCATCATCTATTTCCATTCACACATTGATGCACACCTAGATTGCTTCCATACCTTGGCTATTGTAAATAATGCTGCATGAACATAGGAATGCATATATCTCTTTAAAATCGTGTTTTTGTTTTCTTCTAAAAGTGAAATTGCTGGATCATGGTAGTTCTATTTTTAATTTTTTGAGGAACCTCCATACTGTTTTTCACAGTATCTGCCTCAGTTTACAATCCCACCAATAGTGCATGAGGGTTCTCTTTTATCCACATCCTTGCCAACACTTATTATTTGTTGACTTTTTTATAATAGTCATTCTGAGGTATGAGGTGATATTTCATTGTGGTTTTGATTTGCATTTTCCTGATGATTAGTGATCTTGAGCATCTTTTCATATATTTATTGGCCATTGGTATATCTTCTATGAAGTTATTTATTCAGATCTTCTGCCCATTTTTTAATTTAATTGTTTTTTGCTATTAAGTTGTATGAGTTTTTTAATATACTTTGGATAATAATCCCTTATTGGATGTATGATTTGCAAATATTCCATTCAGTAGGCCTTTTGTTATTGTTGTTTTTGATGGTTTCCTTCACTGTGCAAAAGCTTTTTAGTTTGATGCAGTAATCTGTTGCATTTCTATACACTAATAACAAACTATCCGAAAGAGAAATTAGGAAAATAATTCCATTTAGAGTTACATCAAAAAGACTAAAATACTTAGGAACAAATTTAACCAAAGAGGTAAAAAAAAAACCTGTGCTCTGAAAACTGTAAGACATGGATGAAAGGAATTGAAGATGAAACAAATAAATGGAAGGATATACCAAGTTTATGGACTGGAATGATGTCCCAAAGCATTCTATAGATTCAATGCAATCCCTATCAAAATACCAATGGCATTTTTTTTTCAGTAAACTAGAAAAAATAACCTTAAAATTTATATGAAACCACAAAAGATCCCCATAGCCAAAGAACTCTTGAAAAAGAAGAACAAAGTCGGAGATATCATAGTCTTTGATTTCAAACTGTGCTAAAATTTATAGTAATCAAAGCATTATAGTAATGGCACAAAAACAGACACATAGATCAATGGAACAGAAATAAGAGCTCAGAAATAAACTCACATTTATATCATCAGTTAATCTACGGCAAAGGAGGCAATAATATGCAATGGGGAAATGACAGTCTCTTCAATAAGTGGTGTTGGGAAAACTGAGCAGATACATGCAAAAAAATGAAACTGGACCACTTTCTTATACAATATACAAAAAAGTAAACTCAAAATAATTAAAAATTTATATGTAAGACTTGGAACCATAAAATTCCTAGTAGAAAACAAAGAATAAACTCTGACATAGGTCTTAGCAATAATTTTTTGGGGTTATCTTTCCCCTGATATGGGCAACAAAAATAAATCAGTTATTGAGTTTTTTAAAGGTGGGAATTCAGGCATACTTCATGAACAATTAATTGAGTGTGTTTTCAATACAGTACCAGAAAGCTTCTATTTTCCATGATTTTATTTAGTCATTCTCCCTACGTTTTTTTTTCTTCCCTTTTTTATATTGCTTCCCTCCCCCCACTTCTTAGATCTAAACTCTGTAATGTTGGAGTCAGACCGAGTATGTGGTCTGCCTTATTGAGTAGGATTGCCGATACCTTATAGGGATATCACACCTAAGAGTTACAAATAACATTTGTATATTTCATTGATCATCACATCAATTCTATAAAGTATAGATTATTTTTCATCAGTATTTTATGGATGAAAAAGGGAGGTCAAAAGAAGTTTCTGAGGTATTGGAACTTGTCATGGTCCTTTAACTTAAATCTTTTTATTCCAAGCTCGAGTATAACCCTGACATTCTCTGTACAATTAACTTGATGCCTTCAGCCTTGAAAAACAGATCCAGATAAATTTAAGTAATGGTTGCTTTTGTGTCTCCTGGAAAAAAAGAAGAAAGCTTGTGTCCTTCCTTACGTGATTTTCCTGCATTAGTAGACAAACAGATAAAATGTGTTCAATTCTGTCTCCTCTAACCTCTCAGCAATTCTCTGCTCCCTCCCTTATCATGTATTTCTGTTACTGAATTTGTCCCACCAGCATATGAATGTTTTTATTTCTCACATTTTGAAAAAAGCCCCCTCCTGCCTCACTTCCCATTACAGCTAACCTCCTCAAAAGAATTGCTTGCCCCTCCTGCTCACTTCAATTCTTTTCCTACCATTGTCTTTTGAACCCATTCCAGTCAGTCCTTTGTCCTCCCATCTTCACACCATTTTTTCTTTCAAAGCCATATCTGGGTAAAACACTGCCTGGCAGATGACATGGCACATGCAAAGGTGAGGCTAGGGCAGAGGAAGAAGTTAGGCGGCCTGTGAATGACTGCCACACTCCTAAATCCAGTGGTTAATTCTCGGTTCTTATCTCACTTGACTATCAGCAGCATTGGGCATAGTTGACAATGCCCTCCTCCATGATAAGTTTTTTTCATTTGATTTTTAAGACTTTATTCTCTCTTTGTTCTCCCATCATTCTGGTGTTTTTTCTCAATCTTTTTTGTTGATTCCTTCTCATTTATATGACCTCTGAATGTTGACATGTTCAGCGACTCTTTCCTTACCTCTCCTCTTTTCTCTAATCATTACTCCTTGACAGTCTCCTCTAGTTTCATGGTATTAATTGCCTTCCATTCTCTATCTCCCAAATTTACATCTCTATGCAGTCCTCTCTTTTGAATCCCAGTCTCATATCCAGCTTGCTTTTTGGTGTTCTCACTTCGAAGGCTAATAGGCATCTGGATTTAATGAACATCTCCTGACTTGCCAGTCCAGTAGCCTTGCATTCTAGGCCGATGGTAGCTCCATCTTCTCAGGTGCTCCAGCCAAAAACCTAAGAGCTGTCTTTAACTTTTCTTTCTCTTTTACCCGAAATCCAGCTTATCTGAATGTACCCATGGCCCAGCCATTGCTCACCACCTTGCTTCCTATCTTATTTGCAGCCCCTCTCGTTTCTCAGCTGAATTATTGCATTCATTTCTTCACTGGTCTCCCTGCTTCTCTTCCTGCCTCCTGTCAGCCTGTTCTCCCCTCAGCAGCAGGTAAAGAGTTAAGTCACATACATAAGACCACATGTTTTGATTCCATTTATATGAAATGACCAGAATATGGAAACCCATAGAATCAGAAAGCAGATTAGTGGTTGGGACAAGTAGGAAAGGGAAGGGACCGCTTATTGGTGTGGGTTTCTTTTGGGGGATGATGAAAACGTTCTAGAATTCGAAATGGTGATGGTTATACAACCTTCTGACTATACTAAAAACCAGTGAATTGTGAATTCACTGGTGAGGATGAATTTTATGACATGTGAATTATATCTCAAGAAAAGTAAGCCAGATCACATTATTGCTTTAAATAAAGCTCTGATGGCTTTCCATCCCCTGCATCATCAGTCCCCTGTCACTCCTCAGACCTCCTTCCTCTCTTCTACTCTCCCCCTTGTTCATTCTACCCCATCCACACTGGCTTTGTACTTTCTCTTACTTCTGCAGTTTGCTTCTTCTCCCTGTGTATCTCCTAGGGCTGAAATTCTGCCTCTCAAAGGGGCCTTCCCTGACCAGGCCAGTTAAAATTGCAATACACCCCCAACTTTACCCACCTCCCTTCCTTTATTATTTTTCCTACTCTCTCCCCATCGAATAGGCTATATGTTTCATTTATTTTATTAACTATACTGAGTTTTCCCTTGAGAATAATTTTCTTGAAGGCCAGTATTTTTATCTGCCTTGTTAACTGCTAATGTTCCCAGTGCCCCAAACTGCATCCCTCATAGTAGGCACTCCATAAACATTTACCCACCTCCCTTCCTTTATTATTTTTCCTACTCTCTCCCCATCGAATAGGCTATATGTTTCATTTATTTTATTAACTATACTGGGTTTTCCCTTGAGAATAATTTTCTTGAAGGCCAGTATTTTTATCTGCTTTGTTAACTGCTAATGTTCCCAGTGCCCCAAACTGCATCCCCCATAGTAGGCACTCCATAAACACTTGCTAGAGATAAATTCCATTTTGAAATATACAGATATCTCATAATATTTACTTTAAAAACAGATTTGGAATATAGGATTCCATTATTTTAATAATCTCACTTTCGAGAGTACAGGATTCAAGTAGCATTTTATAAATATGAAATCCATTCACTTGACAAAGGCTGTACATGAAAAAGTCCAGTTCAGCTTAGAAAGTTGGCTTATAAAGGTTTCAGTGATTTCTTGTATGTGCGTTTTTTCAACTCCCATAGTATAAAACAAATAACATTGAAATAGATTAAAAAAAATTTTTCAGAATTTTCTCTTGAATTGGAGTAAATGCTTAAAGGCAACATGAAAGACCTGATAAAAGCAATAGGATGTGTTAAAGAGCAGTGAATGTTATGACCTTTACTATACTGTAGCAGATGTTACAAAAAATCTTCGATGCCTAGCTCCAGGCAGAGTTTGGATTGAGAAGGACCTGGATTGAGAAGGAACTGGTGTTGTGACATAGAGATGGCTTTTATGCAGAAGCAGAGCCACGTAGAAATTCAATGCAGTGTTTTTAGATTGTGTGGGGCTGAAAAATAATAATTTTCCTCCTGCCTGCTCAGTTTCTCTAGCTAATAGTGAGATTAACAGGAGAAAATGTCCAAAGTATATTATACGAATACACACTCAGGGGCGCCATAAGAATGAGACCCGAAATATATTGGGCAGTTGAGGCTTGTGTGCCATCTGGACATCAGAGAAAAGGGGGGTAGGGTCTGAGATCTCAAAGGGGAAATAGGCGGTTCACGGGTAGCCCAGACTGAGCAGAGCACAGTGGTTAAACAAGTCCCCGCTAGGCAGCCCAGAGACAGAGGGATGCTGGGGTCAGTCTAGCCAAGGGGCCTCTGCTCGGACCCTTCCTGGCTGATGCTAAGGCGAATAAGCTGACTCCTCTCCCGGGGCAGGCCTTTCCATCTCTCTCTCAGGAGGAAAGGGGGAGGGTTAAAGGCTCTTTCTAGGTCTTTTCTTTTGTAATAACCAGCTTAACATCCATGTCCCCAAAGGCACATTTGGGGGAGGCAAAACTTTAGTATCCTTTAACTGAAATAATAAACCCCTTCTGTTGTGTTGAAGTGCAGCACTACCTTATGCCTTGTATAAAATGAAAACGGATAAGGTGGGTAAGACCTCCTGGGTGGGTGTGGGTTCAAAAAAATCAGTTAACTTTGCAAGATGCAAAATTTGATGCTATGCATGTATAAATTTACTTATCTTGCCTGGCTGGGATGACTGACAGATGGAAATAGACCAATCTGAGTCCCCATTCCAGTTGTTTCAACGAGGGACCCCAAGGATGGCTGATACAGGGAGGCAGCAGAAAAAAACTTATTTTCTTTGCCTCCCGGTGAAAGAACACCAATCAGAAGTTTTCTCTGCCGTAGAGACACAAGGGAGAAAGGAAACAAACTCATGTACAAAAGACAAGCATAGTTCTGAATTCTGTTCAGACCTTGTGATACGCACCTGATATTTTGAGTCTCTCTTGAATAAATGTTAGAACTTCAGCAAAAGAAGGAGCACCATAGGTGTTTCCTAGTTGCCTGGACTGCTCACTAGTTCCTACAAAGTTGCTGAGGTCCCATCAGCAATGCCCCATCCAGGGACCAGGGTGCTGCAGTGAGTGAAGGGAGGAAAGGATGCCGCTTGGCAGCCAACTTCCTGAGAAGTGCCTACCAACTGCTCTTTGCCCGGTTTTTATATCAGCATTTCCTGGCTTTGTATCAACATATGTCTATTTTTTTCCCCTTCAAGTGGAATTTAGAGCCAGATGTTGGCATTTCTGTTTCCTGAGAAGGGAACTGTTTTTGCATTCATTTGTATAATTTTCCTTTGATGGATTTGGAGCCTAGCTGACTAGTTATCACAGCACCAGGAGCTGATATGAGCTACAGATATTCTCATACACCCTGTCAGTGGGCTCATGACATTGTCCCTGTCCTTGATGTACTCATTTCCTGCACGTGGACAATCCTGTTCAATACTTGCCTGCCTTTCAAGAGACATAAATGCCACCTCCATGAAGCCCTCCTTGATGCTCGCCCTCGCCAGCAGATTCTGGAGAACATCTTTTCCTTGTCTTGAATGCCAGAGAGTTGTATTTTTACCATTTTTTAGTGACACGTGGCTTCATCCTGCTGTACTTCCTGGTAGTCTTCTCTCTGTGTGGAGGTCGAGGGCACCTTTAGAGCAAGCCTGTCTTCTATTTTATTCTATCCTCTACAATTCTTGCCACACACAGGTGCTTAGTAATTATGCCCATGCATAAATGAATACATTTAATTCTGTTTAGCAAATTAAACACTGGAATAGTTCATGAACTGATAATTTGGACAATACAATATTATTATACCCTCTCCATGATTGATTTTTTTTCTCTCTCTCTGCTCCTCTTTTCCTCCTTCTTCCTTCCTCCTTCCCTTCCTCCCTCCCTCCCTCCCTCCCACATTGACTTGAATCCTGCCTCTTGGGAAGGAGTTGTGGTTGGTCTAAAAGCTCCTGTCCTCTAGTGCTTGCTGAGGTGACAGTGTTTGTCTCAAAGCATGGACTGTGAGGTGCCTGCATCAGAAGCTCATCGTGGGTCCTTATTAAATGTGCCCACTTCTGGGTTCCAGCCCAGAGCTGCAGAGTCTGGAGTCTTGGGCATAAAGTCGGGAAATTTGCATTTTAAATATGCATCTTTGTGATTCTCATACATAATAGATTTTCTGTGGCCACTTCTTTAGTGTCTGCTTGCAGTAAACTTGGGAGACTTAGTTCATTTTATCATCTTTCTAATTTCCTTTGGTTTTTCTGCTTTGATTCTCTTCTTACTTTGGGAGTTTATTTTAAAACTGTGCCAGTTAACTTTTTAAAATCGCGTGTGTCTAAGTGGTGAAGATGAGTGGAAGAGCATCATCACTGGTATAAAGTTTTACCAAACTGAGCCAGTAGAGTTTTTATCAGAACTACTGTTGCTGCTCAGGGTGCAGCAGACCCTGCAGGTAGCCTTCAGCATTTACATCCTATATAATAAAAGCCTAATATGCAAATTGTCCCCTTGGGCGGTCTTTCGACTGCTCGCTATGACGTACACTGACCAGCAGGGGTTGGCGCGGATCATGGCAGGCATCAGCGGCTCTGGCAGTGGGCCGCTGCCGGCCCTAATGGGCCTCAGTGAGAACGGGACCATGGCGAGATGGTGGAGCAGGTAAGCGGGCAGTACCAGGCCAAGGTGGGTGCGAGTGAGGGCCCAATCGCCCCACTAATCACCCTGAAGACAGCGACCAGCGGCAGCGGTCAGGGGTGGAGCCACTGCCCAGCTCCCAGGTGCTGAGGGAGCCAGGCAGGGGGCCTGGCCCCGATCGATTGTCCCTCAGGTGGGATGGTAAAGCAAGTGAGGGGATGGTGCCAGGCCAAGGTGGGGTGCCAGGCAGGGCTGCGAGGCTACGAGGCTGGGGGCGCGAGCTGGGGCCCAATCCCCACAGGCCACCCCGAGGGACCCCACCCGTGCACAAATTTGTGCACTGGGCCTCTAGTTTCTGTATAACAGCAAACTGTCTTTAGACTCCAACAACTTCTCATATCTTCTCCACCTGGTGTCCAAGGAGGTCCAGTCCCTGGCAGAAGGACTCAGACACAACAGTTGTTGTAGTAGAGCAGGATTCAAGGAGTGAGTACTCCCACAATTGCTCCTGTTGCCTGCAGAGGGAGGCGACTGGTGGCAGCGGGGCAGAGCTGCACAGATGGCAAGCAGCGGTGGGGACGGGGCCAGCTGCTAGCATCTGGGAGAAGGAAAGCCCCAATAGTCCCTGATCACCAGCCAGGCCTAGGTACCCTACCTGAGGAGTCCCGGATTGCAAGAGGGCGCAGACCGGACTGAGGGACACCCCCCCAACCCCCCACTCTGGGGACGAATTTCGTGCACCGGGCCTCTAGTCTAATATAAAAATGCCTTGCATGACTTGCACTTCTAGATGAATTAAATTGGTTGAACTCTTTTGAGAGGTAGTAGAATTACACACATTGTTGCTATTTAAATAGCCAAAGAGCTGTTTGCTCTGTAGAATGCTGGGGACAAGGCCTGAATAAATGTGCAGAGAGCTAGCTTGCTCTCCTAGGCGAATGTGCGCGCTCTCTCTCTCTCTCTCTCTCTCTCTCTGTCTCTCTCTTTTTCTCAGCATTAAATTGAAATTAATGGTCTATGGGTTAATATATGTTTAAGTTTATTCAATTGCATCAGACAGACAGATGGACTTGTAATCTGGGGATCATACTCCCCTGTCCCCCAAGAAAACAATTTCCTAACAAGCCATGTCAGAAGCCAAAATAAGCCGCCCACTCCTGTGACTAAATCCACTGCCTGCCACAGCCACCCCTGTGCTTACTTATCTGCCAATTCTAGTGGAAAATGATCGGCTATTCAGACAAAAGTTGGCAGAATTGTTAATAAAGACATTCTGATTTGGGGGGAGGGGGCAGAATGGGACAATTCAAAATTACCTTTAAAAATATGGGCAAATGTTATTTCCAGGAAGTTCTAAAAAGCATAAAATAACATCTGTAATTTCCCCAAAGATGTTCTCAGTTTCTGTTACATGATTATGAATCAGAGCTGCAGTAAACCACTCTGTAAGCCCCGATTTTCTAATTAACTTAAGTTGGGACTTATGGATCCTCTTTAAGACATTGCTACAGCTAGACTCCAGTTTAGATCTATATTTAATTTCACTGACGTGAAACTAGAGGCAGCTAGTAGACTAGTCTTAGCTATTCACTGTCAGTAGAGTCTTGCTTTTTTCAAGTTTGTTAAATTCTTCTTTTTAATGTGTTCATCTTTCTTTTAACTCTGGAATCAGATATGCCTTAAGATTGCACTCCATCTAGCCAACTTTCTAACTACTGAATTACAGTAAGCCCCAGATTACTGGTCCCTATTTGTAACAGAGAATATCTTTCCAGTGGAAGTAAAGTAGGTTTACTGTGCTAAAGGAAACCTAGTCTTTGTGATAGTACACATTTTTCTAACACCACCAGGTATGGAGGATTGAAATTAAATGGCTCTTTTCCTGATAGTATTCTCCATTAGAAGATTGATCTGTCTTTGGCTAGTTATAGTGCATGCTTACATGTGTGCGTGTGTTTACCCACTTTAGAAATCTCTGGGCTTACATGAATTTAACTATTCAATCAATAGTACAATATTGTAGATGTAAGTAGATGTCCAGTTGTGCATATTAATAGATTGATAGATATAATCCCAAACCAAATCTCTCTGCCACTTGTTTTTTTACACACTATTAGGAGAGATAAAATAAGTCACTGCCTCCTCCTGATTTCTTATATGACAGAAAGCAGAACTCCCTGTCTACCCAATCAAAGTATTTTAGAGTAAATAGACAAAATCAGGTCAACATTTTTGATGCAATATGGGCTTATCACCATTTTTGGCTTCATGTTTCATTATAATCTTAAATTTGATCCTATATCTTGCATTTGGTTACCATTTTTAAAAAACAAAGAGGACCTTTTTGCCAACCCTAAGAAAACTTAGTTCTAATTTTGCACTCCTTCACTTTAGCATCCCAAAGGTTTTAAGACACGGTGAGACCCTGAATGGCCACCCGGTTGAGAAACATGTCCCTTTCAGCAGGCTTACATTTCTCCATTGTATCATCAATGTTTGTGTCCGATTTTGTTGTTGAGCTAATGTTTTCGAAGTACCCTGTATACTGTGAAAGTCATAGCAAGCATTCCTTGAAAGCAGGTTTTCCTGGAGGATCCCATGTCTGATGAGCAGTAGAACCACCTACAGGAATTTGCAGTCAGGAAAGCATTTGAGTAGCTGTGCGTGCAGACTCTTGACCCTGGCTGCACACCCCTCTGGCCAGAGTACACTAAAGCAGAAAGTGGAGAAAGAGAAGGAGCTGTCCATTAAACTTGGCAGGCAGATATATTTTTTTTTTGGTCCAATTCTTTAATAGCAAATGGCCTTAATCTTCACCGCAGGGAACTTGGTCAGCCATAAGAAGTTTGTTATTTGAAATGAAAGTATCAGATTCAAAGTATCTTTGCAGTAATAGACCCCAGGAGGGCTAATTTATAACAGATTTTGAGACTTCTTGCCAGTTTGTGATTGTTAGCTGAGTCTTTAGAAACTCAATATTCTCATGACTCATTTCTTCATTGGATGGTTGGATCCCGGATCAGAATTCTACTGCACTTTCTCGTGACTGATATGCACTGTCAGAGGGACAGGAAAGGGCTTGCGACTTGCTGAGGCACCAGCCTTGCTGTCCTTCCCTATGAGCTGACTATTAAACCCTCACATATCATTCTCACTGTTTTGCTTCTCATGCTTGTAGTTGTCCACGGAACTGAGAGATAAGGTAAGAACGGCATGCACTGGAAATTTAACATCTCGTAGAAAGGTAGAATACAGATTAGGGGACTTGATTTGGACAGCACTACTCTTGGGAAGCATAAAAATGCTATAGGTTATTCTAACGGGCTTCTCGGCTGCTGGCACGGTAGGCTTGCTAGAGCTCACAGGTTTTCTTTCCAAAAAAGTTGGCTTTTATATTTAGTGTTTATGAAAATTATAATTAGGTAAGGAATGGGTATGAGAAATTAATTTTTGTTACTCTTTTCAGAGTGGATTTTTTAAAATGTCAAAAATATGGAACTCTGCACTTAATATAGCTCTGAACAGTGGTTTTATATGCTTAATTAGCAATAGTTAAATATAACAGCTAAGGCTTTTTGACATAATCTGAAATATTCATGCAGTTCAAATGTCTGTCGACTAAATGGTTCTCAGCCAATTATAACAGCTGCTCCCCTGGGATATCACTGGGTGTCCCCACAGGGATGTGTCCCAGGGGTCCGAGAGCCACTTTGTCAGTGCTGGGTACCATGCGGTGGGCTCACTGGCTCCCCTCTGCTCCCTGCCCAAGAGACTGCCTGAAAAACGCTCGCCAGCATCACCAGCCAGCATGGGGCCCAGTGCCCACACAGCGGTGCTGCCTGCAGAGGGCCCAGGGTACTTCCTGTTTAGTGGGCCAGAGTGGTACTTGCTCCACGCAGAAGTGGGGAGAAGGGCCTTCGACCACACTTTGTCACCCAGGCCCTGAAGCTGCCCTACTCCATTTATTCAGGAATGAAGCATCCAGTCTGCCCTGTGCTGGGTGCACCCAGTGAACTGAACAGACAGGGTTCTTACCTCTAGGAAGCTCCCAGTCTCGCAGGAGGGGCAGCCATCAGGCAAGATGATACACAGGTGCAGGTGACATTACAAATAGTGAGAAGTGATCTAAAGCAGTGGTCGCCAGCCTATCGGACCTCACGGACCTACTCCATTTATTCAGGAATGAAGCATCCAGTCTGCTCTCTGCTAGGTGCACCCAGTGAACTGAGCAGACAGGCTTCTTACCTCCAGGAAGCTCCCAGTCTCGCAGGAGGAACAGCCATCAGGCAAGATGATACACAGGTGCAAGTGACATTACAAATAGTGAGAAGTGCTCTAAAGCAGCGGTCGCCAGCCTTTTGGACCTCACGGACCACCAGTAGTCCGCGGACCGCCGTTTGACGACCGCTGCTGTAAAGGAAAAACAAAGTGCAATAAAGAACACAGTAATAAACAAGGGTCCTCAGGTAGACTCAAGAGCAGGGTCACCCCTCTGAGAGAGAAGCACCTGAGTGAAGTCTTCGGTTCAGCCTGGCCATGCTGGGCAAGGCACAGCTTGTGTGAAGACGGTGGACTTTGTGAAAGGTGACCAGTGTGGCCAGAACAGGTGAAGGAGGGTGACGTGAACTAAGGCCAGGCTGGATGCAGGGGCCAGAGAGTGCAGGGCCTTGTAAATAGCCATCTGCCATAATGCCTTGTGAAAACAAAATCCTAATCATTCAATGTTGATTGAGTCTCTATGTAGATAAAGCACAAATCTTGCACCTTCCCTGCCCTTTTGCAATTAAATAAGGCAAGTGGATGCTTCCCTTCGCCTCATTTATTCTGCAGAGTCGAAATATGCAGTTTATGTGGGCTCAGACTCTTCTGCCTCGGGCTTGATCCTCATTTGACTGAGGGGAGCAGGACCACAGGACAGGACAGTGGGCTGGGGGAACTTGAGAAATAAAAGCCAAAATGGTGCTTCCACATACCAGGTTGCTTTAAATTCGGGGGCATTGAAAGTGACTTGTAACTTAATGTTTGGGGACCAGGAGAACTTTAGAGATACCTTCCAGTAATTTTGAATCCAGTTATTCTATCAAAAGGAAACTAGGATTCCTAGAAAAGACAAGGTTTGGACACTAACTGCAGGCATTTCTTTATATTATTAATTGGTAACCAAACGGACATCACAAATGTTCCCAAAGAGGGTGAAGTGTATTTTCCACTTCATAATATTGCCTCATTCTCATACAAATTACGGTGCGGGTTCAGGTAACACTTGCCATTTCAAATTCATCAATTGCAGTTGAATTAGGTGAATTTTCTTTCAGGGACTAAGACTCTAATTACCCAAATTAAAGTAGCCATTCAAGTGGCCTCCAGTTCAGAATGCAGGCCTAGTACCCCAGGTCCTGTTGGCTAACCTGCCTTCCTATGAACTGGACGTAGAGCTGGGACAGTGCTCTCTCACAGAAGTGATCTCTAGAGTGTCAGTAAATGGGCATAGCTCCCCGGCAGTGCCGGTCATTGCTTTTTCTTCCCTCCCCTTACTGGCTTTATTCTCTCTGCACTATTTCTTTCTAGGGGGAAAGCTTTCCAAACTCTGAGGAGTAGAGGTTAATAAAAACAGTGAATGGCATAGAAATTACCCTACAGGACTCTACATAAGCTCCATTACTACACAGGCTCCTTCAACTGACATCTCCTGAAATTCTTTAAATAACTGATTTCAGATTGATTGGTTAGTGGTCAATTTTAGCAGAATCATTTGTATGTGCCTCTTGAGTGGCCACGTGGCTTTCCGCATTGTTCACTGCTTTTTGTGATTAAACTGATAGAACATCCCCATCTTATTTATTAGACTCTCAAACTCTGGAACACCTAGGACCTCGAGGCGGAGAAGGAGTGCTGGATTTGGATCAGACGCAGGTTCAGACCCCCACTCGGCTCTGACTTTGGAGGTTACCTCTTCTCCTCATGCCTTCTTCACCCAGGAGTGACCCACTTAGAGAGTTGCCTTCTGAATGTTGATTACCTGCAGTGGTTATTGTGATGGCTGGGCTCTGAGAGGCGCTCAGGAAGTGGTAGTTATTTCCTCTTTCTACTTGGGAGACAATCCATCTGGCCTCCCGTCCAATAGAAGACTTCTTTTGTGAAATACCAGGCAGAGAATGGAAGGAAGCCTGAGGTTTCCTCCAATAAAATGCAACTCAGGTCCCTTTCGGGAGTGGAGGTGGAAACTCCACCTGGGAAGAGTGACTTGAGCACTGTGTCCTTGGGATTGACCGTATGTCCCTCGGCCACCTCCGTGCTAGCAGTGGGCGTCACCTTCTCCAGTGACTGCTCTGGCCCAAGCAGTGCTGGTACAAAAACAATGACATGAAAACAGACGCTCAGGGGTAGGTAACTAGGTCATTGGTCCTACCAAAGAGTTTACTTGTGTTCAGCCTGGAGTTTTCTGCCTGCTTCCCCATGGCTGAAATTACCCTTTTCTACTGCCTGTGAGGATGCTGAACATGTGTGTACTGTTTGGCCCAAGAAGAGAGGTCCAGAGAGAAATGGGAATTCCTGC
>NW_005353838.1:2146875-2191967 GCF_000412655.1 Myotis brandtii | reverse complement strand
AAATATCAAAAAATTTCTATATGTGACACAGCACCAGAGTTAAGTTAGGGTTTTTCAAAATGCTGACACGCCAAGCTCAAAAGGTTCGCCATCACTGGTCCTCCTCCTTTCCGAAAACCGACTTCTGCGCATGGGCCACGAAGTTTCAATTGCACTGTACCTGCGCGCTCACACGTGGTATTTTGAAGAAGAGCCACACTCAAGGGGCCAAAGAGCAGAATGTGGCTTGCGAGCTGCCGTTTGCTGACCACTGAGCTAGGGCAAGGCATTTCTTTATATTAATTGGTAACCAAACAGTCTTCACACATATTCCCAAAGAGAGTGAAGTGTATTTTCCACTTCATAATATTGCCTCATTCTCATACAAATTACGGTGTTGGTTCAGGTAACACTTGCCATTTCAAATTCATCAATTGCAGTTGAATTAGGTGAATTTTCTTTCAGGGACTAAGACTCTAATTGCCCAAATTAAAGTAGCCATTCAAGTGGCCTCCAGTTCAAAACACAGGCCTAGTACACCAGGTCCTGTTGGCTAACCTGCCTTCCTGTGAACTGGACGTAGAGCTGGGACAGTGCTCTCTCACAGAAGTGATCTCTAGAGTGCCGGTAAACTGGCAAAGCACCCCGGCAGTGCCAGTCATTGCTTTTTCTTCCCTCCCCTGGACTTTAGTGCTCTGCTCTGAGGGGTAGGGGAGCTGACCCCTACTCTGAGAGGCCTGGAAGGCCCAAGGGGATTCTGAGGACACTGGGGACCAGGGAAGAATGATCAGGTCCCCATGTACCCCCACTAAGCCCTCCAAAAGCTCCACTCACCTGCCCCTGAAGCTGAACCCAACAGCCTGAATGGCCAACCTTGGGGCCTTGGTGCCAGGGTGGCTTTGTGACTCACAGCCATGTTCCGGCCAATCAATGCCAGCTCCTGGGAGGAGGGGGTTCTAGAAGGCAGTCTCAGGAGTAGGTGGGCCGGACCTGGGTCAGAGCCGAGAGTCATGTTGGTTGCTATGTGTTACCAGCCCATCCTGAGCAGAAGTTAGGGCTCTGAACACAGAAGTGACCCACCTCTACCTCCACGCGTCTCGAAGCAGCCTGTCCCTTGGGCATTTGCTGAGCACCTAGTTTGGGCTGAGATCTGATGTGAGTCTGGGGACACAACCCATGTAATTTGGGGCTGTGAAACTCAGGAAGGGATCAAAGAGGGGGTGGGTGGGCTGACCCACAGGGGAGGAGTTGGTCTTGCGCAAACTGGGGGAAAGGTGTTTCAGGTGGAGGGCACAGTATAGGCAAAGGCCCTGAGGTGGGAGCAAGCTGGGCACAATGAGGGAACAGAGAGGAAGCTGATATGGAGGTAGGGGAAAGAGGGCAGGGAGGGGTCACAATTGGGGCCTACGAGAGGATAGGGCAGTTTGGGTTTTATTAAGAAGGCACCTAGGAGCCATGAGGGTTTAAAACAAAGAAAACTCTGACTTGCTTCTTCTTTTAAATATATTTTTATTGATTTCAGAGAGGAAGAGAGATAAACATCAATGATGAATCATTGACCGGCTGCCTCCTGCATGCCCCGCACTGGGGATTGAGCCCACAACTGCAACCTGGGTATGTGCCCTGACCGAGAATTGAACTGTGACCTTCTGGTTCATAGGTTGACACTCAACCACTGAGCCACACTGGCGAGGCTTTCTTCTTAGAAAGCAAGCTGGTATCTGTGTCTGGCTCTGAGGACAAAGGCACCTTAGGGTGGGGCTGGGCCCAAGGCCCCTTTGGGATCCACACACGCCTGGTGGAAATGGGCATGGACTCTTAGCCACAGTCTTGGCGGAGGAAGTGAAGCTGCCATCCCGTCACCTCCTGGGGCTAGGCCGGCCGAGGCCTGGTGTGAATGAATCACTGCTGGCAAGGCTGAGGCTGACACACACCTTGGCCTCCGCTCAGCAGGTCCCGCCAAAGCCACAACAGCCAGGCCCAGGGGCCTCAGCTGGGCCTCCCAGGGGAGTCGCCAGAGCAAGAGTCCAGCTGCAGATTGGTCTCCAGAAGGATCCAGGCTTAATTAGTGGGTTGGAACTTTCAGCCCCACCTTTCAAACCTTCTGGGAGGGGAGGGAGGCTGGAGATTGAATTAACCACCAAAGGCCCAAGATGAAATCAGTTGTGCTTATACAATGGAACCTCTGGGATTCAAGAGAGCTTCCTGGTTGGTGACCACGGGGAAGTGCTGGGAGGGTGGCAGCCCAGAGGGGGCACAGCAGCTTAGAGCCCTGTGCATCTCTCCCATCTGGCTGTTCCTGAGTTGTATCCTTTATCATCAGTAAACTAGTAAGTAAAATGCTTTCCTGGGTCCTGTGAGCTGTCCTAGCAAATGGTCAAATCTGAGGAAGTAGTGGTGGAAGCCCCCAATTTATAGCTGATTGGTCAGAAGTACAGGCGGCAACCCGAGACTTGTGCTGGTGTCCGTAGTGGGGGCAGTTTTGTGGGACTGAGCCCTTCACCTGTGGGGTCCATGCCAATTCCAGGTAAACTGTCAGAACTAAACTGGAGGGAACCGGTTGGTGTCTGGAGAGGTGGAGAATGGGTTCGTGTAGGGGGAAAAAACACACAATTGTCATCAGAAGTGTGAGTGAACAGTTTAGGCAAATCTTGCAACCTCCCTAGGTCTCCTTCTCTATAGACTGGGCACACTTGAGTATCAGCTATCTCATTGTCGTTCATCCCCCAAGCTGTTCCAACTTCTGCCCTGGGAGATGTAACCTGGATGTGAACACACCCACATCACAGCTCCTCAGGTAAAGGCCAAAGTGGGGAGACTTGTCAGAGGTCACAAGATGGCAAACTGGCACCCTCAAAACATGGCTCTTGGTCTACTTTGTGTCAAGACACCATCTCAGCATCACCCCTCTTCTCACTCTGGCGCCCCTCCTGAAATGCCTGCCAGAAGGTGGTGCCAGGTGAAGTCACATGGTTAAAACCAAACCCCAAAGCAGCTCTTAAAGCCTCAAGAAGTGGGCAGACAGGATGACCAGGGCTAGAGGGAACGTGTAGATAGATGGTGAGGTACCACTCGTCGACGGCCGAGACTGTGGGCATATGCCATTCTTTCTTTGTACCTGCAAATCAGGCATAATTCAGTCACCTTCTGAGCAGGGCTGGGGAGAATCAGTGTCCAACACACACTACCAGCCCAGCTTGCCCTGTGTCACCAATGCTCATATCCCCCCATGGCCCCAAGGCAGACGCCCAAGCCCAGGTCTCTGGCCCACACAATAGCAAAGCCTAGATGAGGCCAGGGAAGAGGGCAGCCTGGCAGTCAGGGCTCTGGAGGTGAGAAACCCAGGTCCAAATGTCCCTGTACAGTCTTCTTAAAAGGCTGTGGTCCTGGCCTGTGTACTCAGTGGTTAGAGTGTCAGCCTGCTCACTGAAGGGTCGTGGATTCGATTCCAGTCAAGGGTGTATACATGGGTTGCAGGTTTGATCATTGGCTCTGATCAGACAACTAATAGATGTGTCTCTCTCACATCAATGTTTCTTTATCCCTATCTCCTTCCCTCTCTCCCACTCTGTCTAAAAAAATCAAAGGGGAAAATATACTCTGGTGAGGATTAAACCCTCCCCGCTCGCCCCCCCCCCCAAAAAAAAAGGGAATTTCCTTGTCCTCCTGAGGCTCACCTTTTGAGCTCCAGTTCCATAGCCAATGATCTACCTCTTCCTCACCTTTGGCATGCTAATTCCGTCACCAAAAACCTCCCACCTTTTTTGACACTTGACAACAGGGATGTCAGTTAGCGTCCGGGGGAGTTTACACCCCTTCTCAAGGAAGCTCACAGTTTTTCCCATGGCAGTGTGACCGTGCTCATCGGCCTCACCAGGCCAACCCAGATAGAAGGCAATGCAAAAAGCCTAATATTGTGCCCTGGCCAGGTACTCAGTTGGTTGGAATGTGGTCCCGTACACCAAGGGCATAAACCTAGGTTGTGGGTTTGATCCCCAGTGGAGGTGCGAATATGGGAGACAACGTATCAGTGCTTCTCACATTGATGTCTCTCTCTCTCCTTCCCTTCCTCTGTCCTCTCTACCCTCTCCCTCTTCTTCTCTCTCTCTCTCCCTATTTCTCAAAAATCAATAAACATACCCTCTGGTGAGGATAAAAAATAAGCCTGATTGATTGGTTAGTGGTCAATTTTAGCAGAATCATTTTTATGTGCCTCTTGAGTGGCCATGTGGCTTTCCGCATTGTTCACTGCTTTTTGTGATTAAGCTGATAGAACATCCCCATCTTATTTATTAGAATCTCAAACTTAATATTTTTACGGAGGAATAGCCAGTTTCCAAGAACTTGATCCACTGAATCAAGGGATGGTCTCAGCTCCCTCTGTAAAAGGCACTGGTGCTGCCCAGGGCACGTAGGGTGCTCACTGCAGGGAGATGATGCCCCACATCTGCTCCCACCAGGTATGTTCCATGTTAAACAACAGTTTTTCCCCAAACTTGTTTATGCAGGCTTATATCTTGTTAAAATTGTATCATTTAAATAATTGATAAAACATGAGTTCAGAAGTGAATTATTTCTTCAAAAACCTGGTGGGATGCTTTAGGAAGCCTAATGATGAAAGCAGGTTGTTAAAATAAACACAAACTGTTGTTAAATTAGGAATGAGAAAGATAACCTTTAAAAATAGAGAGATTTTAAAGATCTAGGACTTTCTAAATGGCCTTGGCTCCTACTTCACAAGATTTGTAAATGAGTGTACATTAATGTGATTTAAGTTAAACCATTAAATGTAAGGTTTATTTGTATCACAGTTTTATGTTTCCTTGCTTAAACTGCCTTTTTACATTAAACAGTCAAATAGCACTGCCGCCTCCATCAGATAAGAGTATTTCTTCTGTACCTGCACACAGAATCAGCTACATGATCTGCAGGGCCCAGTGCGAGGTGAAAATGCAGGGTCCCCGGTGCTAAAATTAATTAGTAGTTCAAAATGGTAACAGCAGAGCATTAGAGCAAGTGCAGAGCCCTTCTAAGGTCCTTGCCAACAGATGAAGGGGCTGGAAAGAGAGGTGTTTGGGAGTGTGACCTCGCTCTATTAGTGCCAGAGAGCTTCCCCTACTCACTGCGGAATGGCTAGCGATCCACTCTTCTGTAAAACTGTCCCCTGAAACAATGCAGAATATATCTAACCCCTGTTTTCAAATATTGACTCAAATGTTTGAAAACTGCCAAAGCTTCCCCCTATTTCCTCCTCTTAATGAACGTTCTTGGGTGGCAATATAATTCTCAACATAGTTCTGCCTTCATCGCATCTCTCTTGGTAGTCTCTAGTTTTTCTGTGTCCTTCTGAAGGGCATTGTGCTCTTATCTGTATTTGTATAGTTGAGCTTTGTGACCCCAAGCATTTAACTTTGTCTAATACTATTTTTCTTTGTTTGGGTCTACACAGCGTCTCTGTGGCTGTATAGAGACTTCTTTCCAGGAAGTTCTAAAACCAATGCTCTTTCTGGCATAATTTTTTTAAGTTTATTGAAATTCTATGAAATGTACCTTGAAAGCATTATGCTAAGTGAAAGAATCTAGGTGCAAAACGTCACATATTGTATGATCCCACTTATATGAATTACGCAGAATAGATAAATCCATGGAGACAGAAAACAGATTAATAGTTGCTGGGAGCTGGGGAAGGCAGGATGGGAGTGCCTGCCTATGGGGATATGGTTTTCTTTGGAGTGATGAAAACATTTTTGAACTAGACAGAGGTGGTGGTTGCACAACATTTTGAATGTACTAAATGAATGTCACTGAATTGTTAACTTTTAAAGATTTTCATCTCAAAAAACATTCTATGAAATATTAAAATACTGGAGGCCCGGTGCACAAAATCCCTGCATGGGTAGGTCCCTAGGCCTGGCCGGCGATCAGGGCCTTCCGGATGCCAGCCGGGACCTTCCTTCGTTCTGCGCCGCCCCCGGCTGGTCAGCACATGTCATAGCGAGCAATCGAACTCCCGATCTCCTGGTCGAACTCCCGAGGGGACACTTTGCATATTAGCCTTTTATATAGAGAGATTTGAAATTTAGCTTTATATATAAATACTGGAATCAGTAATATTGATATTTCTTTGCTAGTAACCGTATATGAAGATTGGTTACTGCACACCCAACCCAAAGTACTACTTTTTCTTGGTAGCAGGGAAGGTGGTTTTTGACAATGCAGCAATTCTTGCAGACACGTAATGTGTTAAAAACAAGGGAAGTTCATATAACACTTGAGATTGTGGTTTCATTGTCCTCACAACAGTGGAAAGTGCTGTAACTTTTCAGTAAGGTTTTGGGTACAGGGATGTCCTCTCTTGCCATTCACCTACGCTACTGACTGGTTGGTATAAGACCGTATTCCACAATGACAGATGGCACAGTCTGGGTCAATCAATCCCAGAAAGTTTTCCTTTGTGGAAACTCCAAAGGAATGTCTCTTGGAAAGAATTGTTAAACGTGGCTCCATTTGTATTTAGCCTGTTAACATTTATTTCCAAATAAAACATATTATTCTTAGCAGATTATAGTGTTTTAAGAAACTGATAAGACAAAGGGACTATTTTCTCTTGATTGTATATGTTGTTGTATGAACACAACCAATGCCTATCAGAAAACCATACTGGGGAATTGGAGAATTTGAATGATTCATATTGGAGAATTTGAATGACAGTGGTTCTCAACCTTCCTAATGCCTCAACCCTTTAATACAGTTCCTCTTGTTGTGGTGACCCCCAACCATAAAATTATTTTTGTTGCTACTTCATAACTGTAATGTTGCTACTGTTATGAATCATAATGTAAATATCTGATATGCAGGATGTATTTTCATTGTTACAAATTGAACATAATTAAAGCATAGTGATTAATCACAAAGACAATATGTAATTATATATGTGTTTTCCGATGGTCTTAGGTGACCCCTGTGAAAGGGTCGTTCGACCCCCAAAGGGGTCGTGACCCACAGGTTGGCGACCCACAAGTTGAGAACTGCTGCTCTAGAAGAAAGTGCATTTTCAGTTGGAGTGATTTAAGTTACAAGGAACAGAAGACTCTGTTAGAGTAATTTAAACAAGGCCTTTAGCGGGTCGTTCGACCCCCAAAGGGGTCATGACCCACAGGTTGGTGACCCACAGGTTGAGAACCGCTGCTCTAGAAGAAAGTGCATTTTCAGTTGGAGTGACTTAAGTTACAAGGAACAGAAGACTCTGTTAGAGTAATTTAAACAAGAGGGCCTTTAGCTTACAAAACTTGAACTCCAAAGGAAGGGACGGTTTCAGGGTTATTTAGTATCTCAGCTGCATCAGTCCCAACCTGGGCTCTCTCCTCTCTCAGCCAAGCTGTCCACAGTGTTGGCTCATTCCCTTCATTGTCCTCATAGGTTGCCAAGGGCAAACAGTGCTACATGTTCTCTCATTTACATTTGGCGTTCACAGCTCCAGCAAGGAGCAGGAAAGGTTCTGTCGTAGAAGCCCCCAGCAGGCCTTTCTGCCTGTCAGTCATTGGCCAATATTGTCCTTTGGTCAATATTGTCCCTAAATAGGCCCAGTGCATGGGGCGGGGTGGGGGGATCCCCAAGAACTCATTGTGAGGCATTGGCTGCAATATTCACTGCTGGCTTCATACTATTGAATATTCTTGTTAAATAGTCTTAGATCTGCTTTTTAAATTGTCTTCTTGTTCTTTAATTGTCTACATTCTATTTATAGACAGGTCTTCAGAATATTATTTTGTTTTCAGGTTATGCCATGGTAGTGTAACTTATCTTTTAAATGTGCTATTGAGATGCACTATTTGAAGCCCATTTTCAAAAGGGAGGACTATTATAAAGGAGGAAAAAACAAAATGTGCCTTCATTTGTGCTCATATTTCCTTGGTGAGTGCCTCATACTTGACAGAAGAGCAAAATCTAGTTTGTTTATGCACCTTTTTATGGATTTGGCATGCTATATACATTTGTTTTAATAGACAAACCTTCTTTTAAAGTTGGTATACACTTGGTGCTTCGTTGCTGATTGTATTGTTTTGTTCCATTTCTTAACTACATTTGGGACGCACAGATTTCAGCCCTAACTCTATATCATAGGCTTTCCCCCCACTTTAAGCCATGACTCCTGTTGTTTAAATATGTTAAAAAATAAATCCCAAACTGTGAAAAACTGATTTAAAGAATTACTTCAGCCCACATCTCCTATCTCCATGTTAATTTAATCACAGTTCCTGAGGCGATGAGCCTAGGCAGTCTGAATTGCATGTCTCTATGCCTGTGGAATTCTTTTCCTGTGATGGCATACCAAAATTGAAATCTGTTGAGCTCCTCTCGTTTTTACTGCAAAGCCTGTGAACCACATTTTAATCAATAATCCATTCCACATCCTTTTGTTGTTGTTTTTATCGGTTGGGTTTTTGTTAATCAATAATCCATTCCACATCCTTTTGTTGTTGTTGTTGTTTTTATCGGTTGGGTTTTTTTTTTTTTATTTGTTTGTTATAGTGCAGAGGTTGCAACCTAGTGTCCCAGGGCTTGGATCTTGCCTACTAATGTATTTTATTTGGCTTGCACAATATTTTTAAATGTTGGTATTAGTTGCCAACATTTAAAAAGTGCAAGAGGTGACATAGATATTCCAGTTCTGACTTGTCTTAGACAAACCAGGAGACCAGAAAACAATTGGGCGTAAAATCCCAAGTGGCAAACATTCTGCCCCCTCTTCTCTGAGTGACATGATCTCCCAGACCCCTGCAGAGAGCATTAGTGCTAACTGGTGCCATCCTGGTTTCTTTCTAAATACACAGCATGTCATCTATGCAGACCGAGACAAAGTTAAAGAAAATTTTTCTAAGTTAAAGAATACTTTCCTCAGCAAAGCACAGGTACGACTGTTCTCTTTGATCAAGCTGTGGATGCAAGCAAGGCTCTACAGCTTCTTAAAGACCCCCGTCCCCTTATAACTCACTGGAAATCACCAGCATTCTTCAGTGTGCACCTAAGTGTCCAGTTTTGGAAAAGGTTTAATACCAGACTATAGAGCACCAACTCCTAACCTGTCTCCTTTAAGGGAAGAGAGGTCCTATGTACCCACGAGGACTGGTCCTGTATAGCCAAGGAGACACAGAATTCTCAGGGAGCCAGGCTCTTAGTCATAGCTTGGATGTCTGCAGGAGCAACCCCCTTAAGAACACCCACTATGAGGGGCTCTCCTGCTGATACTCTGCTATACAGATTCCCTGGTCACTCATTAATAGGTATTGATAGAACTCATTAGTGCTAAACTCAATCACTATGTGCTCCCCACCTAACATATAAAACTGTGGTGTTACATAAAGGCCATATTCATATGACTAGATAATAAAGCAGCAGCAACAACACATGGCCTTCTTTTTTTATTTTTTAAATATATTAATTTTTTACAGAGAGGAAGGGAGAGGGATAGAGAGTTAGAAACATCAATGAGAGAGAAACATCGATCAGCTGCCTCCTACACACCTCCTACTGGGGATGTGCCTGCAACCAAGGTACATGCCCTTGACCAGAATCGAACCTGGGACCTTTCAGTCCGCAGGCCAACGCTCTATCGACTGAGCCAAACCGGTTAGGGCAACACATGGCCTTCTTGCTCAAGATAATTACAGTATCATCCTAACATCCCCTTATTGCTCTTAAAGATTATAATTTTGACCTAACTCCATGATTTCTTTCACCCCAATCAGACAAACTCATTTTAAATCTCACATCCTTTACTTTTTTTTTTTTAGGGAGACTATCAGTCCTTAGGTCACCACACCCCTACCCACCCCTTTCTGAATACCAGGGTGATGCTGAATATTCTAACACTAATGACCACCTCAGACTAGGCCCTCAAAGTAATATTCTGTTCTTGGCTTAGGTGTTTTTTTTAACTGTTTTTTTTTTAATCTTTATTGTTGAAAGTATTACACATGTCCCCTTTTTTCACCCATTGACCTCTCCCAGCCTGCCCTGCCCCCCACCCCAGGCCTTTACCACCCTATTGTCTGTGACCATGGGTTATGCATATATGCATACAAGTTCTTTGGTTAATCTGTTTTTTTTCATCAGTTTATGTTATTCATTAGATTCCACATATGGGTGAGATTAGGTGTTTATTATGGAAAGTCCCATCATTGGGCAAGAGTGTGAGCTGGAAAAAACACTTATGTTCTCTCAGTAGTGACTTAGTTGGCCATTCTAACATTTTTATGATAAATAGGGCTCGCAGATTAGCGAGTTTTGAATGGTGTTCATTAACATCTGCTAAGCAGTTGTTCCTTTACCCAAGGAGGCAATCTGGATTGTCCTTAAAATTGAAGCTAGTTACTCCATACCACAGGGCAGGTTTCTAATAGTTCATGTTACGTAGGATGCTGAGCAGTGTGACTACTAGTGTTTGGTAAGTGTAATTTCTGGAAAATGCTCGTTCAGTGGCTTTGTTGAAGGAGTTTACTAATGGACTAAACTGCATGCACACAGGGCTTTTTGTCCTATCTGTAGACTGGTGTGTCCTGGAACACAGAATAGAAAACTAGAATACTATTGAGTGCTTAGTAATTACTCAATAAATAGTTGTTGAATGAATGATCCAGCTAACTTAAAACGTACCATTTTACATACTATAAAAATGTACAAAGTCCTTTTTGCTATTGGATTTTGTTGGTTTTAATCAAATCACTGACTTGTGTTCACAAAAATCGAGGGTCCATATTTGCACTGTTCAGATTTATGGAGATTAAGCAGGATGGGCATTCCAGAGGCTTCTGTCTTCCAGAATTATGTCTCAGAAACGAGAAGCTGGAATGTAATCGTTTTTTACTACATTACCCAGGCAAGAATGAATTCATCATTTTTATCTCACCATTTCTCATTAAAAGCCTAATGCCAATATCTCATCCAGAGCAGCGCCAAATTTCGCATCCTGCTGACATAAGAAGTGAACGTTCATCCGAACAGCACACTGTGGGCCTACGGCAGATTAACTCTTTGGAATGGAAAACATACATATTTGACTGACCTCCAGCCCGTCAGACATAAATCCTCTGCGTAGTTTTGCCAAAATGTCATTTGGTTGTGATCAGGGCCCCTCATTTGTCTTGTGAGCGCCTGCATCCCACATGCCAGGCCACTGGGGTCTCCACCTCTGGTTCTCCTGGGCAGCTGCGTATTTGATCAGGTGAAGACAGAGAACTGTCATCCCTTACCTGGTCCTTCGTCACGTTCTTACCTTATTGAAACATTGTCGTGGAGGCAGATTTTTGTTTTAGTTTAGTTTCTGATAATCACTTAGTTGGTTTCTAATTTGTTCTTAAACTTTCAACCTAGTGCCTCTGTTCAGTGAGCCCTGGTATTATAGCTCACATTACGTTCTATTCTCATAACAACTGGAAATTTTAATTTACCTTCACTGCGTTTAAAAATAAGTTCAATTAAGCATCTGGGTGGACAACTTTGATCATGATTTCCTGTTGCTTAACACCCTATTTGTTTAGCTCTGCTTCTCCTGGGTGATTGATGTGTTTTCTTTTTTTACTTCGGTATTTCTTGCAGTTAAGAAAAATTCCGTCTGTAGTGTGTGTGCTACAAATGACATTTAATTTCACCAAGGGACTATTTCATTTTTGCTCTTCTAGAAAAACATCCCTGTTTCTGGATATATACTGAGGGATGAAATCTTACAAACAATATCCTTTTGAAATTTCTTGAATGATTATTCTGCACCTAAAGTGCAAATCTTCAACTCGGCCCATCAACTTCGTCACCCAGTGCTGCCTGGCCGCCCTCACCAGGGACCTCTCAGGTGTCAAGTTCACCGCCTCTCTTCCAGCAGTGGCTGAATATTTAGCATCTCCATTGTTTCTTCTTCTTGCATAAAAATCAAATGAATTCCCTGAACCAGGTACTGTTGCTTTTTGGTGGACAGTGGATAGGAAAGCACTGGGTAGCAAAGGGAATTGCACCTGAGAATAGCTGTTTAGTGAGGCCCATTTACGGATGAGTCGCTGTAAGGATCAATTCCCCAGTGTTATTACCAAGCATTGGACTCTTGAAACCACATGTATGGACCCAGGTTTGCCACAGTGTTGTTATTCCTTGTTTGGGTGAATGACTAGCTTTACTGCCTAGAGCAGGGGTGGGCAACCTTTTTGTGAGTGCGTGCCAAAACCAGCAAAATCTCTGACTCAGAATTCTTCTGCGTGCCAACCCTAATTTTTTGAGAACATGTTACGCCTACTTGATATTTCTTAAGGTGTATGTATGTGAAGAACCTTGAAGAAATAATAAAATTCATTCGAGCGACAAAAACACAGTATGTGATGATGAAAAATACATTTATTTTTTAATGTATACATGTACACTGATAGTCCGACAGAAAACTTTATGACTCCGTTTGATATTATCAGTGGGACTTTTGCTGCTGCATCACTGATGACAGAGATTTTACATCAGGTTTATATTTCGTGACCTTCAGAGATAGCACGAGCTACTACTTTCATCCGTCAGGCTACTCCTATTACGAGACTTAACAAAATTCATCACTGAGAACAAAGATTCACAATTGTAAATGGAAGATTATAAGAGAGGGTTTCGCATGCCAGCAGAAGTTACTGGCGTGCCGTTTTTTGGCACACGTGCCAGGGGTTGCCCACCCCTGGCCTAGAGGATGATCCAGGTGGTGTTTCCTTACAGTGAATAGAAGTGGGTTTGGAGTTCTGAAGCAGTTGATGAATGAATGATGGGTATTAATCACACTCCTCGACCTCCCTCTAGCCCGGTCTCAGCTGTACCAACTCACAAAGTCAATGTGGGAGAGCCCTCACCCTTGGCCTGTGAGCGCTGAGCGCTGTGGTCTGAGGATGGTCTTCAGTACTGCTCTTAGTTAAAACCACAGGGCAGCGATTGCTCCCAGTCTGTCATTGTGCCTGCCCTTCCCACAAAGCATAAAGCATCCGCCAGCAGCTAAGCTTCCCATCTTATCCCCTTTACCTGCTGGGGGCATTTTTCTGAATATACCCCAATACAATAGGGTTTGGGATTGTTGTTTTTTTAGGTTTTAAACATACTCAAGGTCTCTCAGAAATTTTACATGTGAATTTCTAAAATTATTTAATGTAAACTGAATCAGTTCTGTCACCACCTTCTATTCCAGCGACACTTTTCCCCCCTTATATTAACAAGATGAAGGCTTCACCTAAGGAAAAAAGTATTATTGTTGTTTTTCTTAAAGCAGGAAAAAAAAACAAACACGTAGAAGCATCAACAATAAAATAATCCTCAAAGCGGCTTTACTTTTGTGCAGCTTTGACTGGGACTAGCTGTCAAGTGTTTGAGTGGTAGGAGTTTAAAAAATCTTGCCTGAAAGGCACTAAGTTAAAAAGACGATGGTACTTATGTTGGGAGGTATTAGCCCCAATTCTTTCTAAAATGGTCATGCCGGAGAACACGAGGGCTGTTTGATGTGAGTTTCACTTCCTCCGGGTTCATTCACTATTCAGGTCCCCAAGGGGATCTTCACAGAAGCCTCGTGACTGCTGGGACTGCTTCGAAGGAGCAGAATTAGCTTTTAGATGAGATGGAGGCCCCCCCTGGCACCTGCTCTTCAATGTAGGGGAGGGGACCCCAGACATGAGGGGCACTGGTACTGCCTCTTGAGTCCTGATTATTATCTTAAGTACCTGCCTTAAAATAGGAACCATTTGTGTGGAGAGGGCAGATACCTGAGAGGCTGTGTGCTGTGGTTATGTTCACAGCCCACCTCAGCCCCTGCCTGGCTGTGTGGCCCGGGACAAGGTGCTTCATCTCTCTGTGCCTCAATTTCCTCCATAAAATGGGGCAAATGCTAGTTCCAGCCTCGTAGCATGGCTGCAGGGATTACACACTGATACATACAAAGGCATGTGAAGTCTCAGTCAGTGTTATTATTAGTCATTAATAACAGTTTATGTCTTCAGAACTGTTTCATTATTCCAGTTTGCAGAATTCTTCCATCAGATTGAGAAACTGTAAACTCTGGGATTTGCTCAACCAGTGGTCATTAGCAATCAGTTAAATTAAAATCTCATTAAAAGGAACATGGAAAGACATAATTATTTGGGGGTTGCTTGGGGGCCTCACTATTCCCGGGGTGGCTTAGTGTATAATGGTCTTGGATTGGGAACACATTGGGGTCTCAGGCGGCTGGGGTTACCTCTGCCATGGGGTTACCTCCTAGGGTCTGATTAGGGTTTCAGGGCTCATCTCCTTAATGATCTGCTTTCTTATAGAATTGGACAGACATGAATAAAATACATCAATGGAAAAGAGAAACGTTACTTGCCTTTTGTACAAAGAGAAATATTATTTGCCTTTTGTCTCTGGATTAGCATATCTTTATTTTTCTCACAAATACTCTACAACCTTCCATAGTTAAGTCTGCCTCCATAGAGGTTTTTATGAAAAGGAGAGATGTTATCACCCAGTTTAAAAAGAGTATCCATCCTCTCTCTTCTCACAGTTGGCTAATCTAAATCTGTTAATCCTCTTCTTAACACCCTGCCAGGATAGGATTAGGATAAGCCTGGGAAAGGGGGAGGCCGGGAGGGCCTCCGTTTTACGGTGGCTCTACAATGGGGCTGGGAACTGCATTGTCTTTGCTTGTGCCCAGTCTTTTGAACCAGGAATCAGCGGTTGCTGCAACTCACAGCTTTTAATTCGATTTCTCCCAATGGGTAGGGAAAGGTGGATATGCCCAGCGTTAATGAGATCCTGCTGCCTTAAATAGCATCGGAATAAGCAGCACTGACTTGTTCTCTCTGAGGCTACGCTTACAGCCCTCAGTCTTGTTTGCCCTTCTGGTTGCTGCCAAACGTTCTTCTGGTTTTTATTCCTCAGAGCATTACTGATGATCATCCCCGAGTCAGCATCTCTCTTCTGGCTTCTCTTCTGTAGTCTGATTGCTTATGACTCCTCTCAGTCCTCGATCTCATTACTGCACATGGCTGAGCCCCTTCTCTACGGCCTCCTACAAATGGCTCCCTTCCCTAAGATAATGGACCACTCTGTTTATTCGGATAGCAAACTACTGTGCCTCATAATGACCTCATGGCGTTCCTTTCCTATCTCTTCCCTTGCCAGAAGTGCTTTGTGTGTCTCCTTCGGTTTTTTATTCCCCAAAGTGACATCTATTCCACTTATTTCTTTACCTGCTACCTGTCGTAAAAAGTCGAACTCCATTTGTTGTGCTCAAGTATCTAAGGCTGAAAGACAGCAAATTGGTATCTTCTCTATCGATTAGGGAGGGACTGGAAATCTGAAATTCAAATAGTTTTATGATGTTTCATGCACTTGGGAGGAATTTGTGATATCTGACCCCTTCATAATAAATACATAGCATTTTTGCAAGTTTGGTCATCTTTCATTCAGAAGTTCCAATATCCTTGCAAGGGCCAAAGCAAAAATTACACCAGTGGTTCCCCAGATCGCTTGGGGTTGCTGTTTTTAAGCAGAAGAATGATTGGTTTTCCCACCAGTCCTTAGACATCCTCACTGCAGGCTGTCTTACTTCCCCTGCCATTCTTTCAAATAATTTCTGATAATGGCTAACAGAAATAGAGCCAGGAAAAAAAAAATTAGAATATAATAGAAGTAATCCTGTTATTTGCAGATTTTTAATATTTCCTACAACTTTTGTGATATACTATGTTAGTACAGTTTTGGTAATATTATTATACTTAAAAACATTTTTTCTTGAAATATTAATGTTTATTGCATGTAATATTATATTTAAGATCGCTTTTCTTGAAAAAAATAAAACGGGGGAAAAACAAATAATTTCTGGTAATGGGAACAAAAAAATGTTAACTGTGTTTGGCTTTGAGGGAATTGTTCCCTAACCTAGCATTTTAGATAATCTAGTTTTGGTCCCCTCCCAAAACAAGATTGGAATTTCTACGGCGCTGGCCAAGCATACGTTGAATTCCAGTCTAGAGAAATAGTCGTGGGATAAAGAGCTAGAAATGCTGTGACTACGGATACTATGATCTAAGTACTTGGCATACTCAGTGTTTCCTTTCCTCCCCAAATGCTGTGTTTTATTTCATGAATAAGAGAGAAACACGGGCCTGTTACAACAGTGAGTCTTAGGCTTAAGAGTTTTAAGTATAAGGTTGTTTTGAAGCTTTTGAATTTTGGGCATGTTTATTTCCCAAGAACTACCTTTTTATGACCTGCAGTAGGGGCTGAATGAATGTCTTGATACCCGAAAGCATGTACGTTCATATTTAGTATTAATAATCATAGTAAATGCATATGTGGTCTTCGAGGCTGTGCTTTACTGTTTAGATAGCTGCTTTTCCCCCTAAGTTAATGTCATGTATCCACCAGCCTTCAGTAAGGCAAGTAGTTTCATTCAGATGCACTACCAGGTAACAAAGATGTAACCGGTGAGCTGTGGAAGTGGGTAATGAAGGAAGAGTAGGGTAATGAAGCAAACTCCTACTCTTCTGGAGACAGTCTCCAAAGTCTCAAATGGGATAAACAACTTCCTGTTGGTCTTGAATGATGTACAGTCTGCCTGAAAGAGAAAGGTTGGAGTCGGTGACCCCTGCATGTCCCGGCTAACAGGACACATTATAAGCGGCTTTTCCATTGTTAACTTTACTCCTACAGTGTTGGGGTGGGGGAGATGTACAAACAAAAGATCAATTCAGAATTTCTTCCATAGAAGATGTCACCCCCCCCAGTGTTGTTTTTATCTTCTTTGTAATAATAGCTCTTTTTTCTCCATTATCCTGGTGATAAGGGAATAATATCAGGAAAGAAAAATGAATTCCCTTAAATAGGGTGTTTTGTTTCTTTATCTGTTCAATTAGTATAACTCATTTAGTAAGATGCAGCGATTTTTCAATTAATGAATCATCTGAGAGAAAAACTCCTCTACATGAAGTTAGTTATGTTGAAACCTATACCCCGTGTAGACAGGTGTCTTAGAATATGTGAGGCAGAGCTACCTGCCAGCGTCACTTTACCTTAATCCACATGAGAATTCTACATTGTACCATGGACAGTACATATGACTACTGGCTGTACATGTATCATTTTCTAGTGTAAAAAAAGTTGACCTATTGAATATGTTCCAGTCTGATCTCCCAGTCCAGAAGTCACTAGATTAAGCTGTGTCCTGTTAATAGGTGACTATTAAAAAACCTCCATAAAAGAGATCAGGGTAAAACAAGAGTGACAATAAGAAAAAAAGTTGGTCCTGTAAAGTGCAGTGTTTCATTTCCCTTTGGCATATATTGTCTGACAGATTAGAACTTTTCTAGAATGTGTATGATTTGACAAGGCCATAAAAACAGCTTAAAGCTGATTAAACACAAAGTGACTTTGTTTTTAATCAAGTGATTATATGCATTGAAGGAGACACACATTGTTTTTAGTCTCATACAGAGAGGCCCTGTTGTCTTCATTTGTAGTACTTGCTGCATGGAAGTCTTCCTTCAGCAATGGTTGTGAGATTGTCAGTAGAATCCCAGAGTGTGTTTTATCGTCAGGCCATATATAGTAGTACCTATAGTCTTTGTTAATATTTCCAGCATGTGCTTCTGGCTATAAGACTTCTCTTGGGATCTAGACACCCAGCATAATTAAGTAGACCTTGTTGCTGTAAACGGCGAAGACCTGCAAAGGCTTTCTTTGTGCCTCTAGAAATCAAAGTTGGATGGATTTCCCATGTCTTATCTCTTTTCTGTGATACGATCACTTAAAAAGCTCTAGTGGAAGAGGGTTGAGGTTTCTGAACTGTACAGGAAGCTCTAGGTGATTTTCTAAGATATGGGCAGAAGCTGTGTGTGTGTGTGTGTGTGTGTGTGTGATTTACTAGAGGGGCTAGAAGATCTGATAGGCACTCTCCGAACAGCTTACCTCTAGAATGAAGAAATACCTGTGGTTCCTTAACAAAGGCATTTGGGTTTTATTAGAAAAAGCCTTCTACTTAATTCAAAAAAACCACTTGTATTTATGGAAATCCTTAATACTTTCATATACTCTTTTGCTTCACATTTCCAATACCCTTTTACTTTTTTTAGTCAGAAGTCAGCCATTAAAATACTCTACCAAAATATGCACGTGGAAAAATGCACTATTAGGGAAATGCAAATTGAAACTACAGTGAGATACCACTACATATTAATTAGAATGGCTAAGATTTAAATGACTGGTTATACCAAGTGTTGGCAAGTATGTAAGAAACTGAAACTCTCCGACAGTGCTGGTGGAAATATAAAAATGGTACAATAACCCTAGAAAACATTTGGGCAATTTTTTTTAAGTTAAACATTCATCTACCATATGATCCAGCCATTCTAATCCTAGGTATCTACCCAAGTGTACACAAAGACTTGTAAAAGTTTTATTTGTAACAGCAAACCTCGAAACAACCCAAACATCCATCAAGAGTTGACTATATAAACAAACTGTAGTATATCCATACAATGGAATGCTACTTAGCAATAAACAGGAATGAATTATTGATAAATGCTACAACATAGATATATTTCAAAGTAATTATGATGTGTGAGAAAAGCCAGACAAAATGAGTATACACTATATATGACTCTATTTGTATAAAATTTTAGAAAAATGTGAATATATAGTGACAGTTATTTTCTGGAGAGAGTAGAAAGAAGGGCAGGGAGGGAAGATGGAGGTAGTAACAAAGGGCATGAGGAAATGTTTGGATGTGATGAATATGTTTATTATCTTGCATGTGGTGTCGGTTTCACTAATGTGTGCACATTTGTCAAAACTTACCAAATTGTACACTTTAAATATGTGCAGTTTATTATATGTCAGATACAGTAAGACTGTTATAAACATACAAAAGGCCCTATCTCTAAGAGAAGATGTTAGTAAGCATTTGGGACAGTGATTGCTAAGATTATAAGGGACATGACCTCATTGAGAATCTGGTGAAAGCTACACACACCCTCTCCCCAGAAATGTGCACACAAAGTTTTGCCTGTAATTTAGAGGGTTATAACACTAAAAACTCCAAGTTAAGACACTATAGAATTCTTTATCTTTTTTGAAGAACCAAAGTACTTTTTAACAGCTATATCTCCCAAGCAATAACCCTCTTTGTTTTTCCAAAGCAAATAAATTAATTCTTCCATTCATCTCAGATGAATGTTGGGTATTCTTGGCAGGCATGATTTTAAAGTTTAGACATTCTTCATATAGTATTTTTTTTTTTACTTTATCCTCATTCTAAAGAGGAATTAAACTGTACACAGACTGTTTCTACCAGTTAAATGAAGCTACAATAATTATACCATTTCATTGCTTTCAAAATGAGCAATAATAGATAGCATGATGATTATTGGACACTTCCATTAACACATTGTGGTCCAGTTCATAAAACTCTATTTTAAAGACACTCAAGGAAATTTAACATCAGGATATCAATGTTATGATTATACTTTAAAGGACAGATTTGATTCCAGCCAGTTTAGCTATTTTAAGCTGTTTCACAATTTTTTATAATGCCAAGATAATACTAATGAACTGGAATTTACCTTAACTTTAAGGAGAATGGCAAATGTATTTCCGTTTACTTCCCATAATCCTTTCCTGTTATATGTAAATAATTACTAATATTCAAGTGTATTTGACATTTTGGTCTCAAAGCTGCTTACTTATAGTACCTGTAACATTCCGCAAATCTCTTCTAACTACTGTTTTTTATCACCATCCAGAATTCTGAGTGAAATGCAAAGAAAATGCCATGCAGTATACATATTTCCCATTTCCTCTATATTTCATTTACGATTTACACTGTCTTATACACTTGGTAATGGAAATGGCCTTCTCAGGTGATTATCCCTAATTCATCCTTGGGCAGAGTCTAAGGTTTTCTAGGAAAAAGCCTCAGAGACAGATTCTCATGCAAGCAGTTTTTTGAGGTATGAGTTCATGATCAATCTCTCTGAAGCAATATAGGAAGTAGAATTTGGCAGATGGAGGAATTAAATTGCTTCCGAATCACAGCAAACACCTCAGCTAAGTCCACAGGGAGCTTTGGATCTGTGATGACCCTTCAGGTTGTCCTTCCCTGAGGGAACAGGGCCTTGGCCCTCTCGTTGCCAGTCTTTGGATGCGGGCTGCCTTTGAGGAGAGGGCCTGACCCTGGGTGAGACAGCACTCTTTGCCTAAAGCAGCCGTGGGCAAACTACGGCCCGCGGGCCGGATCCGGCCCGTTTGAAATGAATAAAACTCAAAAAAAAAAAGACCGTACCCTTTTATGTAATGATGTTTACTTTGAATTTATATTAGTTCACACAAACACTCCATCCATGCTTTTGTTCCGGCCCTCCGGTCCAGTTTAAGAACCCATTGTGGCCCTCGAGTCAAAAAGTTTGCCCACCCCTGGCCTAAAGGGAATTCCCAAGGAGGAATGTGGCTGAGAGTCATCCCTGAGAGGAGACCTGGGCTGCACACCACAGTATCCCTGACCGTTCCCCCCGGGTCTGCATGGATCCCCTAGGGAATGGCTGGTCTCTGCATGGGATTGCTGCAAGAGGGGAAGTTACGTTAGTGTGATTGCTAGTCCCCACGGCCACATCTAGTCGTGAGGTCACACTGACGCTCACCACTTCTGTCCTCTGCTACCCATTGTAGATTCCCTTCCTCTGGGATAGCACCTATACTAATATGGGGGTGGCCCGGGGAGTGATCTAGACTGTCATCTCTGGGGAAAAAACTGAATGAAAAATGGCCAATCTCTAAAGTACTGGTTGCCTAGGATGCCCAATATTCATTTGTGATGAGCCCAGAGTTCACTTATTTGCTTTGGGAAAACTAAATGGGACTGTCTCTTAAGACACACATTTGTAGAAATTCTTCTAAGATATGATTAATTCTTCAGGTCCTACCCTAGGGTTTTTAGAACCCTGTAAATTGACATGCACTATATGTCAAGCCCTAGGAACATAGCAGTGAACAAGGTAGATAAAAGTTCCTGTACTCGTTGGAGTTTATGCTCTAGATGTGGGGGCTAAATGAAGGGCTGCATCCAAAATTTACTCATGAAGATGTAGTATGTTTGGTGCTATGAAAAGGAAACATTCTGGGGAAAGACAGAGGGAATGAGGGGATAGTGGGGATATTAGTAGGCTAACCAGGGACATTTGAGCAGAAGCTGGATGGAAAGGAGGGAGGCGTTCATGGAGGAGGGGCCTTTACTTCCAGCTTAAGGAATGGCAGATAGAGGTTCTCGGGTAGCAGCCTGCTCTGAATGCTCAAGGGTGAGCACGGAGACCATAGTGGCTACAGCAGAGTGGTGAGGGATGAGGTCAGAGAGGGAGCAGGAGGCCAGGTCAGCTGGGGTTTGTAGACCAGTGTGGAGACTGTGGCTTTTACCCTGAGCTGTATGTAATGCCATCAGAGGGTTTTGAGTAGAAAAGTGGCATGGTCTGATTACATGTTAGAAGGCTCAGCTGACTGCTGGGGGGTGGCTGCACCGTCGAGAAACAAGAATGGAAGCAGGGAGACCACAGTCTATCGTATTAGTCCAGATGAGCAGTGATGCCAGTCATACTTGGGTAGTAGCAGTGGGCAGAGGTGATGAGAAGTGGTCAGTTCGGTGTATGGATATATTTCAAAGGTTTACCTTTTGCAGAGGTGAATAAGATTTTGCCTGGGTTATAAGAGAGTTTGAATCTAGTGAGGATATCAGATCTGTAATGAGTTAACCCTTCACATAATGGTAGAGATCCAGAGGATAGTGGGGGTTACGGAGCCCTTCCTGGGAAAATCCAGAAAATAAACTGAAGAGGTAGGTTGAGACTGGACTACAGAGGGTCTCATGGGCCAAAAAGCTTAGATTTTATCCTGAAGTTGATGTGAACAGTTAACGGTATTACCTACAGAGGCAACACATTCCAGTTGATGACTTAGATTCTCCGAGTCACTTCGGTGTGAGTGTGAGAAAAGGGGCTCATGAGGAGTTGTTAAGAGCAAACACAAGGAAACCAGTTAATAAATAGATGCAGTTGTCCAGGGTAGAGATCATAAGCTAATATTTATTATACACTTGCTATATATTAATCACTGTTCTAAGCCCTTTGTGTGTATTAGTTCAGTTTTTTTAAATTTAAATTCTTTATTGTTTAAAGCAGCGGTTCTCAACCTGTGGGTCGAGACCCCTTTGGGGGTCGAATGACCCTTTCACAGGGGTCGCCTAAGACCATCGGAAAACACATATATAATTACATATTGTTTTTGTGATTAATCACTATGCTTTAATTATGTTCAATTTGTAACAATGAAAATACATCCTACATATCAGATATTTACATTACGATTCATAACAGTAGCAAAATTACAGTTATGAAGTAGCAACAAAAATAATTTTATGGTTGGGGGTCACCACAACATGAGGAACTATATTAAAGGGTCACGGCATTAGGAAGGTTGAGAACCACTGGTTTAAAGTATTACATATATCTCCTTTTCCCCCATTGACCCCTCCCCAACCACTCCCACCCCCCAGCACATGCCCTCACCCCCCTACTGTCTGTGTCCATTGGTTATGCTTATATGCATACATACATGTCCTTTGATTGATCTCTCCCCCCCCCCCCCCCAGAAGCTCAGTTCTTGAAACAATTCTACCAGGTAGGCACTATTAATACCCACATTTTAAAGATACAAAGCCCCAAGCACCAAAAGGCTAAGTAAATTTGCAAGTTTATAGGGTCACACAGCTCTAAGTAGGAAGGAGGATTTGAATTCAGGTCCTCTGGCTGGCGAAGTCAGGCTTTTATACACTATGTTACACTCATCTCATAAATATAAGAGCCTGGAGATTTGGGGAAAATAACAGGGTAAATCTTTTATTATTGTTAGTAAGCCATAATTTTGCATCAGTGTTAAAGCAGTATCCATGAGAAACCCACCCTCATATCGTCTCCTTTCTCCTTACTCAGAGCTTGGATTCTCTGTTCTCACCCATTTTTCTTTCTGTGCACTCTCATGCTGCCTCTCTAAGCAATACAGTATACAGAGCAGGTGTTCAAGGTATATCTTTGGCTAAAACAATGTTGTGACATCATCACCTTGTCAGGTAACCCAAACTCTTGTGTTATCTCAGAAATTTCTTGCTAGGGAAGTACATCAGACTCCGTGTTGACTGGTGTGCGTTTCCACACAGCTTTTGTTTGGGGATATCTCAAATTAAATAAGTCAACTCACAGCCACCAGAACATCAGTACTATATAAGGTTGTTGTGAAATATACTGGTATCCAGGGAGAAAAGTGTATCTTTTGACTAATCAGAATACAAACATAGTAAAATAGTCACTATATGACTGTTATTTTTCTAACTGTCAAAATGTGGAGAGTTTGAGTAGTGCCTGGGTTTTATAGAGGAAACTGTCTGGAGAATGCCTGACACCGTTTGTCAAAGAAACATCAGCTCTGCTGCCTTGCCTGTGTTTACATTTGGGGAGGTATTAAGCAGCAGCATCTTTTTCGTATGCCTGTTAATGATATTAACACAGTTTCATAAAGCAGAGTACTTCCCATACTTCAAACCAAATGTAATCCAAAAGAGCAAATAGAAACTTCTAGCCCTGACAGGCATTCAAGACTAAAGCATGACTCAGGGACACAAAAAATAGCTTGCTCACAAAGGACCATGTAGCCCCAGTGGTAGGGCTGGAAGGCCACAACCCTTGGAGCCTCTGTGAGTGTTACCTGTGTCTCGTGTGGCTGAGACAGAGAAAGCCCTTGTGGCTGAAGAGAGAGAGCTGGGAAGGGGCGACCTCAAAGAAGATTACAGAGCCTGTTAGACACGCGGGGGATGAGTTTTATTTGGGGAAAGCCATGAGGGTTGGAAATGAGTTGATGGCCACTGAATAAGCAGGTTCAGAAGCCCCATATTTTTTGGAAACTGGAATACCTTAAAACGTGAAGTTCGGTGCTATGAGCACATACTTGAGAAGCTCTAACAACCAGTCCTACCTACCCAGCCCTTTCTTCTCAGCTCACGTTCCAGGTAAGGAGCATTTTTATTTCGGAAACCCAGGTGCACAGTCAGGAGAAGGGAGAAAGCAGTGACACCCATCTTTTTAATGAGCATTGCTGCTGGGAGAGAAATTAGCATCACCCTGAATTTTATGTGATGTCAGTTAAATGAAGGTGTTTTATAGCACTTTACAACAAATTAGAATCAACTAAATTGAAAATACGCCTAGCAGCTGGGATAAGTAATCAGGTAAGAGGCCAGTTTTGCTATTTTTGCTTTGAGCTGAAGACAGAATTTGAATTTCTAATATCCCCAAGGTTCACAGTTGGGGAGCGTGGTTTTTCAGGGATGATTGTTTAAGATGCTAGCCACTCAGTCTTGCCCTCCCGTCTACAGCTTGCTCAGCCATGATCCTTGGAAATCGGCCCGAGGACACACGGAGCAGAGAGGGTTGTGATTAGTGCAGGACAGCCTGCTTTTGGCGGCACTTTAGAGAACAGACTGGAAATAGATGACCCAGAACAAGGCAGTAAATCATCCACATCAACTGAGAGACTTTCATGAAAGGACTGGGATTCCTATAAAGACTTTATGGCCACTTGTGAAATCAGCCCCAATCCAAGGAGCTATTAGAACACTCTCATGTTGTCAGAAAAAGCTGCTGCAATTTGCATACCCGATGCCCTGACATCGTCAGTACTGGCGTTGGTGGGCAAGGCTTTTCCCTCCAGGAGCTCGTGTTTCTGGCTGGGATCACTTTAGCATCTGAACTATGTCAGGAAGCTGGCGAGGAGGCCAGAAGAAGTTTGGTGGTGATAACTATACAGATTGGAGGCCCAGGATCTACCTGATGTGTGTGTGAGTTTGTGTGTGTGGACAAAAGAAAGAGGAGAGAAAGATGAGCGGGATTTTTACCATAAATGAAACTTCGCACATCTCTCCGAATGGAAGTGTTAGGAGGGCCACAGAGGGAGATAAAGGATGCTTGTCAGGACGGTTCAGAAAGAGAAATAGGCCATGTTGAGTACAGTAGTCCCCTTCTCCCTGGTTTTGCTTTCTGCAGTTTCAGTCACCCATGGTCAACCACGGTCTGAAAATATTCAATGGACGATTCCAGAAATAAATAGTTACATTTTAAATTGCACTCTATTCTGAGGAGTATAAAATTTCACACCGTACAGCGCCGATCTGACCCAGATGTGAATCCTGTCCAGGTCCTCCACTCTGTATACGTTCTCTGCCTGTTAGTCATTTAGTAGCCATCCTGGTTGTCATAGTGACTGTGGCAGTATCACAGTGCTTTTGTTCAGATAACCCTTATTTTGCTTAATAATGGCCCCAAAGTGCAAGAATAGTGATGCTGGCAATTCAGATATGCAAAACAGAAACGGTAAAGTGCTTCCTTTAAGTGAAAAGGTATATATGTATGTATATATAGGGAAAAACATAGACTATATAGGGTCTGTACTATCCACAGTTTTAGGCATCCACTGGGGTCTTGGAACATAGCCCCTGTGGATAAGGGGGACTACTGTATATAATTTTCAGTTTTTCCCCTTTGCAGCTGATAGATTAAAACAGGGGTGGGGAATGTTCGGCCCACCGGTCTGGCCCTGCCAAGGCATTAGGGGTGAGTTAATTAAATGTTTGACCAAATATAGCAGGCTAATTTTTAAGTCGATAATTTTGTATGGTCCACAAATGATGTTATAAATATCCAAATGGCTTAGCAGAAAAACGATTCCCCACCCCTGGATTAAATGAAATAAACTCATTTGCATAAAATCTATGTATCTAAGTTTTCAGTTAACCTCAGTGAAAAATATAATTTGCAGATTTCTTTCTACTTGTCAGCATTGTACTTGAAACACTTTTCTCAAAATATTCATACATTTATTATGTATCTTAAATGTTTTTATCTTAAAATATTCCGATAACTTTTCAGATACCTAATTAGTGAAGCAGCAGATAATTTTGATAATGAAAAAACTCTTCCCTAATTTCTTGGATAGTAACTGCTCCTTTCCCAACCAACAGCCCTCACTCAACTTTCAGTACTTTACATGTTAAGTTTGGGTATGGAGAGAGGAAGGCCTTGAATCTCTGTCATCATTACCTTTGGTATTATTGTTCATAAACTGTACCCTAAGCCAGCAGGAAGGGCTGACTCTACTAGAGCATCAAATATATCATGACACCATGGAGAATGGGGCAGGTCTCTGATGAATCCAGCTAATGGTGGAAACATATCTTCACTATGGAGCTTCGAACTGACAGCCTCGAGTGCTCGACCCTGTTCACATGACTTGGGAAGTGTTCAAGGTGGCCCTTCACTGGCCTGACAGATCACTGTGCTCCGAAAACATTAAAACATATGCCCGAGTCATTCAGGTTACCTATCCACTGCATTTTGTGGCTTTGATAAACATGGGCGCAGAAATTTGAGTGAATTTATAGGACAGGAGTTCCAAATGTGCTGACCTGTTATTTCCAAAGAAACGGTGTCGTCTCCTCTGTGCTCTGCGCTGCCCTCTCCTGGCTCCGACATTTCTTAGTAATCGGTGATGAGAAAAACCAAGTGGTGGAAACACGTCTGTCATTTCTACTTTCCATGAGAAAGTCATTTCTCCCTTTATTTTCTGAAAGTGAGGTCAGTGTACAGTTAATTCTAAATCAACTGCACATTATTAATTCTGATGTACCGAAGATATAAGTTGGTGTAGGAAATACATGGGAGTAATTTGGCCATTTATATGGATTTCACAATGTCTGTGAAAAATAATTTTGCAGCTAATTGCATCATTAGTCAAATTTTCTGAATCATTGATGTGAAAATCCAATGTTACAGGAAATAATTTGAACACTTTTCTCAATGTTTGTATTTTTCAGTGGCTGCTAATTTACAGAAGATTGTAGATGACCCCAAAGCTTTAAAAACCTTGACATTTAAGTTGGTAAGTGGAAAGTTATGGAAAGAAGGTAAATCTGCTGCCATGAGGTGCCATCAAGGAATAATAATAGAGTTTCATACCCTGCTCTGTAATTTTATTGCTGCTGATGTTTCCTTTCGGGATCCATTTTTTGCATCCATCATTTGCCCGTTCGACATTTGGGAACATTTTCTGATCATGACCAGAAATTTCCTCTTCCGTCAGCATAGCTTGTCCTTTTACCATTACATCTTTAATGAAGAGTGGCCACTTGAGAATCTTGAACACCATGCCATTTTGCTTTCAGTTTTTATGGCTACTTGACCATATAGAACAAAATTAAACTGAATTCCAAGCAACTCTTTTTTCAGGTTTAAAACATTTATTATTTGGATGATGTATTTCATCATTTTCAGTAATTTGTTTTTTAAAGAGAGTGTGTGTTTTTTCAATCACAATTGACATACATTATATTAGTTTCATGTTGTACACACCAAAGTGTTGGTAGACCTTAAATTGCTTGCAGCATTCTGACTGTCCCTTGATACAATTAATTTAGGATTTTTAAAATGAGTCGCTTAATGTACTGTTTGCTAAAACTTTTACTAAAGCATTCCTGAAGCTAAATGGTTCTAACTTAAAAATGAGGCTGATTATTATAGAAATGGTTTAGGTAATTGGAAGCAATTGTAGAACAGTTCTCTGAAGGCTAGTGAACAAAGACAACATCTTAGCTCCACATTGCAAATCGCAGTAACAGTTTCTCACAGGAGATACTCCAGCAGTTTTTCTGCACAAGTGGATTTTTAATAGAATAACGGGGGTGGCCACAGAGATACAGAATACTGAGCATTTTGGGGTCCTTGTGAAACCAAGCAAGGGTGGAGAGAAGTCCAAATAGACAAAAGTGACTATTTCTTGAAAGTTTTAACAAGCCTCCCATTAAGTACCCAGTTGTAAACTATAAATTAATTGTATTAAGGGCCAGTCAGAGTGCTGCAAGCAATTTAAGGTCTAGAGGATCAACACTTCGCTGTATGCAACATGTATTGATGATCTGTTTCTTTTATTTCTTCTCAAATTTAATAGAAGCCGTACATGGCCAAAAATGCTAAGTGATTATTAGTTACAGTAAATGTTTGCCTGGTGCTAACTAGCTTTCTGGTCTTGCTTCTCATCTAGTTTCGGGTAGGTAGGCTATGTATGATCAAAGATCTGCACAGAATTTATCTGATGAAATTTGTTTTGCTGCGACAATTTTAAAAAACCATCTTATTCAGACATAGAGTGATAAATTAACAAATTGAAAAACCCCCGGAACCGCTGCAAACCTCGGAGGGAAAGCTGCCTTCCAACTGATGCCAGACACTCCCGCTTCTCCCGTTTGGGTCCGAGTCCCCAGCGATTCGCCCGTATCTGGAGCTCAGAGTCTGAGACTCCCCCCTGACCGAAAACGACAACCGCGCTCTCAGCCACCAGCCCGCTTTGCGCGCGCACCTCCGCACCTGAGTATTTTCCACACTGCGCCTCCTCTGAGCCTCGGTGTGCTGTTATTTTTCCTTCTAGTTGAAGAGTCTCTCCTCAGCCAGCCTTCCTGTGGTTCTGGGTGATGTCCGTTCCGTCTTTTAGTTGTATTTTTGAAGTGGTTGTTTGCGGCAGCAGTCTGCGGTGTTTACCTATGCCGCCATCTTGGTCCTGTCCCTAGGTTCTGACTCTAGGTTCTTCAGCCAGGTTCTCTCGCTAGGTTCTGTGTCGAAAATTTCACCTTCTTGCTTAGGACTCCTCTGTCACCTCTTATGTTTCTAATTCACCTACATCTTTGTAAACCACTTTCATTTACATGAAAATATATATTGATGAGAAAATGGCACCCTGTGCCAGCATTTCAAGCAATATTAACATTTTTGTATTCATTTTTATACCATTAGAAAGTAGTTATAACATACCACCTCCAGAACATTTCCCTGTTTGAACATGTAAATAGAGGATGAGAGACTAAAACTCTCATGCTGGCTTATTCCCCCGTCTCTCAACCTGTTTACCTATAAAACAGGGAGAGCAACCCTGCCTCTTGCCTACAACTGTAGGTTTCATATAACGGCTGCTAGAGTGTCTGTGAATGGAAAGGGAATGTGAAAGTCCCTCTCATGTCCTACTTTAATCAGTTTTCTTTCCTCGATTCTCTCTCTTGATTCTGTCTTGGGATCCTCTTATCTTCCAAAACTGACCCTCCTGCCTACACCTCGCCAGCCCCTAGCTCTGCTTACCACACTGAGGCGGTAGCCGGAGTAACTCTTCCACAATCACCATGCTCCACTTGGTTCTTCGCTGTCCTCGTCTAAAAGTCAATCCCCTGAACATGGCTGAGGAAGCCCTCCCTGGTTGCCTTTCTTACTTTGACCAGCCCCCATGCATTTATTCTCTTTCTCTGTCCCCTCCTGCTTTCATCTGTTAGCCCTTTGTATGTACTTTTCCCTCTATTAAAATAACTTCTTCCCCAACTTCTTCAGGGCCTAGACATGTACCAATTTTCTGCCTAATTTTTACTTTCTCTGATTTCCAATCCTGGTTTAGGTGCTCCTATATTCTCCTCCACAACGATTATATTGTACTGACATTTTATAGACTCTAATTTATATCTCTAATAAATCTAGAGACTTTGGGTGGATAGAGATTTCTGTCTTAGATTCCCCCCAGTGCCTAGCACAGTGGCTGGCACAGCAGGGGCCTGATAATAATTAAAATATATCAGAGTACATCTCACTCAGAAAAACTTCAGCCTAATCTTCATAGGACATTGGCATCTTGGTTAAAGCCACAGAGATTCAAATTGGTTATTTTATTGAAGAATGAGAGATCAAAGTATTTCATAAGCATTTTTCCTCATAAGCCACTGCTACTTGTAGCACTTTTATCTGTCACCTGCTTGTCATTTTAATCTCAGAGCTTTCTTTGCTTTTTGAAGGAGACCCCTAGGGGCCTGAATTTGTCTAAAGAACTGTAGTATCTTGGTACTGTGATCTTGACGTTGCTAGACAAAGGTTTCACTCGGGGTGACGGGGACACTTTAAAAAATTACTGTTGCCTGGGTCCTGCTCCAGATAAACTAATTTAATTGCTCTTGGTGCAGCCTGGGAATTTCGAAAACACCCCCTGGTGCTTCCAGTGTGGAGCTGAGAAGCATTCCATGTGTAGGCCCCTCCTCTGATCTCTCTCCTCTCCCCATTCCCACACTATTGGAAACATTTGGCTTAAGTTTGAAAAGATGACTGTTCTTATCTTGTCTGTCTGCTTGTATGAGGAAAACAATGGCACAAGGTGAAAGGACATTGGTTACATAAAGAAGTGCTATTATATTTTTCTCTGCCCAATCTTTAGCTTCAGATCTTTAGCTTCACTGGACAGATAAGTGAGGTGTGATTTCCATTGTTGACATGTCCAAGGACAGGCAGATCAGAAACCTTTTTTAAAAAGCACTTTTAACAAAGTGGTTCAGGCATAGAGGGCATTTCAGCTCAAATATAATTTGCTTCAGGTTTGACATTTCTGTACTATTTTGTTGTTGTTTTAAGACAAGGCTCCATAAATGTCATTTAAGTCATTTTTAAATTTGTTACCTTGCAATTTTTAAAGCAAATGAGTCTTGCTGCTTTCATGTGGAAGTTTTGAAATTGCATTAGTGCAAATCTGAAGTAAGAATACAGATTGTAAGTACATGTGATTTGCACCCAATTGGTACACATATACATGAGCATTATATATTTTAGTTACTGAAGTTGAATAACATGCATTGCAGATAGCAAATTTAATGAGTATTTTGGTAATTAACAGTAAAAGGGCCTTATCTTTGGAGGGTTTCCGCTTTGGCGTAGCTGGAGGCTACATGACTAATGTAACATTTTTCAAAGAACAACAGAAAGCTGGGAAACTGTCAGTTCAGGGAGATCCATGGAGCGGCTCTCAAACAATGGTTCTCCAAGTGTGGTCCCGAGACTGGTAGTGCCAGCTCCACCTGGAAGCTGGAAACTTGATAAAAATGCAAATCCTAGGGTCCATCTCAGGCCTGAAGAATCAGAATTTCTGGGGGATGGGGATCTGTTTTAACAATCTGTCCAGGTGATTCCGATCTAGACTAAAGCTTGAGAACCATTGCTTTAAAGGAAACTTGGAGGTTCACTAGGGTAGAACAGTGGTTTGCAAACTGTACCAAACCTTTGAATCACCTGGGAGCTCAAATATCCCAGTGCCCAGGCCGTATCCCCCAGACCAATCAAACCTCTGGGGTGGGCACGGGTATTAGTATGTTATCAAGCTCTCCAGCTAGTTCCAACGTGCACCCAGGTTTGGGGTGAAGGGATCCTTGTGGGTGACACTGGAGGATTCAGCTCCTCCACAGGCCACACCTGCTGGTCTGGCAGGAGGGGTGAGGAGGTGGGGAGCATCAGGAGTGCAGACACTTGAGTGAGCGCATGCATCACTGTACTGGCATGCTGGGTTCCTGATACTGGATACATTTCCCTTTGAAGCTGAGGTTCACAAAATGTGGGCCTTGGAATTCTGGGGTTCCTTGAGACCCTTTTTAGAGTATACAGGGTGTGAAAACTCTCATTATAATACTAAGATGTTACTTGCCTTTTCCATTGTGTTGACATTGGTAGAAAAGCCCTGGTGGGTAAAACTGCTAATGTCAGCATGAATCGAGGCAGGAACCTCAAACTGTACCATAGCCATCCTGTTATTCACAGGCATGCGCACACTCAGTCACTGTTAAAAATTTAAATCCAAAAAAAGCTAGTGTCATTTAAGAATTTTCCTAATAAGGCAAGAAACATAGATTTTATTAAATTTGTCTACTTGAGGACACATGTTTTTAATGTTGTGTGTGATGAAATGGGAAGCACTTCTTCAGTTACTGAAGTCAGTGGTTGTGCCCAGGAAAAGCACTTGTGAGATTGAGTGAGTTGTGAGCTGAACCACCCATTTTTTTTTTCTTGAAAGAATAACTGACAAACTATGGTTATTCAGACAAGGGATGTGGCAGACATTTTTTCCAAAAAGAACCAAGTAAGCCTGGAAATTCACGGAGAATGACTGACAGTTTTATTGTTAATAATAAATTTTAGCTTTTGAACACAAATAGGATTTTGGAAAACTTGTATCTGCCACTCTACATTTGACGGCCCCCCAGTACTTAGAGACTTTTCTGATGAGATGGTGATATGGTGTGAAATATGTCAACATTGGGAAATCTGCATAACATGATGCATGGTAAGAAGATCCATTCAGACTTCCTTGCAAGATAGCAGAGTAGGTACACGCTGTGCTTGCCTCCTCCCGCGACCACATCAATATTGTAGAAAATTGATGAGAACCAGCCATATGAAGACTCACTGAACAGAAATTCTATAACTAAGGATATAAAGACGACTGGTAGGAGGGACTGATACACAGAACCAGCAGGTCCTACACCCACATGTGGCAGTGAAGAATCAGAAGGGATATCTTCTCTGAGCAGATCCCCCCTGAGGAGGAGGGGTCCCAGTGGGGCACTAGTGCCAGGAAGGCGAGTCCCCATAACATCTGGCTGTGTAAACCAGTGAGGATTGCATCTGAGTGAAACAGAGGGCTGCTGGAGTTCCTTTTGAAGAGCCTGCACATGGACTTGCAAACACAGCTCAAAAAGTGCCAGGGGTCAGAAGCACTGGCAGCATCATTGCTCCTTGCTCCTTTGTTGAGCTCTTTTCTCCACCCAGCCGGCAGGCGTGCACCAAATCTGAACTCTCCATTAAGCTGGCTAACACTCTTCCCCTCTGCACTGGTAACTCCCTGAGACCCCACCCAACTCATGTGTCAGGCCCAAGCCTTCCAGTGGCTTTTCCACACAAGCAGCAAGCCTCCGCTCACATTGTGAACTCTCCAAGATCTCCCAAAGGTCTACAGATCCAAACAAGCAGTGACTGGCTTCAGTGTGCCTAATACTAAGCAGACACAAGCCTGGCACAAGTGGCCCCCATGCGCAGCACTGGTGGCAGCCAGCCTTAGTTCCCAGCATAGCCTCTTCCAAGTGCCTTTAAGTCCAGCACAAGTGGCAACCAACCAACGGCAAATCACTCTGTAGCTCCCACCAGGGGGCCTACACCAGAGCACCTCCCAACCAGCTCCACAAACAAATCCAAAGGGTGGACTTGGCTGGCACGTAAGCACCTGCACAATAGTGTGTCCTCTGTAGTCAGGGCCAGCCCTCACAGCCAATCATCCTGAGAATCAGCGCTAATAGCAATCAAGGCTCAGCTATAACAGTTGGGCACATAAAACCCAGACCTAGGACACTCCTGGAAGACTCAACTCAGATGGCCAAGGAGACTGCACCCCTAGGCCCCTACCACTTAGGGCCGCTCTGCCAAGACCAGGAGATGTAGGGAATCAGCCAGAATGAGGAGACAAACATGTCCCAAATGACAGACTAGGACAGATCTCCAGAAAAAAAGAATGAAATGGAAATAAGCAATCTACCAGATATAGAGTTCAAAACACTGGCTATAAGGATTCTCAGTGAACATAGGGGAAGAATACATGAACTCAGAATTTCAACAGTGATAGAAACCATGAAATGCAAAATAAAATATCTGAAGTTAACTAACAAGCAAAATAGAGATGACAAAAAAGTAAAAAGCAATGACCAAAACATTGACGTGCTGGGATTAAGTAAAATTATAGTGATTTTAGAATGTGTTCAAATTTAAGTGATCATCAACTTAAAATGGACTGTTATAAACATAGCTTGGTATATAAGAAGCACATAACTGCAAGAGATATACAGGAAATAAAGTGAAGGGAATTCAAACATACCATAGAAAGTAGTTAATTAGCAATAGAATAAGAAAGAAATAGATAACTACGTAAATAATGAGAACATTATTAAAATTGGTAATAAGCATACCTATCAATAATTACTTTAAATCAGTGGTTCTCAACCTTCCTAATGCCGCGACCCTTTAATACAGTTCCTCATGTTGTGGTGACCCCCAATTTCATTGTTACAAATTGAACATAATTAAAGCATAGTGATTAATCACAAAAACAATATGTAATTATATATGTGTTTTCCGGTGGTCTTAGGCGACCCCTGTGAAAGGGTCATTCAACCCCCCAAAGGGATCGCAACCCACAGGTTGAGAACCTCTGCTTTAAATGGACTAAATGCTCCAACCAAAAGACATAGGGTGGCTCAATGGATTAAAAACAAGACCCATAAATATTCTGCTTACAAGAGATTGAAAGATACACAGACTCTAAGGGATGGAAAAGATATTTCATGCAAATATAAAGGGGGGGAAAAAGCTGGGGTAGCAATATTTATATCAGACAGACAACACAGACTTTAAAACAAAGGCTGTAACAAGAGAGAAAGAAGGACATTTCATGAAAAAGGGATCAATCCATCAAGAGGATATAACTTGGGTACATCTATGTACCCAACATAGGAGCACCTAAATATATAAAGCAAACATTGATGGACAAAGGAGAGATTGACAGTCATAGTAGGTATCTTTAGCATCTCATTGACATCAATGGATAGATCATCCAGACAGAAAATCAACAAGGAGATAGTGGCCTTAGAGCCTATGGACTTAAAAAAGTATCAGTTATAAGTGCACATGAAACATTTTCCAATGCACTTAAATATAGACCTCATGTAAGGCCACAAAACAAGTCTCAATAAATTTTTAAAAATTGATTCTTCTTCTATCACAATGCTATAAAACTAGAAATCAGTGACTATTAGGAAACTGAAAAATACAGTAAGGCTAAATAACATGCTATTAAATAATGAATGGGTTAACAATATCAATGAAGAAATTAAAAGATACCTTGAGATAAATGAAAACACAATGACCCCAAATTTATGGTACACAGTTGAAACAAGAAAAATCTCAATATACCCTTCAACCTATAAGGAACTAGAAAAAGAGGAAAGGACAAACAGTCTAAGTGAGTGGAAGAAAATAATTAATAAAGATCAGAATGGAAATAAAGGAACTAGAGACCAACAAAATTGATAGACCTTTATTTAGCCAGATTCATCAAGAGAAAAGAGGGAGGGTACAAATAAAATCAGAAATGAAAGAAGTTATACTATAACTTGAAAATCCTAAAGATTCCACCAACAAACTATTAGAAGTAATAAATGAATCAGGTCAAGTAGCAGTATACAAAATAAATATTCAGAAATTAGTTGCAATTTTATGCATTAACAAAATATCAGAAAGAGATATTAAAAAGGCAGTCCCATTTACAATTGTGTCAAAAACAATACCTAGGAATAAATTTAAGCGAGGTAAAAGACCTATACTCAAAAAACTAAGACATTGAAGAATGAAATTGAGTAAGATAAAAATAAATGGAAGTATATACCATGCTGTGGATAGGAAGAATTTACATCATCAAAATGTCCATACTACCCAAAGCAATCTTCAGGTTTAGTGCAATCCCTATCAAAATCCCAATGGTGTGTTTCACACAACTAGAACAAATAATATTAAAACTTCTATGGAACCACAAAACTCCCCGGCTAGTCAAAGCAGTATTATGCAAGAAAAACAAAGTTGGAGGTATGCTATCTGATATAAAACTATTCTACAAGGCGGTCCTAGCATAAAAACAGACACACAGATCAATGGAGCAGAATAGAGAGCCAAGAAATAAACCTACCCTATGTGGTCAATTAATCTATGACAAAGGAGGCAAGAATATACAATGGGGAAATGACAGTAAATGGTGTTGGGAAAGCTGGACAGATACATTCAAAAGAATGAAACTGGATCACTTTCTTACACCATATACAAAAATAATCTTAAAATTGGTTAAAGATTTCAATGTAAGACTCAAAACCATAAAACTCCTAGAAGAAAACAGAGGCAGTAAACTTTTTGACATCTATATGTCTCCTAGGGCAAGGGTTTTTGCACACTGAAGGTAACCATCAACAAAAAGACAATCTGCTGAATGGAGAAAATATTCGCCAATAATACATTCAATAAGTCAGAAATGTCAAAAATATATAAGTAACTTATACAGCTTAACACTAAGAAAACAAAGAAGCTGCTTTCAAAATGGACAGAGGATATGTCTATTGGGTGACATATGAAAAGATGTTCAACATCATTTATCATCCACATCATTTATCATCTGGAAATGCAAATCAAAACCATACTGAGATATCACCTCACACCTGTCAGAATGGCTATCATCAATAAATCAACAAACAAGAATTGGCAAAGATGTCGAGAGAAGGAAACCTTATAGTGCACTGTTGATGGAATTGCATATTGGTGCAGCCTTTATGGAAAACAGTATGGAGGAGATTCCTCAGAAAATTAACCATAGAACTACCATATGACCCAGCAATCTCACATCTGGGTATTTATCCCAAGAAATCCTAATCACTAATTCTGAAAGATAATTTGCAGCTTATGTACAATAGCTGACATCTAGAAATAACTGAAGTGCTCATTGGTGGTGGAATGGATAAAGAGTGGACATATAGACAGTGGAATATTACCTGGCCATAAAAAAAAATACAGCAGTGAAATCTTGCCATTTATAACAACATGAATGGATATAAAAGGTATTATGCTAAGTATATGAAGTCAGACTAAGAAAGACAAATACCATTTGATTTCATTTATGTGAGTAATCTATAAAAACAAAAGCCAACAAAACAGAAACAAAGTCATAGGCATGGAATAAATTGATGGTTGCCAGGTTGGGGGAGCGGGGCAGGGCAGGTAATTGAGAAAGGTAACAGGATTAAGTACAAATTGACATTTATAAAAATGCCAGTTATAAAAACAGTCACAGGGAAGGGAATATAGCCAATTATATTTTATAACTGTGAGTGGTGTCAGAGTGGTACTACACTTATTAAAGTCACCACTTTGTAAGTTATATAAATGTCTAATCACTATGTTGTACACCTGAAACTAATATAATATCTTATGTCAACTATAGTGGGGCCTTGACTTACGAGTGTCCTGACTAACGAGTTTTTTGAGATACCAGCTGTCTCTCGGCTAAATTTTTGCATTGAGTTGATAGAGTAATTTGAGTTAACGAGCTCCTTAACGAGCTTGGTCTCAGAACGAATTAAACTCGTAAGTCAAGGCCCCACTGTATAATGGAAATTTTTTTAAAGAACCATTCAAAGTGCAAGGGTGACCAATGGATTTCAGTGTAGCAGAGTATAGAAAGTTCAGTGCTATGGTTTCAGATTCCACATTATAACTAAGCTTTAAGAAACTATCACTTGGCCAGTTTTGGTATTCTAATAAACAATATCCACGAAGTGTCTAGAAAGGCTATTAAAATTCTCTTCCCTTTTTCAACTACAAATTGTTGTGAGCCTGGATTATCTTTATACACTATTCAAGGACAACAAACAATAGATTGAATGCAGAAGCATGTATGAGAATCCAGCCATCTTCTATTAAGCAAGACATTTAAAAGATTTGCAAAATATAAAGCAATGCCAATCTTCTTAAATTTCTTTTGTTTTGGTATAAACTGTAGTTATTTATATTAGCTTGAAATGGGTATATTTTATGTTTAATGAATTAGTAAATGAATATTTTAGAAATTTGTTTTAATTTTTAAGGCAGTATAATGAATATAACCTACATAAACATTGTTTTTTAATATATGTTAATGCTTTAACATTTAAATGTTTAAAATAAAAATTAAAACAGAAAAATTTAGTATCTATATAATAAAAGCCTAAACGACCATTATGGTGGAATGACCAGAACGACCGGTCGCTATGATACGCACTGACCACCAGGGGGCAGACGCTCAACGCAGGAGCTACCCCCTGGTGGTCTGTGCGCTCCCACAGGGGGAGCGCCGCTCAGCCACAAGCTGGGCTCACAGCTGGCGAGCGCAGCTGCGGTGGCGGGAGCCTCTCTTACCTCTGTGGCAACACTAAGAAGCAGCAAGCTGAGTGGTAAGGAGCAGCGAGCAGGCAGGCGGTAAGGAGCAAGGGGTCCCAGACTGCAAGAGGGATGTCTGACTGCTGACTTAGGCCTGATCCCCACAGGGAGCTGGCCTAAGCCTGTAGGTGGACATCCTCCGAGGAGTCCTGGACTGTGAGAGGATGCAGGCCCAGCTGAGGGCCCCCTCCCGCTCCCAGTGCACTAATTTCGTGCACTGGGCCTCTAGTAAGGCTATAAAGGGATCCTGAGACCAAAATGTTTGAGGGTCTCTGCTTCCTTTTCTCAAGATTTCAGAATCATTTGCATGTTGCCCCCATTAGAGTTTTGCAGGCCACAGTAAGAGAGAGATACGGGCTCAGCTTTGGCTAAAAGAGAATGAGCGTGGTAGAGCGTGGAGAAAGGGCTGAGTGCCTTGAAGCAGAGCCAAACGACCTGGCCTGTGCCTCTTCGCCAGGAAACAGAACAGGCCAGTGTAGCTGCAGGAGGCACTGGGGACAGGGAGTGGGATGTGCACCCCCTGAAGATTCCCTATGAGCTGTGCCCTCAATAACCACTGGCTTGGTCACCCACTCGCCTTGTAAATTCCATTTCTCTTCACAAAAAGGATTTAATATTTCTCTTTTATTTCTATTCGGTTTAACCAACACTGGATATTTTGTTTTTCTTCCTCATCATCTTAACCAGCTGTTATTCACATGATCAAATACCTGATGTAGCTTTCAGATGCACTGATGTGCTTCACACTCGCAGTCTGACCTTTGCACCTGCAGCCATCATTTGTTCTCAGATGTTTGTCAGTTGCCTATTAATTATACAGATTGTCTCTGTCCCTTTCAGTGGGTTGAGTAAATAACATTGTTTGTTAAACCAATCTGCCTAAACATTCCCTTCTTCTCTCCTGCTATTGCAAACAGTGAGCGTAGAATGAGAAAATTGGTAGGGGAGGTGAATATGACAGTATCAGTATAAAAAGTGCCCACCAGAAAGTCTCAGCTGAAAAGCCTTCTACGCCTGTAGTACTTTGTTGAAAGTGATAAGGGAAGGACTGTTTCTGATCTGCCCCTGGCAATGCAAACAATGCAAACTGTGCTTTACTGAATATCTTATCTGTCAAGTAAAACCAGAGAAATCACTGGATAGGCACAAAGTAAACGTCTTAAATGCTAACTAATGTTCCTACTACCCTTTAGGCTACTGATTTTCTTATGTAAGCATAACTACTCATGCTGTTATTTTAAAGGTAATTTTAAAATATTCAAGTTATATGTTCTAATTAGCTGCTTATGTTAAAGGAAAATGCTGGGGTTGACAAAGGGCTGAGTTTATGTACTGTTTTGTGGAAGCAGTGCTAAGCAGGCTCATTGTGATGTTTGGAAAGGGCTTTTCTGTTTCCCCCATTGCAAACTAATTATTTTGACAATGATTTAGTAAGAATTAGGCCAAGAAAAGGTTTGTATGGTCCTTTGGTAATTTGTTGCCCATTTTCAGCACTCATCAGATTTTTTCTCTCCACTGGTGGTACTTACATAATATTCAATGGTGATTTGAGTGTCGTGTGTGTGTATGAAAGAGAGGGAGGTGCAAAGGAAAATAGAAATAACTTATGAATTAGGACCAGTGAGAGGTTTGATGGGCAATGGCTTATTTCTAGTTCCTTATTTTTCTTCCAGTTCCTTATTATTTTTCTTCAAAATCAAAAAGTATTTGGCACACTATAATTTGAGCCAATTGTAGGCAATTAGTATGTCCTAAATTATTAGAAACAAAATTCTTTCTGTTATGGGAAAATGACGTACTATGGTACCTTTTCCTATAAAAATAACTCACTGGGACTTAAATAACAGTTATCTATGAAGAACCATTCCTCTACATGGTGACTACTTTTTTTTCTGGCCAGTTTTACAGAGGAAATGATTTTGGTAAAAAACAAGTTATCCCTTGAGTGACTTCCTAGGTCTCAGATCTCTTCTCATTTTCATACTACCCTTTTAAAAAGTATTATTAACGAGCCCTAATTTTGAAAGTATATTTAAAAATCATTGTAGTCGTTGAAAATTTGTATGTGGTTTCTTGTCAGTCAGATGGTTCATTGGCAGTTCCAAAGCTGAGAGCCTGGGCACAGTGGTATTTTAACTGGGTTACCCATCCCTTCCCGTTTTCCGTATTTGATAGCATGGGGTTTCTTACAGCACTTAGCACCCAGTAGTCATTTTGGAGTTTGATTCTTCTGGAAGAAGGGGGGGACACGTGGCCCCATATTGAACATGTCTTTTCTTGGTTCTGCCATCACATGAACAATTCTGTAAAAACCAGCACTCAAGATGTCGGGGGTTTTTTGTTTTCCATTTTCAGGCTTCTGGCTGTGATGGATCTGAGATTCCAGACGAAGTGAAGCTGATCGGGTTTGCTCAGTTGAGTGTCAGCTGATATATGTCCCTTGAGGTGCCCTGATCTGTCATGCCTCCCTCACCACACTCCCCCTCAACCTTTCCCTCCCCACGTCCTCCCACCCCCCTCACTCCCAGTTCCCAGCAAAATCTGAAGATTGTGAAGAGGCCGGCTTCGACGAAATGGGATAAAAAAGAATTTTTTAAAACTTAACACTCCGAGTTCTGCTTTATTCTCTAGCAAGCCACAGTATAAGAACAAGCAAATGCCACAGCTGCACGACTGTTGCTCATTTTTCCAAAAGCTATTTAATATTCTTAGCAATTAATTCGGATATCCCTTAAGTGAAAAGAATCTGAACTATACTCAGGTGGTCCTATTTATTGGCAACAAAGTGAATTTTTCTATCAGAAGCTCTTTCTTCTTTCATTTTTGTTCTTTCTGTTATACTTTAACTGTATATCTGACAATGCTGCCTCTTTTATGTTGTATTTAGAAATTAATATACTTATAAAATTAAGATTTATTAGCCAAACTTGAATTCTAGTTTTAAAACTGACTGTGAATTTTATTTTTCATATATTTATGCATTACACACCTTAGCTAGAAAAAGAAAAGTTTTTGATTATATGCTTCTTGTAGTAAATCTCTTGTTATTTAAACAAAAAAGTTTTCAGGTCTATCTTTGGGAGTATTTATAACTTCTGATTTTTGAACTGACTGAATTAAGAACTAGGATGCTTATTCTTTTGGTTTGTTTGCCTAAAAACCAATCCACAATCTGATTGTCTCCTGGGGGAGGGAGGTGCCTTGCAAACTTTCATATGAAGAATGTGCCTGAGGCTGCTTTACTCCGGAATAGCCTCAGATCCAAAACATCCTCCACATACAGTGGCATCTGTAAGTGTTGCTTCATTGGAACATTTAGAAAGCTATACAAAATGTTGCCATTCTGTTAGATTGCTACTTATGTACCCATCTCTGATTTGACTTCTCCTTAAATGTTAGGATTTGTTGGCCCAAAGGTGATAAACTTGAAAATACCAGAATCAGAGTTTTACTTGAAATTCTGCAGAACGCCCAGATGGAGTAAAACAAACAAAAACAGAAAACGTTTTGTGCAATGACTAAAAAGGTGAAGTTTCAAGAATAAATACTGTCAACTCAAGTAGCCCTCTGATGGACTACATATTAATGTAATTGCAAACTTGGGATTTTCAAAATTGGAATCAAAACTTTCAGGGAGGTGGGCTCCCGAGATGGTACCATTTGCTCTTTCCTTGCTAACCCTAGATATGGCAGCTCTTTAATGTCCTTTAAAAAGCAAATATATATTACTAAAGAAAACAAAGTTCTTTATAATTGCCTTGTCATAATTGTTAAGGTGTTCTAGAGCCATTTGCATACAATTTAATGTAACATCATTCCATTCTATTGTTTACACAAAGATTACTCAAAGATGACTGCAAAGTTAAAAGGAAAATAAAAGTGTATTGCACAAAGAAACAGTGTCACTTTGTTTTGTTCCTCCTTTAGGAATCATCTGCCTAGTAAAAATTAACTAGAGCAAGCATCTCAAAGGCTAACACAGGCCAAATAAACAAGGTTTATGTGGGCCGCAAAAAAAAAAAAAAAAAGCTTCAATTTTTATAGAAACGTAGGTTTATTTCAAAAAGTGTAGTATAAAAAATAAAGAACCATAGCAATGATAAAATTAATGTTTTCTTCCTGATACTTGGCATCTCTTCTCTGCTACTGCCTTTCCTACTTCGGGGAAAATCTTGTTCGTAGTGATTACTTTCAAAACTGACCCGAGGTGAATGTCAGTAATTCTGGATCTGACAGGAGACTTATTTCCTTTCATAATTGTAAATAACTGCTCACACCATTGTATTGGCTGGGCCGCAAAAATATTCATTGTGGGCTGCCTGCAGCCTGTGAGTTTGACATGCTTGAACTAGAGAAAAGTGTTCTGGAGGAAGAATAAGGCATCCATCCAATCAGAGTCAGATTTGACAAATAAATTTGCATGAGGAAAAAATGAAAAATAAACATTCACACTTCATGCTGGCTGCCTTTGAATTAAAACCATAGGCTAAGAAGGTAGGATGATGACATAGGAAGACTCCGAACTCATCTCCTCCAACAAACATATAAAATCTATATCTACAGACAAAGCAGTTCCCCCGGAAAAAGAACTAAGGACAAACTGAACAGCTTCTGCACACAGGAATGGGTAGGAGAGATGTGAACCTCCCTCCCCCACCCCCAAACAAACTGATCTGCAGTTGGGAGGGATCACTGAGGGGCCTGGGTACAGACTCACACACCCTGGGACACAGCAGAACGTGGTTTAAAGGGCACCTAAACAACATGAGAAAGAAATCGATTCACTAACCAAAAAGCATCTGCCAAACAGGAGGGGAACTGAGGGAACTCAGCTTTGTCAGAGGCACCAAAAAGTGCCATCTGTTGCACTTCCCCTCCACCTTGGCTGCTTGAGCAGGAGCAGAATCCAGGTGCTCTAACCAGCTGGCCAAGGTTATCTCCCTGTGCGCGCCAGGCCCACTCACCAGCCCCTGCGGCACACACCTGCTGCAGCTTGCCCAAGGCCCAAGCATGCCCCAAGAACAGCTCAAGCCATCTTGCTAAGGCGACCATGGCACAGCTTGCACCTGGTACTCCCCATGGCCCTGACATGATGTGCCCCTGGGATTTCCTGTGGCCAAAGTGCAATCCAACTCCATCTACGACCTGCTGGCCAAGGCAGCCCCCATTTGTATCTCCCCCCTGGTCTCCCTGCAGCTCATGCCCACTGCAGCTCCAACTGCAGCTAGCCTGTCACAGATATATGGCACACCCAATCTCCTCTAAGGCCTGGAGAAGCTGCTGTTTAGCCTAATTCACAGAAACAGAGAGAGACAACCAAAATGAGGAGAGAGATACATTTTTCAAGTGAAAGACAAAGACAAAACACCTCAGGAACAAAACTAAATGAAAGAGAGGCAAGCAATCTTCCAGATAGAGTTCAAAACAATGGTTATAAAGATGCTCAGTGAACTCTAGAGAATAGATTAACTCAGTGAGAACTTCAACGAAGATAGAAAATATGGAAAAGAACCAATCAGAATTGAAGAATACAATCACATGAAAAATACACTAGAGGGAATCAACAGATTAGATGAAGTCAGGGAGCTGGAAGACATGGTAGTGGAAACCACTCAATTAGAACAGAAAAAAAAATTTTAAATATGAGGATAGTGAGGGACCTCTAGAACAACATCAAGCATACTAGCATTCACATCATAGGTGCATCCCAGAAGGAGAAGAAAGAGGAATGGACAGAAACCTAATTGAAAAATAATGGCTGCAACTCCCCTAACCTGGTGAAGGAAATAGACATCAAGTACAGGAAGCACAGAGATTCCCACAAAAGGAACCCAAAAAGGTCCAAACCGAGACACATCATAATCGGAATTCCCAAAGTTAGAGAATCTTCAAAGCAGCTAGGTAAGTACAGGGGATTCTCCCGTAACACTTACCAGATGACTTTCAGCAGAAGCCTGTGGGCCAGAAGTAATAGGACAATATGTTCAAAGTGATGAAAGAGAAACTTACAGCCAAAAATACTCTATCCAATAAGATTATCATCCAGAATTGAAGGAAAGATCAAGAGTTTCCTGAACAAGCCAAAGCTAATGGAATTCATCACCACGAAAATGACACCATAAGAAATGTTAGACTTCCTTAAGAGGAAAAGTCAAAACTAAAAATGCAATGTACAAATGAAAAAAAACTCACTGATAAAGGCAGAGATTTAGTAAAAGTAGTGGACCATGCAATTATAAAGCGAGTATGAAGATTAAATAACAAAAGTAGTAATATCATACTTCACTACAGTAGTACAGTAAGGGACACAAGCACACAAAACATGTAAAGTATATAAAAAAGAAATAGAAAAATAACAAAGCCCCTAAGTTGGTAGAAGGAAGGAAATAATAAAGATCTGGGAGGAAATAAATAAAAACAGAGCAATAAAACTAAAAGCTGTTTCTTTGAAAGGTAAATAAAATAGATGAAACTTTAGCCAGATTCAACAAGAAAAAAAAGAGGATCCAAGTAAAATAAGAAATGAAAGAGAAGTGTAAACAGACACCACAGAAATACAAAGGAATATACAAGAACACATAAACAATTACATAATAAATTTGACGACCTAGAACAGGGGTGGGCAACCCCTGGCACGCGTGTCAAACATGGCACGCCAGTAACTTTTGCTGGCACGCGAAACCCTCTCTTATAATCTTCCATTTACAATTTTGAATCTTTGTTCTCAGTGATGAATTTTGTTAAGTCTCGTAATAGGAGTAGCCTGACGGATGAAAGTAGTAGCTCGTGCATATCTCTGAAGGTCACGAAATATAAACCTGATGTAAAATCTCTGTCATCAGTGATGCAGCAGCAAAAGTCCCACTGATAATATCAAACAGAGTCATAAAGTTTTCTGTCGGACTATCAGTGTACATGTATACATTAAAAAATAAATGTATTTTTCATCATCATATACTGTGTTTTTGTCACTCGAATGAATTTTATTATTTCTTCAAGGTTCTTCACATACGTACACCTTAAGAGATATCAAGTAGGCGTAACATGTTCTCAAAAAATTAGGGTTGGCACGCAGAAGAATTTTGAGTCAGAGATTTTGCTGGTTTTGGCACGCACTCACAAAAAGGTTGCCCACCCCTGGCCTAG